>NC_138309.1:61725000-61845000 GCF_965601325.2 Salmo salar | reverse complement strand
CCACTCTCTCTCTCTCCATCCCACTCTCTCTCTCTCTCCATCCCACTCTCTCTCTCTCTCTCCATCCCTCTCTCTCTCTCCATCCCACTCTCTCTCTCTCCATCCCACTCTCTCTCTCTCCATCCCACTCTCTCTCTCTCCATCCCACTCTCTCTCTCTCCATCCCACTCTCTCTCTCTCTCATCCCACTCTCTCTCTCTCTCCATCCCACTCTCTCTCTCTCTCCATCCCACTCTCTCTCTCTCCATCCCACTCTCTCTCTCTCCATCCCACTCTCTCTCTCCATCCCACTCTCTCTCTCTCTCTCCATCCCACTCTCTCTCTCTCCATCCCTCTCTCTCTCTCTCCATCCCTCTCTCTCTCTCCATCCCACTCTCTCTCTCTCTCTCCATCCCACTCTCTCTCTCTCCATCCCACTCTCTCTCTCTCCATCCCTCTCTCTCTCTCCATCCCACTCTCTCTCTCTCTCCATTCCACTCTCTCTCTCTCTCTCCATCCCACTCTCTCTCTCTCTCCATCCCACTCTCTCTCTCTCCATCCCACTCTCTCTCTCTCTCTCCATCCCACTCTCTCTCTCTCTCCATCCCACTCTCTCTCTCTCCATCCCACTCTCTCTCTCTCTCCATCCCACTCTCTCTCTCTCTCCATCCCACTCTCTCCATCCCACTCTCTCTCTCTCTCTCCATCCCACTCTCTCTCTCTCCATCCCACTCTCTCTCTCTCCATCCCACTCTCTCTCTCTCTCTCCATCCCTCTCTCTCTCTCTCTCCATCCCACTCTCTCTCTCTCCATCCCACTCTCTCTCTCTCTCTCCATCCCACTCTCTCTCTCTCTCCATCCCACTCTCTCTCTCTCCATCCCACTCTCTCTCTCTCTCCATCCCACTCTCTCTCTCTCTCCATCCCACTCTCTCTCTCTCTCCATCCCACTCTCTCTCTCTCCATCCCACTCTCTCTCTCTCTCCATCCCACTCTCTCTCTCTCCATCCCACTCTCTCTCTCTCCCCCTAGGGAGAAGGCCAAAGAAAGAGCCCCGCGCTTCTCTGTATGTTTAACCTTTGAAGGGCCCTGCTGAGCAGAGCAAGGCCTGCCACCTGTTCAATATGTGTGTGTGTGTGTGTGTGTGTGTGTGTGTGTGTGTGTGTGTGTGTGTGTGTGTGTGTGTGTGTGTGTGTGTGTGTGTGTGTGTGTGTGTGTGTGGGGGGAGAGGGCGGGGATAAATCTCCCAAATTTTGATGAGCAGAGACAGCAGTGAGTCGCCATGGGGATGTGCGATTGGGCATTCTCAGGAGTGGATTTGGGTTGTCTCTCTCTCTCTCTCTCCCCCTCTCTCTCCCTCTATTTCTCTCTCGCTCCCCTCTCTCACCCTCTATTTCTCTCCCTACCTCTCCCACTCTCTGGCTTTCTCTCTCTCGGCTTTTCAACACGCCGTCTCCCGCGGCGAATGGGGCCTAGCCTGAGTGGCTCCAGGGCTCCTGTGTGTGTGTGTGCCACACCAAAGGGGTCTCGCCTGGATCTCCCTCCGTCTCCCCCAGTCTCTCCTCAGTCTCCCCCAATCCGCCATATGCCAGCCGCCCGGGGGGGGGGGGGGGGGGCGACCCCGGCCATTGACTCGGCTGACGACCGCCACCAGTTGGCGGATTCTCTCACGGACCCTGGACGCCGATGCTGGTGCCGGTGGTGCCGGGGTGCTCTAAGTGCCACGGGCGTAATTCTGAGAGGAGGGACTGAGAGGGAGTCCCACATGGGTCCCATGACTCCAGCGTAGACTACCGTCTACCATCCCTAATGTCTTGTGGCTCCTGTCTCCATTGGGCCCCCCAAGAGTCCAAAGTAAAGTCTGAGGCCCCGCCATCCACAGTCAGATAAATAAGGAGGTGCCAGAGTGTTATTGTACCGAGCTGCTAGGGGAAATGAAAGACTAACTGGAATGGATACCATCCCTGGGGTGGTAACACACACACACACACAAGCAGGGAGGCAGGCAGGTAGACAGACAGACAGGCAAGCCTGCTCGCATCTACACACACACACACACACACACACACACACACACACACACACACACACACACACACACACACACACACACACACACACACACACACACACACACACACAAAGAAGGCAGGCAGGCAAACACTCACATACACACGGTGAGAAAATACAGTAGGTGTGAGAGTGTGAGAGGGTGGCGAAGAGAGGGTGGAGATTGGGTTGGAATGAAGGAAGGAGGGAGAGAGAGAGAGAGAGAGAGGGCAAGTCGAGGGAAGCAGGAGAAAAGATGGGAGAGAGGAATAGGAGGAGGGCGAGAAAGAAGAGATCAGGGGGAAGGGGTGATTGGGTTAGGAAAGAGAGAGAGAATGGGAGAGAGAAAAAGAGAGAGCGAGAGGTAAGGAGGGAGTTGAGGACGGTAGAGGGAGACACAGGAATGGAGGAATAAGAGAAGGCGAGATGAAGGCGAGAAAGAGAGGGGGAATGAGGGGTGGACTAATTAGTTCAGTAATAGAATGTTCAATGTTCAGTACTGCAGGTATAGTTGCCCAGTGTCTCATGATCAGGATCACTTTAAATTGTATTCGATTGGAATGGGAGGAAAGAGAAGAAGAGGGGGTTGATTGCTACCTGAGTCTCTCGTCCCGTGTATCTTGTTTCTCAAACCATTTTCAAATCACAAGCGTACTTTCTCACTCTCCTCTTCTCCCTTCCTCGGACCCGTTCTGTTCACCCCCCCCCCCCCCCCCCCCCCCGCTGTCCTCCCCCTCACTTGCTCTTTAACCCCCCTCGCTCTCTGTCCCTCCTCTTCTCCTCTCTCTCTGTATCTACCCCCACCCCCATCTCTCTGCTGAATTTAGGTTTTGGGTGGAAACCTGAGTGAGTCTGGGACGCAGGACAAGAGGGAGCCAGCCTCATAAATATCCTGGCTGCAGCCACAGCATCCACACTCTGCTCTGCTCTGCTCTGCTCTGCGTGCGCGCGTGTGTGTGTGTGTGTGTGTGTGTGTGTGTGTGTGTGTGTGTGTGTGTGTGTGTGTGTGTGTGTGTGTGTGTGTAAGAAAGAGTCGCCCACTCGCATCCAAATGCAGAGAAGCGGAAATGTGTTCTCCCCTTTACACTGGCCCATCTATTGATGTATAGCATGAGATATCTACGCAAAGCTCATCCCAGAGATTCACAATTTAATGCTGCTAGCAACTATTTTTATTATAAACATTTACAATGAAGATTGAAAAGAAAAATATGCCAAATAATATGGATTCAAGTTAAGTGTTATGTATCTGAATAGTACGCTCAAACCAAATTGTTTTTTTTCATGCAAGAGCAATTTTATTACACAACAATAAAACACAATTCTATAACAATCCAACAACATTATCACAAGGCCATATGTGCATCTAGAACCCGTGGAAGGAGATCTAAGCGAGTCGTTACAGTATTCTCTTCTCCCTAATTTGTCCCTCACGTTTGAACTGACAGCTTTGAGGAGTAGAAGAAAGAAAAAGAAAGGAATATTAAAACAAATTCGAACCAAATGAGTGGGCCAGTGCTCCATCCAAAACCGCTTTACACTTGGGCCCCTCGGGCATCGCCCTGATTTTTTCCACCGAGACTTTGACTTGAGCTTCCTTCTCTTCTATTCCCTTTTGTGCAAAATTCAGAGGAATTAGCACTTGGCATTAGCCTCCTCCTAACAAAATGCTAACCATCACAATCTGTGTGTGTGTGTGTGTGTGTCCACTTACGTAATGTATCTGTATGGAGATAGAGGGAGAAATGGCGTGTGTGTGTGTGTGTGTGCGCGTCTGTGTGTACGTGTGTGTGTGCGTGTGTGTGCATGTGTCTAAAAAGAGAGAGAGGGAGAAAGAGTACGCAGGGGGAAAGAATCTGTACCTGTGTTCGAATACCCATAATAACATACTGTATACTACATACTTCATGAGTATATACTACATACTATATAATATTAGTTCATTTTAGTATACTGTAAACAAACTCTCTTTCCAGTTGAGCGAACTAGCGCTTAGCCTGTCTACAGGAAGCTAATGCTGTTGCTATGCAACCTCTTGCTAGCTTGTTAGCATAACAAATGACTAGCGAGACACTTCACAATTTCGGGTGTGTTTCGTAAATTCAAATCTGGAGTGCCAGAGTGCAAAAATTCAGAGGAGCGTACACTGGACGCTCTGGCCGATGAGTAGGGTTGATCCGAGCGAGCGTTCTGACCTCACAACTGCAGTCAAGCACCAAAGTGGCTGTAACGGTGCTGCTGGCAGCAATTTAATTACGCATATTTTTGCTGACGTTTACTGACACTGGCCACATTCAACGGGTGTTGAGCATTCCTAAATCCTTCAGTTATCCGGCGCTCTGGCACACTCTGAAATTGGAGTAAATAGACAGAATTAACAATGTCCATTGAGAACTCGCAACGACTATACCACTTAGCTAAGAATGACGTGAATGATCAAATCAATAAATGTTGGGTAGTTAGTTAGATAGCATTTCATTAATATACTGCCTGGCAAGTTCGATGTATTAGTAGCCAACTAACGTTAGGACAGTAACTAGCTAACATACGGGTACATACTGTAATGCTATGCGGTTTGTAAGGACAGCGTAGCTAACAAATTCTCAGCCAACATAACGTGTAATGTAACTTATTTGAAAAGTAATGACTTTATTACATTGCTTAACATTTTCTTAACATTTGTCATAATAAGTTAAATGAATTTGTATTCCTCTCGTCGGACTTCGGCTCCATATTTTCCGCCATTTTCTTCAAATTTGCCCATGTTTTGAAACCACGCCCATTTTCTGAAGAATTACATTATGGGCCCTAAAAGCACGTAAATAGTGTGCACTGCTTGTATCCTTCATATTTTGGCGAATTTAGTACAACATCCGGGAAATTGTGGCATACTAACTATATCCATACTATGACCAATAAGCATACTGCGTACTCAATTTACGTCACAAATAGTACGGTTAGTGCAGTTAATATGAGTATTCGAACACAGCTTGTGTGTGTGTGTGTGTGTGTGTGTGTGTGTGTGTGTGTGTGCGTGCGTGCGTGCGTGTGAGTGAATGTAAATATATTGGTTGGATAAAAGGGTGTCTGTTTCACTTCTGACATCCAAGTAAAGAGGTCATGTGAGTGAGCTGTCAACAGGGAGGAATCCCAGAAGACAGAGAGGCACCGAGCAGAGAAGAAGCCTGGAGAAGAAAGCCTTTGAAATCAGTCAGACCCTAACGCATGGCACACATCCCCCCATGTCCTAATACACAGTTTGAGTTGGTGCCACACTCTTATGCACAGTCTTTAATTGTTTCAGAACAAAGCTATAAAAAAAAACATGATTTATCGGGTGCTGTTTTATCATTACATACACCACACCTCCCCCTGTGAGCGCATTACTCCAGAGCTGTCCAACCTCCACTGGCTCCCCATATGCTCACGCATTGACTTTAAAATCCTGGTTCACACCTACCAAGCTATCCACAACTCTGAACCCAAGTACCTGTCTGACCTCATCCTACCCTGCTGCCCCACACGCACCCTTCGCTCCTCCAGGTCCGTCTACCTTCAGGAGCCCTGCAGCAGACTAAAAACTATGGGTGACAGGGCTTTCAGTTGTGTGGCTCCTCGGCTGTGGAACGCACTTCCAGTCACTGTCAGGGCTGCAGAGCCTCTGGCATCTGGCCTCGTTTCAGCTAAAAACAGAACTGTTCAGAAAAGCTTTCAAGGACCTAGTATGTTAACTCGGTTCTCCTGTCCACCGGATCTGACCACATCTATTTATAGCTTTGATTGTCTGCTTAGAATGTTCTGTGTTTTGGATTGTTTATACTATTATTATTATTATTTTTAAATAAAATACAATTATATTCAAAGCTCTATACAAATGAAATGTATTATTATTATTATTATTATTACTTTAAATCAATGACTCGGTTTTATGCAGCAACTAAGTACCATTCAATCAACAGGGCCCAGGAGAGTGCAGTGATATTCACCTACTGAGATCGGAGGATCCCACAACGGATCCCTCCAGATCCCAATATTGACATTTCACCATTACAATCCTCTGTTGTTTTATCACCTCTGCCTCTTAAAGTCTGAGTGTGTGAAACACTTTTCAGTCGACTGCACTCGTTCAGATTTCATGTGCAATGAGATTTGGCTTAACATAAGAATGTCATGGACATTTCAAAACTGTAATGTTTAAGTACTTCTGTATAGACTTTCCTCTCTGGGCATATTGCAGAGAAATGTTCTGGGAAATAGCGATACTGGATCGGATTCTGGGCTCCAGCCCCTATTGTATTCAGGGATTTGGCACTGCGCTGGAACAGCCTCTCTCCCCCTGAGAGGATATGGAAATAACCCCTTATTAACCAGGCTATACTGGAGCAAGACCAGTGTCCCTTTATAGCCTTAAGTATAAAGTACCAGACATAGAGCATGACTCACGAGGCTGTCTGATCTCTGATGTGTCCGTTTCATCCGACGGAAATGGGACAAAGATGCATGTCTGATAGTGCCTTGAAATATAGACGGTGTACAATGAACAAAGTGGACGTTCATTGTTCACTTACAATATGATTAATATTTTGTATTCTGGGTTAAGATGCACATCTGATCATTCTTTGAAATAGAGATGGTATACTGGACCATAATTGAAGTCCAACGCAAATGTTCCCTTACCTATGTTCTTGGAAGACAAAAACTCTTCCTGTTTGGAACCTAAAAGTGTTCTTCGGCTGTCCCCATAGAATAACTCTTTGAAGAACCCTTTTTGGTTCCAGGTAGAACCCTTTTTTGGATCCATGTAGAACCCTTTCCACATAAGGCTCTACATGGAACCCAAAACAGTTCTACCTCTAATCAAAAAGGGTTCTACCTGGAACAAATCTTCAGTATTTTGGGTCAAGATGGACCTGTGGAGGCCTGATAGTGAGGAAGGAGATTAAAAATGCCCTTAGATAACTGTTGAACCCCCAAACCCCAACACCCCCAACTCGAAATCCGTTCCCCTCCCATCCTCTGGCAACGGCTTTCATTTTGAATCTGCCGCAGGGATGTCAGGGCCGCCCTCAAGCATGATTAATGATGATGGTTTCCTGATAAAACACTTCAATATGTTGTTTCATATCGCCAGCCATAACCATAACCCTTTTCTCCCTCCGCCTCCCCCTTCTCCCTTCTCCCTCCCTCGTCTACGAGTCCCCCTAGAGCTCATTTACTGTGATTACCAATAACAATAACACAACCATTATCTTTTATTATGGCGTTCTCCCAGGACCCAGCCAGCACGCCGACACTTTGATAAAGTTACAAAACAGCTCCTATTTCAACCTTTTGCTTGTTTTCTTGGCTCAGGACGTAGTAAATGCGGCGTTTCTGTTTCCGTCCGAGACGTAAGTACAAATAAATGGCAACAGTCCTGTAAATAGATGATTAAGCTTTGAAATTACCTGAAGCAGTTTTATGGCAGGGCACTGGAAAAGCTTGCCTATAGACACCATGCCTGCTGTTAGATGTAAGTGTCGTCTTACGTTACAGCGTGAGGGCCAAACTTGAGAAGGTTTGTTCTGTGATCAACAGAATACTTCAGCCTCTAGGAAACTAAACCTTATGGAGCCTAGTCATTCATTCCATTTCATGTTCCTTCTACTACAATGGCAGTGGTCAAAACATGATGAGTAGTACTTTCAAATAGTACTAAAGATTATTTGAAAAAATGTCTGAATTTTACAGTCCAGAAAGTACCAGACATGTTAAAGGCCCAGTACAGCCATTTTTATCTCAATATCAAATCATTTCTGGGTAACAATGAAGTACCTAACTGTGATAGTTTTCAATTAAAATGGTCAGAAAGAACCATAAATAGATTCTTAGCAAGGACTGTCTGGGTGTGGTCTGAGCGGGGAAGGGAACAATTATGTTATTGGCAGAGAGGTTTAGAACTCTTTCTTAATGGTCTATTAACTAATTTACCGCTTGGTGATGTCACCAGGCATGCCAAAACTCCATCCCAACAAAACAGACTGAAATGTCTTTTTAAACAGCTATTACACTAAAGGGGTATTATCATCATTTTCACAATTTTACAGTATTATTCCAAACTCATAGTGTGAAAATATATATAACACACAGAAAAATGTCATTTTTGACTACACTGGGCCTTTAACAATTCCGAAAATGCAAGTGCTTAAAGGAAGTTTTCAATAGATGCTACTACTGCACAGATGTTTCCGCCGAGGAAGACAGTGCATTCCAGAGTGGCTACGTTTTATTCCTACTGAGCCGGACTGACCCCGTTTCACCTACAGTAGCATGGCTCATCTGTAACCTTGAACGTCTCCTCTCGGGGTCTCGCATTTATGATGTCACAAAGGCCAGTCGTTCTGGGATTATAACAGTCGCTCTCCCGGAGAAAGTTCTAATCCAGCTGTAGGCTAGTCAACCCCCTCCTCGTAAATGAGTGTGTCCAATCTACCCACTGTGTTTCATTAAGAACAGACCACATCAATCCAGGTCCCTGCGCACCACGCGCTACTTCAGGGAACACGGCCCAGTTAAAGGACCTCACAGCACACCAGTGCTCACAAACTTAACACCAGCCCTGTAGTCGCAGACCACACATCCAGACCTCTAGTCATAGACCACACGTGAGACCTCATGAGACCTCACAGCAGACCGCACCGTAGACCTCACAAAACCTCACCCCTGTCACTCATCAACCAGACACTCGTCCAGTACATACAGTTCAACTCTGATACGTCGAGCACAACAATACAACATTTGGAAAACAGGATATTTGAGTTTTTTGGACCAGATGAATTGGAGTGTTAAAGGAAGTGCTCGATCATGCTAGAGCCTGTTGTAGTAGATCCAATGGTGAAATAGGGGGAAGTAGTGGGGCCAAGAGTGCATAGCAGAAGGTCTGAGGAGAGGATAGATGGATGGACAGACAGAAGGATAGATGGGCCGATGAACAAGAAGACAGGAGGTAGAAGCCGAGGAGAGTGGGAAGGATTCCAATGGGTGGGACAGAACGAGAAAGCAGCCTCGTGATGGAAGGGTTTCAAACTCTTTTCATCGCCTGCCTGAAGACCGGAGCTTTACAAAAGCAAGATGAAGCGGCGCCACTGGAGCAGACTGGCCTGGCGCTCCTCAACGAATCCCAGACGCAGAGACAGAAAAGGACCCCACCCCTACAACTACCCTCCCTAGCCAAACCCACCCAAACTACTCCCAACACAACTCTATATCCCTCTATATCACCCCAATGACTCCAATCATTTCCACTGGATCCCAAAGCTGCCACCAGTTTGCATTTCACCATTCAAATTCTCTGTTGTTTTATCACCTACCTCTCACAGTCTGAGCATGTGACTCTTTTCAATAGTACTGATGGAACTAAGGCAGTTTAGATCTATACTCCAATAAGTTCCTTCCATAATCTCCTTTCTTTCATGCCCACTGATCTGAGGACTTGATTTTTGAGAACACCATAGTAGACACCTAGAGTTTCTTTACCTTTGGGTCGTTCCACCAATTAAGTACCTTTAGGCTAGTGCAACTTAGTATAAAAAAAGAATAATAATAACAACATTTTAACTTCTTTGGGATAGGGGGCAGTATTTTCACGTCCGGATAAAAAAACGTACCCAATTTAATCTGGTTACTACTCCTGCCCAGAAACTAGAATATGCATATAATTAGTAGATTTGGATAGAAAACACTCTACAGTTTCTAAAACTGTTTGAATGGTGTCTGTGAGTATAACATAACTCATATGGCAGGCAAAAACCTGAGAAGATTCCATGCAGGAAGTGCCCTGTCTGACAATTTATTGTCCTTCTGTTGCATCTCTATCGAAATTACAGCATCTGTGCTGTTACGTGACACTTTCTAAGGCTTCCATTGGCTCTCTAAAGCCGCCAGAAAGTGGAATGGGGTGTCTGCTGTCTCTGGGCAAAGTATAGGAGCAGATTTTGTAAGTGGTCAGCCTGGGGACAGTGAGACTGGAGATGCGCGGTCACGAGAACTCAGCATTTTTTTCTTTCTCTCTTTGAATGAATACAACGTTGCCCGGTTGGAATATTATCGCTATTTTACGAGAAAAATAGCATAAAAAAATCATTTTTAACAGCGTTTGACATGCTTCTAAGTACGGTAATGGAATATTTTGAATTTTTTTGTCACGAAATGCACTTGCGCGTTACCCTTCGGATAGTGACCTGAACGCACGAACAAAATGGAGGTATTTGGATATAACTATGGATTATTTGGAACCAAAACAACATTTGTTGTTGAAGTAGAAGTCCTGGGAGTGCATTCTGACGAAGAACAGCATAGGTAATCCAATTTTTCTAATAGTAATTCTGAGTTTAGGCTGCCCCGACGTTGGCGGGTCTGAATAGCTAGCCTTGATGGTCGAGCTATGTACTCAGAATATTGCAAAATGTGCTTTCGCCGAAAAGCTATTTTAAAATCGGACATAGCAATTGCATAAAGGAGTTCTGTATCTATAATTCTTAAAATAATTGTTATGTATTTTGTCAACGTTTATCGTGAGTAATTTAGTAAATTCACCGGAAGTTTTCGGTGGGTATGCTAGTTCTGAACATCACATGCTAATGTAAAAAGCAGTTTTTTGATATAAATATGAACTTGATTGAACAAAACATGCATGTATTGTATAACATAATGTCCTAGGAGTGTCATCTGATGAAGATCATCAAAGGTTAGTGCTGCATTTAGCTGTGGTTTTGGTTTTTGTGACATATATGCTTGCTTTGAAAATGGCTGTGTGATTATTTTTGGCAGGGTACTCTCCTGACATAATCTAATGTTTTGCTTTCGCTGTAAAGCCTTTTTGAAATCGGACAATGTGGTTAGATTAACGAGAGTCTTATCTTTAAAATGGTGTAAAATAGTTGGTTGTTTGAGAAAATTGAATTGTGGTATTTTAGTTGGTTTTGTATTTCGCGCCGTGCGATGCCATTGGCTGTTGGCTAGGGGTTCCGCTGGCGGAACGGGTTCCGCTAGAGGAATGTCTGTCCTCAACAGGTTTTAACATTCTGTCATAAAGAGCACATGTTCAACTTAATACATTTGTGGGATCCTCATGATGATGTGGCAAGTGACACTTTGCTTCTTGTAGTCAAATATCTTGAAAGCTTTACTGCTGACATGCAAAACATTTTGGGACTGTATCAACAGTGGACTAATTTAAAAAATACCGAAGACAGTTTTCCAGTGGAGTTTTCAGAGGAGTTTCCCTTTAAGTGCCAAATAAAGTACCAGGGTTGATTGTAACAGGGTTGAGGATTTAATCTTAAATCAGCCATAAATCCCCTTGTGACAGGGGGAATGAAAGCTTGTTGTGTGCAACAGGGAGGGGCAATTGAATGCAAACTTCACAAAAAAAATCAATTGATAAGACATTTCTAGCCTGTCTATCTATGGGTAACAGGGTTGACGTGTTATGCTCGACTGCTCAGTTTTCCACCACAAAACACCAGTAAATGTACAAAAAGAGTAGAATTAGCTCACCTGCCTTTACACTATGATTTGACGTGTAGATGCTCAATGTTAAAATTGTCCAAGAAGTCACAGAGGATGCACGTCAGATTTATTTAATTTTACATAGTCTATATTAAATGGCACTTTATTTAATATAACAGGCTTTTAAAACGCAATATTGGTGCACAAGTTCTATTTAAAATATCAAAGGGATGCAAAAGATACTCTTTTCGTGGAACGACCTTATTAAAGGTAATGGAGTCATGGAGGCAAGGCTTTAAAATGCAATATTTGTGCACAAATTCCACTTATCAAAGAGACGCAAAAGGTACTCTTTTTGCGGAACGACCCTACTGTATTAATGGTCATGGAGTCATGGAGGCAAGGACAAAGTGAAAATAAGTGTTCCAACACAAGCCATATTTGGTGTGCAGCAAGGTTAGGTCAGTTCCATTTAAATTAAGTCATATCAGGAAGTGAACTGAAATTCCAAATTGTTCTCAAAGAGATTGGTATACAGTAACAAATTATTACAACACAAGCCACGTTCGGTGTATAGTAATACCATGACCCTTACCAGTCCAGACTGAGAGAGCGCCTCCTGTAGGACGGAGGTCTATCCAGTGTAGTCTTCTCAGGTTTGGTCTGCCGCTCTTTTAGGGACAGCCGGTGAGTGAATTTTGATATGCTCGACTCTGGCCTGGATGTGGGAACACAAATACACACAGAGTCAGTATTTAGTCAAAAAAGTAATAAACAGATGAAGCATACATCTCTAATATTATAACTATTCCCTTGAAGGACTATCGCTTTCTGAGAAAGCAGTGATCACTCTCTGTTGGGAAAAAGAAAGTGAGGTCTTCATCTCTCTATATTAGGTTGGCAATGTCCCAGCTCCCCCTATCTGTCTAAATTAAAAACGGAACATTTTCATATTTCTTCTTATTCATCACAGGCTGATTTGATAAGATCCAGCTCTGGTAATATTGCTGTGGTAACAGTATGGGGACCAATCAGTGCTTTAAAAGCAATTTGGCATCAAAGAGTTGTACTCACAAGAGCCCCCTTTATACTTGGTTCTAACATTCTTCCTTTGTCATGATCTTGTCCACATTCTGATTGTGCCAACATTTCTTAGACAGGTGTAGACGACCAAAAGACGCAATGTGAACTGATTTTTATGAGATCTTTTAAGTGTAAACCAGCCAGATCGCTCAAGATTGATTTACAAATTGGACATCTGTCCATGTTTCGACCCCAAACTAGGGGTGGCAGGTAGCTTAGTGGTTAAAGCGTTGGACTAGTAACTCTTAGGTTGCAACGTTGAATCCCTGAGCTGACAAGGTAAAAATCTGTTGTTCTGCCCCTGAACAAGGCAGTTAATCCACTGTTCCTAGGCTGTCATTGAAAATAAGAATTTGTTGGTAACTGACTTGCCTAGTTAAATAAAGGTAAAATGTTGTGAAATGCCTTAAAAATTGGCCACTAGGGGCAACAGTAAGAACTGCCATCAAGTAGGCTGAGGTGGTGGATGGGCCCTAATCCCATGACTATTAAAAACAAGTGTCTACCACTGGGATTGAATGCACAGCCTTTGGATCCACCTAGCAAACCAAAATTGGTTCTGTGAAGCTTCCCAGAGCATTCGTAAGCTCGACGCAACTGTTTTCATAACACAAAAACTGTCCAGTCGTGGTGATAATTCTAGAATGTTTGTATAAAACATTCTCCTGATGTTGCAAGTCTGTTCCTAGAACACATTTAATCTGTTCTTTAAAGGTCCCCAGAATGTTTCATTAGGTTGTGGTAAGAGTCTGGTGAGAACAATGTGAGGACATCAAAAAAAGATACCGTATGTTCCTAAAACACAAAAACTGTCCAGTCGTGGTGATAATTCTAGAATGTTTGTATAAAACATTCTCCTGATGTTGCAAGTCTGTTCCTAGAACACATTTAATCTGTTCTTTAAAGGTCCCCAGAATGTTTCATTAGGTTGTGGTAAGAGTCTGGTGAGAACAATGTGAGGACATCAAAAAAAGATACCGTATGTTCCTAAAACACAAAAACTGTCCAGTCGTGGTGATAATTCTAGAATGTTTGTATAAAATGTTGGGGCCTCACAGGTACTATATTTAAACTAATATAAAGTAATATTCTGTTCATATATTTTCAATTCATTATTTCACACATTGTACCTGTGGGCTGCCCCTCATAAGAGGAAGAAGAAGAAAAAAGAAAGAAAACATTACAAAAGGTACATAACTACAGTATTGATCATTTTGATCATATTATAAAGTTGAAGTGATAATAAATTCAATATATATATATAGATATTTCGACCCCAACCTCGCATTCCATTCCCTCAACCTCACCCAGCAAACATGTCTCCATCCAACCCCCAATAGCCAGAAGGGGGAGCCATGGGAAGCATTGAACTACAGAAATTCAGCCGGGGCAACATATTCATTTTGACAATAGATATTCTGCCGGTTGAAGCTGCAATATGTAACTTTTTGGGCGACCCGACCAAATTCTCAGAGAAATGTTAGTTATAGATCTGTCATTCTCATTGAAAGCAAGTCTAAGAAGCAGTTGATAAGTTCTATGTACGCTATTTCTATTCTTCCCGTTCTTAAGTTTTCTTTGTGCGTTTTTTACTTTTGGTTTTGTACATCAGCTTTAAACAGTTGAAAATATAATGTTTTTGGTTATAGAAAATATATTTCACAGCGGTTTAGATGGTACAATGATTCTGTACACCCGTCAAACTCAACTCTGGACCTCGAAGCCAGGTCCACTGCATTTTTTTCATTGTTGATCTCTAATCAGGGACTGATTTAGACCTGGTGGGTACAATTAATTATCATGTAGAACAGGAAACCAGCAGGTTCCGGACCTCATAGGGTATTGTGCATATTGCACCTTTAAAGCAACTGGGATGTTATTCCATCTACTGAGGTCGAATTGAAATGATTTGAGCACTCTGCTAAAGCTTCTGGCAGAGATATGACCATTCTAGTCTATTCAAGGTTTTTCTGCATCGAGAGATAATACAACCCAATGAGCTGTTGTTTCGGATTAAGCATTTAAGATATGTAATAGTCGACGGGGGTTATACGAGCAGAAATGTTTTTTAACAAAGCCGCTTTGGTCCGTGTGGACCAATTTGGGTATGTCTCGAGACGGGATGACAACATTTTGGAAAACAGTTTAATACGCAATATCTGTGTTTGTCAATGATAGGGGGATATAGTGAGAAGACTGGGTGGCATCCTTACCTTTTGTGCTGTATTCACATCTCTCCCAAATGAAACTTTGTGAACAGCTGTGTTAATCATTTCGAGCAATAGTGGACCGAATTGATTCTACATTTTTCAAATAGACTTTAGGAGTGCCTTTATTCATGCTATCCAATGCCCTTTTAAGTTCATTGAGAGAGATTTGGGCACCCAGTGAGGTGGCTTCCTCTGTTCAGAGAAGATGAGATCTTAATTATTTTAGAAAGTACTTCTTAGTCTGGCTTGGTGTGGATTTACAATCAGATGTGTACAGTTCTTTATAGAAGTGGGAGTATATTTTATTGATTTCTTTGGGTTCGGATAATAATTCTCCCATTTCAGATTCAATAGTCGCTATATTGGCTAATTGATCATTACTGTGTAGCTTGTTGGCCAGTAAACGACTGGGAGGATTACCATGGAAGTAATGATTGAGTAACTCGATGGATGGCAAATTCTGATCTCTGTCTTATCAATAAACTAAGTTCTGTCTTGACTTCGGAAAGAGTAATTGGTGCCATTTTTTGTTACTTTTAGTTGACATGAGTAAGAGTTCCTACTCAGTAATGTTATCAGATGGTAGCCTAACGGTTAGAGCATTGCACCAGTGACCACACTGATCCTCAACGTGGGGAGCCCACAAAAGTGCATCCTCAGTCCCCTCCTGTACTCCCTGTATACACACAACTGCATGGCCTCGCACAGTCCCAACTCCATCATCAAGTTCGCTGACCACACGACAGTAGTAGGCCTGAGTACCAACAACAACGACATGGCCTGCAGAGAGGAGGTATGCACTCTGACGGCGTGGTGCCAGGTAAAACAACCTCTCCCTCAACGTCAGCAAAACAAAGGAGCTGATTGTGGGTTTCAGGAGGAACCAGGCAGGGCACGCCCCCATCCTCGTCAACGGGGCTGCCGTGGAGACGGTCAAAAACGTAAAGTTCCTCTGCAAACACGTCTCAGAGGAGCTTAAATGTTCCAACCACATGGACACTGTGGTGAAGAAGGTACGACAATGACAATTCAACCTCAGGAGACTGAAGAAAATTCGGCCTATCCCCGAGGGCCCTCACAGTGTTCTATAAGAGCACCATCTAAAACTGTCGAGCTGCATCACAGCCTGGTACGGCAACTCCACCACCACTGACCGCAAGGCTCTACAGAGGGTGGTATACTCAGCCAAACACACCATTGGGGGCACATTGCCTGCCCTCCAGGACACCTACAACACCAGGTGTCGCAGGAAGGCCAAGAAGATCATCAAGGAACTCAGCCACCCGAGCCACGGCCCGTTCTCCCTGCTTCCATCATTCAGACGCGGGCAGTATACAGTAGGAGCATCATTGCAAAAACTGTAAGACAAGCCAATAGCTTCTACCCCAACACCATCAGTTGCTGAATAGCCACCACTAGGCAGCTACAGTGGCTTCAGAAAGTATTCACACCCCTTTTTCCACATTTTGTTATGTTACAGCCTGATTTTAAAATGGATTAAATTGAGATGTCTTGTCACGGGCCTATACACAATATCCCATAATGTCAAAGTGGAATTATGTTTTTCGAAATGTTTACAAGTGAATAAAACATGAAAAGGTGAAATGTCTTCAGTCAATAAGTATTCAACCCCTTTGTTCGAGCAAGCCTAAATAAGTTCTGGAGTAAACATTTGCTTAACAAGTCACATAATAAGTTGCATGGACTCACTCTGTGTGCAGTAACAGTGTTTAACATGATTTTTGAATGACTACCTCATCTCTGTACCCCATACATACAATTATCTGTAAGGTTCCTCAGTAATTTACCCTGCCCCCACCCCCCCAATTTACATTGATCACTGTTACTGTTGTAAACATGTGTATTATTATTTCCCTCACTTCTCTTTTTGACCTGCACTGTTGGAGCTTAAGAATTTGAAGACTCTGCAATTACAGTGCATTTGGAAAATATTCAGACCCCTTCCCTTTTTACACATTTTGTTAAGTTACAGCTTTATTCTAAAACCAAGCCATGAGCTAGCAGCGGTTGAAGGAATTGTCCGTAGAGCTCCGAGACAGGATTGTGTCGAGAAACAGATCTGGGGAAGGGTACCAAAAAATGTCTGCAGCATTGAAGGTCCCCAAGAAGACAGTGGTCTCCATCATTCTTAAATGGAAGAAGTTTGGATGCCAAGAGTGTGCAAAGCTGTCATCAAGGCAAAGGGTGGCTACTTTTCTGGTTACTACATGATTCCATGTGTTATTTCATAGTTTTGATGTCTTCACTATTATTCTAGAATGTAGAAAATAGCAAAAATAAAGAAAAACCCTTGAATGAGTAGGTGTGTCTAAACTTTGGACTGGTAATGTATATATATATATATATATATATATATATATTTATTTTTTTATTTTTTTGCAGACACTTATCCAGAGCGACTTACAGGAGCAATTAGGTTTAAGTGCCTTGCTCAAGCACACAGATTTTTCAGCTAGCCGACTCGGGGATTCAAACCAGCGACCTTTTGCGGTTACTGGCCCAACACTCTTAACAACTAGGCTACCTGCCGATGGGGTTAGTACTGAACACTAACCCCATCGGCACGATCTCCCCACTCATTTCCCACTTCCATCCCATTCCCATTCACTATTTCCTGAACTCCATCCCAAACAACAAGCATATTTTCCAGTATGAATCATGTGAGAGGGTGTGGGAATATCGTCAGATGGCAGCCTAATTGATGGGAGATTAGGCCGGACAGGGGTTTACCCTGTGAACTCGGTGGCAGGTAACCTAGTAGTTAGAGCATTGGGCCAGGAACCGAAAGGTTGCAAGTTGAATCCCAGAGTTGACAAGGCAGACAGAGGGTGTCTCAGGGAGAGTTGGGAAACGCAAAAAACACATTTCCAATTCACTCATGCGTATTAATACACACATGTACATGTGTGAAAGAGCACCCACCAAATTATTATTATTATTACACTGCTAAATTAGACTAGTGCCACTGCTTGTGCCCGCCAAGTACCAAGTACTATGGGGGACTCCAAAACATAATTTACATGCTCCATATTCATAAAACAAATGGTACTTTAATAATAATTGTAGCCACTCAATAAACTATCAATATAAAGGCCAACATTGACCCGTTGAAGAGATGTCTACAGGGTCGTGTAATGAGAGGGAAAAGGCCAACTTTTTTTGTCATCAATAAATAATGACTGCCAATGATCTGGTTAGAGGTAATAGGACGGCCAATGATCTGGTTAGAGGTAATAGGACGGCCAATGATCTGGTTAGAGGTAATAGGACGGCCAATGATCTGGTTAGAGGTAATTGGACGGCCAATGATCTGGTTAGTGGTAATAGGACGGCCACCCTTTGCTTTTGATTGTTTGTCAGCACAGTGGTTGTCCTTTAGGAAACTCCTGCTGTAGGGAGTTGAGAATAAGTGTGTGTTTTTGTGTGTGCCTGCATGTGGTGGTGGTAGGGTTATCAACAGAGGGCCACGTTGCCAGAGGGGACTATCTAGTTCCTGCAGTCCCTCCTCCCGCCACCATGCAAACTTTACTTTCTACCCCTCCTACAGCTGTTCCTCATGACATCACCCAGAACGTGGGGACCCTGTGATGATGTCATCCCCTTGGAGTGACCTTCGAACCCAGCCTTACTCTGTGTGTGTGTGTGTGTGTGTGTGTGTGTGTGTGTGTGTGTGTGTGTGTGGTGTGTGTGTGTGTGTGTGTGTGTGTGTGTGTGTGTGTGTGTGTGTGTGTGTGTGTGTGAGAGTTTGCAGAGGGATGACCTAGATTTCATCTACCTCTTCTCCACTTAATCAAACTGACGTTGGGAATTTGTCCCTGTGATGTTATTGGTTCTGTACTGTATGCACCCTGACACAAACTAAGGCTCATTGGTTTGTTTTCCCCTGTACCAGGGCTTCCAGGACAGTCCCTTGAGTGCCTACATTTTGTCGATAACAACCAGATATGGCAGAAGAGAATATATCAGTATGTCTTACACACACATTCACAAAGAACACACACACACACACACACACACACACACACACACACACACACACACACACACACACACACACACACACACACACACACACACACACACACACACACACACACACACACACACACACACACACACACACACACACACAGGCTCTTTTCTCTCCCGTAGTACAAGAGTGCCTTTGTTGAGATAGACTCAATGGCTTGTGTAGTGATACGGACAAACCGTTCACCTCTCTCTCACAAACTTAATTTGTTTCAGTCAAACACACCGACATCGTTGTCATAGAGCACACTCCCAGTTGCTGCGAAAAAACAAATGTCACTTTCCCTCTCTGTTCTTCTGTTACCATGGCAGCAATAAAGTGTTCTGATTCTTCCGAAGCGTCCGTGTTCACGACTGTAGGCGCTCTGCTAAAGCACTGATTGTTCAGCTCTTCTATACTCCTTTCACAAAGCCTATCATTATCAGTGCAGTTTCACTTCGCTTAGAGCTGTAGGTAAGAGCCTGTTACTGGAGACCGATTGTAATTGGATAGTCAGGGTTTAAGCAACTAGCTTCCATTCAAAACTAAACGTTGAATTAATAGAGTTCCCACTGGGCAAAAACTGGATGAATAAACGTTGTTTCCACATCATTTTTCAATGTATTGTGACGTAGAATCTATGTGGAAAATGCATTGGATTTGTAAAAAGGCATAAAAAAGAAAAAATACAAAACGATTGCTTGAGGGTCAAATTACAACCACAGAATTATGTCATCATGGTAACCAATTTTCAACATAGACACACCTTATATAAAATAGGTTGAATTTGTACCTTTGAAAAAACGTCAGATCTTCAACGTTATATCCACCATCAAACAGCACCTCATAGAGAGCTGATCAATCTACAGCTATCCATTTGGTCTCCCATCCAGAGTTATCACTAACTACTACCAACGTACTATTGTGAGAATGATTATTGAGTGATCTATTAATAACTAAATAGATTCACTGTTGCTATCGAAGTCATTCCAAAGGGTAGGTATTAACAGAGCAAATAAAATGTAAACATTCTATGAGTCATATATCATCGATTATACTGTTTAGGCCTATATAGCATTTGCGAAGTCATCAACAGCTATTGTTTCAATTCAAATCAGGGTTCAACTAAAAACAGACCATACAAATAGGCCTAGGGTTTCAAGCTTAGGTTGATGACAAATTTAATCTTCAAGTTAATAATGTAAACTCAGCAAAAAAAAGAAACGTCCCTTTTTCAGGACCGTCTTTCAAAGACAATTCGTAAAAATCCAAATAACTTCACAGATCTTCATTGTAAAGGGTTTAAACCCTGTTTCCCATGCTTGTTCAATGAACCATAAACAATTAATGAACATGCACCTGTGGAACGGTCGTTAAGACACTAACAGCAGACGGTAGGCAATTAAGGTTTCAGTTATGAAAACTTAGGACACTAAAGAGGTTTTTCTACTGACTCTGAAAAGCACCAAAAGAAAGATGCCCAGGGTCCCTGCTCATCTGCGTGAACGTGCCTTAGGCATTTTGCAAGGAGGCATGAGGACTGCAGATGTGGCCAGGGCAATAAATTGCAATGTCCGTACTGTGAGACGCCTAAGACAGCACTACAGGGAGACAGGACGGACAGCTGATCGTCCTCACAGTGACAGACCACGTGTAACAACACCTGCACAGGATCGGTACATCCGAACATCACACCTGTGGGACAAGTACAGGATGGCAACAACTACCCGAGTAACACCAGGAATGCACAATCCCTCCATCAGTGCTCAGACTGTCCGCAATAGGCTGAGAGAGGCTGGACTGAGGGCTTGTAGGCCTGTTGTAAGGCAGATCCTCACCAGACATCACAGGCAACAACGTCACCTATGGGCACAAACCCACCGTCGCTGGACCAGAGAGGACTGGCAAAAGTGCTCTTCACTGACGAGTCACGGTTTTGTCTCACCAGGGGTGATGGTCGGATTCGCGTTCATCGTCGAAGGAATGAGCGTTACACCGATGCCTGTACTCTGGAGCGGGATCAATTTGGAGGTGGAGGGTCCGTCATGGTCTGGGGCGGTGTGTCATCGGACTGAGCTTGTTGTCGTTACAGGCAATCTCAAAGCTGTGCGTTAAAAGGAAGACATCCTCCTCCCTCATGTGGGACCCTTCCTGCAGGCTCATCCTGACATGACCCTCCAGCATGACAATGCCACCAGCCATACAGCTTGTTCTGTGCGTGATTTCCTGCAAGACAGGAATGTCAATATTCTGCCATGGCCAGTGAAGAGCCCGGATCTCAATCCCATTGAGCACGTCTGTGACCTGTTGAATCGGAGGGTGAGGGCTTGGGCCATTCCCCCCAGAAATGTCTGGGAACTTGCAGGTGCCTTGGTGGAAGAGTGGGGTAACATCTCACAGCAAGAACTGGCAAATCTGGTGCAGTCCATGAGGAGGAGATGCACTGCAGTACTTAATGCAGCTGGTGGCCACACCAGATACTGACTGTTCCTTTGATTTTGACCCCCCCCCTTTGTTCAGGGACACATTACTCCATTTCTGTTGGTCACATGTCTGTGGAACTTGTTCAGTTTATGTATCAGTTGTTGACTCTTGTTATATTCATACAAATATTTACACATGTTAAGTTTGCTGAAAATAAACACAGTTGACAGGGAAAGGACATTTCTTTTTTTGCTGAGTTTATATGTTCGATTCACGTCTCCGTTTCATCCAAAAATCTAAGTTAAGGAATAGGACTAAATCAAATCAAACTTTATTTAAAATGCATTTAAAGTTTGATTTGATTTAGTCCCATTCTTTAACTTTGATTTTTGGTTGAGATGGAGACATGAAACCAACATTTCAATTGTTAATTTGTAGACAAACTGGAAGTAAAGTCAGACTAAGCCAATGGCACAAAATATACATCTCCTCCAAATGTTGATATTGTAATGGTTGTTGTCGGGAATGGAGGACCAAAACGAGGCAGGAATGTGGATGCTCATCTTATCATTCATTTTAAATGAAGAGAACACCAAAAACAACAAAACAAAGAACGCACGAACAACAAAACAGTCTTGTAAGGCTCACACAGGCAAAACAAGAAACAATCTCCCACAAACACTAAACCAAACAATTACCCATATATAGGACTCTCAGAGGCAACGAGAAAGCACCTGCCTCCAATTGAGAGTCCAACCCCCCATTTACCTACACATAGAAATATACCAACCCAGAAAGAACATAGAAGTACAATACATAGAACATAAACCAAAACCCGGAAATAATAAATCAAACGCCCTACTAAATAAACCACCACCCCGAACCACATAAAACAAATACCCTCTGCCACGTCCTGACCAAACTACAATAACAAATAACCCTTATACTGGTCAGGACGTGACAGATATTTGGTTGCGTTGACAACCAAACACAATTCAATACCACTTTTGCAGTAAATAGCCTATTCACTTGTCGACAAGATAACAAATTATATACTGGATTCACATCTCCAACTAAACCAAAAATGAAAGTTATAGAATAGGATTAAGCGAGTAGCTCAGATAAAACTATCCAAGTATTAGATACATCTCCTTTAAAATGTTGATATTTGGTTGCTTTGTCAACCTAACCTTTGTCAACAGACAGGAGCACACTCCAACACTCAGACATAATTTACAAACACAGTATTTGTGTTTCATGAGTCTGACAGATCAGAGGCAGTAGGGATGACAAAGTGTTATATTGATAGGTGCCCTAATTCTGTCCTGGTTGAGCATTCTAAATGTAATGAGTACTTTTCAGTGTCAGGTAAAATGTATGGAGTAAAACTAACATTATTTTCTTTAGGAATGTAGTGGAGTAAAATTAAAAGTTGTCAAAAATATAAATACTAAAGTACAGTTACCCCAAAAAACTACTTAAGTAGTACTTTAAAGTATTTTTACTTAAGTACTTCACACCACTGCATAAAACCATCTAAAAGTATAACCAAACTTTTGAGTGGGTGAATAAAGATTGAAATATCATTGATCAACGTCTCAACCACAAATGACCCACGTTGAAATGACGTGCTGTGCCCAGTGGGTTGCTAGTGTTTCTGTTTAGCTTGGTAGTAGCGGTGTGAAGGTCACACAGCACCAGTTGAACACCAGCATTATTCCTCAATGTACTAGAAATACATGGGTATGGTGTGTTGTCATCGGGAACGTGCACAGACCTTTCAGGGGGCAGGTGCTCAAAATGAAAACACTTTTTGGACTTTCATAATTAATATCTCAAAATTCCTAACATACCAAATGCCTCTGTAGCATAGGCCTGTTGATTTCTACAACGACACACTCACTCATCCTCACAAATGAGCAAGCTAGTCACAGCGCCTCCTAAAGACAGGATTTGACATCGGGAAAAGATGGTGGGCTATCAGCTTATCACTGATGTTGATGATTAATGTAAATCTGCTAGTTCGCTAGCCTGGTTTATCTTCAATGCTCGTATCAAATAATGACTTCATAATATAATATTTATAATCTTCGTACTCATAATATATGGCTGGCTGACTAGAGGCTTGTGTGGATACAGGTACAGTATGTTATCGTAATGTACTGTTAAATCAACGTTTCTTTGGAATTTACGGTAACATACTGCACTTTTTTTACAGTAACTTTCAGGTAACTGGCTGCCAGTAAGTTACCGTAAAAAAAGGACTTAAAAAAATAATAATTTACAGTGTGGAGTGTAGAATACCTGTGTTGTTACTGCCCTGACACACATGTGCAACCCGACTGAAGAAGGGATTGAGTTGGGTCGGAAGAGTCGTTGACGCAGTCTTTCTGCCTCTCTCTGTTGAGTGTATCAGCCAACCAGACTGTATATTGATAATGATGTAGGCTAAATCAAGTGTTATCAAGTATGAATCAAATGTTATGTTGCTGTGGCAGTACTGTTGATATTTAAACTAGGTAGCTAGCTACACACACTTGACCGGTGACCTCATCTCTCAAGCAATGGATGTTTGGATACCGGGCATGTGCAATCTCTACAAGGCAGACTGGGAAACAGGCATATCTCATTTACATAAGTATTCACACCTCTGAGTCAATGCATGTAAGAATCACCATTGGCAGTGATTTTTATTCTGTACAGGCTTCCTTCTTTTCACTCTGTCAATTAGGTTAGTATTTTGGAGTAACTACAATGTTGTTGATACATCCTCAGTTTTCTCCTGTCACACTCATTAAACTCTGTAACTGTTTCAGATGGTTGTTGATCATTGCTTGATGGCCATTTTCAAGTCTTGCCATAGATTTCCAAGCCAATTTAAGTCAAAACTGTAACTAGGCCACTCAGGAACATTCAATGTAGTCTTGGTAAGCATCTCGAGTGTATATTTGGCCTCACCCTCCCCTCCTGGAGGACCTGAGCCCTAGGATCATGCCTCGGGACTACTTGACCTGATGACTCCTGGCTGTCCCAGTCCACCTGGTCGTGCTGCTGCTCCAGTTTCAACTATTCTGCATGCGGCTAAGGAACCCTGACCTAAGGAACCCTGACCAGACATGCTACCTTGTCACAGAACTTGCTGTTTTCAACTCTGAATGTTCGGCTATGAAAAGCCAACTGACATTTACTCCTAAGGTACTGACCTATTGCACCCTCTGCAACCACTGCTTATTATTTGACCCTGCTGGTCATCTATGAACGTTTGAACATCTTGAAGAACAATTTGGCCTTAAATGGCCATGTACTCTTATAATCTCCACCCGGCACAGCCAAAAGAGGACTGGCCACCCCTCAGAGCCTGGTTCCTCTCTAGGTTTTTTCCGAGGTTCCTGTCTTTCTAGCGAGTTTTTCCTAGCCACCTTGCTTCTACATCTGCATTGCTTGCTGTTTGGGGTTTTAGGCTGGGTTTCCGTATAGCACTTTGTGACATCTGCTGATATAAAAAGGGCTTTATAAATACATTTGATTGATATACAGTTGAAGTCGGAAGTTTACATACACCTTAGCCAAATACATTTAAACTCAGTTTTTCACAATTCCTGACATTTAATCCTAGTCAAAATGCTCTGTCTTAGGTCAGTTAGGATCACCAATTTATTTTAAGAATGTGAAATGTCAGAAAAATAGTAGAGAGAATTATTTATTTCAGCTTTAATTTCTTTCATCACATTCCCAGTGGGTCAGAAGTTTACATACACTCAATTAGTATTTGGTAGCATTGCCTTTAAATTGTTTATCTTGGGGCAAACATTTCGGGTAGCCTTCCACAAGCTTCCCACAATAAGTTAAACAATTGACAGTTGAATTTTGGCCCATTCTTCCTGACAGAGCTGGTGTAACTGAGTCAGCTTTGTAGGCCTCCTTGTTCGCACACGCTTTTTCAGTTCTGCCCACAAATTTTCTATGGGATTGAGGTCAGGCCTTTGTGATGGTCACTCCAATACCTTGACTTTGTTGTCCTTAAGCCATTTTGCGACAACTTTGGAAGTATGCTTGGGGTCATTGTCCATTTGGAAGACCCATTTGCGACCAAGCTTTAACTTCCTGAATGATGTCTTGAGATGTTGCTTCAATATATCCACATCATTTTTCTACCTCATGATGCCATCTATTTTGTGAAGTGCACCAGTCCCTCCTGCAGCAAAGCACCCCCACAACATGATGCTGCCACCCCCGTGCCTCACGGGTGGGATGGTGTTATTCGGCTTACAAGCCTCCCACGTTTTCCTCCAAACACAAAGATGGTCATTATGGCCAAACAGTTCTATTTTTGTTTCATCAGACCAGAGGGCATTTCTCCAAAAAGTACAATCTTTGTCCCCATATGCAGTTGCAAACCGTAGTCTGGCATTTAATGGCGGTTTTGAAGCAGTGGCTTCTTCCTTACTGAGCGGCCTTTCAGGTTATGTCGATATAGGACTTGTTTTACTGTGGATATAGATACTTTTGTACCTGTTTCCTCCAGCAAATCACAAGGTCCTTTGCTGTTGTTCTGGGATTGATTTGCACTTTTCGCACCAAAGTACGTTAATCTCTAGGCTACAGAACGCGTCTCCTTCCTGAGCGGTATGATGGCTGCGTGGTCCCATGGTGTTTATACTTGCATACTATTGTTTGAACAGATGAATGTGGTAGCTTCAGGCATTTGGAAATTGCTCCCAAGGATGAACCAGACTTGTGGAGGTCTACAATTATTTTTCTGAGGTCTTGGCTGATTTGTTTTGATTTTCCCATGATGTCAAGCAAAGAGGCACTGAGTTTGAAGGTAGGCCTTGAAATACATCCACAGGTACACCTCCAATTGACTCAAATGATGTCAATTAGCCTATCAGAAGCTTCTAAAGCCATGACATCATTTTCTGGAATTTTCCAAGGTGTTTAAAGGCACAGACAAGTTAGTGTATGTAAACTTCTGGACCCACTGGAATTGTGATACAGTGAATTATAAGTGAAATAATCTGTCTGTAAACAATTGTTGGAAAAATGACTTGTGTCATGCACAAAGTAGATGCCCTAACCGACTTACCAAAACTATAGTTTGTTAACAAGACATTTGTGGAGTGGTTGAAAAACTAGTTTTAATGACTCCAACCTAAGTGTATGTTAACTTACGACTTCAAATGTATATGTGTGTACGAGCTGTGTGCAAGTAGTTTAAACAGACAGCTCTGTGCATTCAGCTTGTCAACACGTCTTACAAAATTAGTAGTGATAAAGTCAATCTCTCCTCCACTTTGAGCCATGAGAGATTGACATCCATATTACTAACACTAGCTGTAACGTCGGTCGTCAGGAATGGACCAAGGCGCAGCGGGTTGAGTGCTCATAATTAACTTTAATGAAAGCACTACTACAAACAAAACAAAACGATGGACGACGAAGACAGACTTGAAGGCACAAGACAGAAATTCAAGTGACAACCTCCCACAAATTACAAACACACCCTAATATATAGGACTCTCAATCAAAGGCAACTAGACAACACCTGCCTTCAATTGAGAGTCCACACCCCAATTAACTAAACATAGGAACATACTAACTAGAAAGAACATAGACTAACAGAGCAGTGACCAAAAACCCCGGAATACATAAATCAACTACCCTCTACATAATACACACACCCCAAACCACATAAACCAAATACCCTCTGCCACGTCCTGACCAGCCTACACTAACAAAATAACCCTCATACTGGTCAGAACGTGACACTAGCTCTCCGTGTACATTTACGGGCAGGCCGAGCTGCCCTGTTCTGAGCCAACTGTCATTTTCCTTTGTGTAGTCTAGTGACTAAAAAATAATAATTTAATCCATTATAAATTCAGGCTGTAACAAAATGTGTAAAAATGCAAAGGGTGTGAATACTATCTGAAGGCGCTGTATTATTGCTTAAGAAGCTGTTGCTTTGTTTTATCTCAATCTCAGCCAACTGAGCTTTGACACAACGCGCGCACACACACACACACACACATACATACTTATTATTGTTATCATGATGGCAATCCCCTCTCTTGTTCGATCCAGCAATATACCCTAAAGTGTTTCATTAGCCAAACAAAAAGGCTTTCAATGCTCCAATCATAAAGATCAGGGCCAAGCTATGAACATATCTAATTAAACCTTCCTCAAAGAAAGGCTTTTTTTCCATGGATACATCCCAAATGGCACTCTATTCCCTATGTGGTGCACTACTTTTGACCAGGGCCCATATGGCTCTGGTCAAAAGAAGTGCACTAAGTAGGGAATATGGTGCCATTTGGGAAGCACACATCTCTAACTGCTTCCAAACCGACGTCTGGAATCTCTAGATGTACATTGGTTTCTTAACATGGCAGACGATGCCTCTTTTATTTCACTTCGACGCAGCCTAGAATAGGCCAATAAAATATATTGATATTTTCGAGATAACAAGCAGTAGAATATTTCTCCAATAATTCAATAATTGAATGACTGAGCCCTGGCGTGGAAAGTGTGTATTGGAGTGTCATTGGAGTGACGTGTGTCATCAGTAGGGGGGTAAGTTGTTACAGCTTAAGGCACATAGACTGTATTAGGCGACCGTGATGTCCATTATGTCTACATGACACCTTACAGTACATGGATATGAAAAAAAATATACATTTTTTTTTAAATCAATTAGTATTTCAATGATATATTTCAAGGCCAATTTTTTGTTGTTGTAGTGGGGACAGTAACATTAGAACTTTCTAAAAAGTATACTTTAAGGAAAATGCATTTATATATTTAAAAACTGTAAATGTTTATCTTTAGCTCACATAATGTAATTTAAAAGTATGCTTTAAAGCTGCAATCAATAACTTTTTTGGTGACTTGACCAAATTCACATAGAATAGTGAGTTATAGATCTGTCATTCTCATTGAAAGCAAGTATAGTTTAGTTTATTTGCACAAATAGAAAGACAGTTTGTAACAGTAAAAAACAACAACAACAGTATGTGCAGGAGGAAAAAAAGCCCAAAAGGGCTTGTCGAGTAATCCCCCCCTAATGGTCATAAATCCCACAGATTCAGCAGTGTGGACAAACAAATGATAAAATAAAAACTAGACGCAAAAGAGATAAAGGAATTGAAAATCGAAACAGAAAGTCAAGCTACTGGGGGGTGTAGAACTGTGATGGACAGTAGGTGCCTTTCTTTTTTAACAACGACAGGGATCGCTTGGCAAAGTCAGGAGGGAATGAGTTCCAGATCATAGGGCCTCTGTAGGTAAGTCGGAATTGAGAATTGGTTGTTCTTGAATATGGGTGACGTAGCTGTTGTCTGTTTCTTGCTGAGTAGTTATGGAATTCATATGTGGCTGTAAAAAATGTTTGAAGAAAGAGTGTAATAAGTGGTTTAAAGTGACGTAAACAAATTGAGCAACTTGAAAATAATTAATTTGATAAATATTTAGGAGTCCAATTTATTTTTTAAAGTGGCGCTGAATGGTTTCTAAAACCGGCAGATGATATTATTCTTACAAAGCGTTTCTGCAGGTTAGTAGCAGTTTGGTATGGTGTGTGCTGGCCCATATCATGTTACAGGAAGTGATGAATGGGAAGATCATTGCGTAATAGAGACTGAGAACAGTGCTTCTGTTTAGGAGATATCTAATAGGTTATTGTCTTTATGTGTGCTTTCCATAACAACTCACCATCAATCAGAACAACAAGAAAGCGGGTTGTACAGGCATGATCAACAGGAATATCATCAATATGGACCCCTATATAATCTGCATTGTATTTTGCTTTCTTTGGACCAAATAATAAACACAATTTTTTTTAGATTCATTGATAGTGCCCCATAGTGCTCACATTTTGTTCTTACGCTTTGAGAGTTCACCGTCCTACTATACTTTTTGGGTTGTTATTAATAATTTGTTTCTAATTGTTTTGAATCTTATATAGTTGTATGGAATAGGGTTTGAAATATAAACTTTTTGAAGAATTTGTTCTTAAAAGAAAGGGATTTAATAATACCACTGGCCAGCCAGGTTTTTTTTTTACATTTTAGGCTGTACTTAATCATCTTTCTTATTTTCAGGGAAAGCAAGATATTAAGATCTGGATGTTTAATTGAAAAACTGTTTGCTGAGGATCATCAGCCTCGAAGTCTCATTCCAAGAAACTTTCTGTATCAGATTCTTAAAATGATTGATTGATGCCATCAACCTGCCTCCTTACTGACGTCAATGACATTAGGGATATGGGAAGATTATCAGAAATATCCATGCAAAGGATAGCAGAAAATAATTCCTTATAAAATATGTTATCAATCAAGGTTGCTGAGTTTTTTGTTTTGGTTTGACAATCGCAGGATAAAAACAATGTGAATACATGGTATTCAAAAATACTTTAGTAAGATCATGATTGACAGAGTTTATGATTGTAATATTGAATTCTCCCATTAAATAATAGTTATTTCCCTCCCTGGTTACTATAGCAAGTGCGTCGGCCAAGCGGAGGTTGAATTTTATTATATTATCACTGGTTTCCACAAACACAGTTTCTCCAGACAGGAAAAAAATATCTTCAATATCATTTATTTGCGAGAATCCTATGTTCTCATTAATGAACAAAGAGACTCTCCACCGGTTCGGCCTTCTCTATACCTGTAGACATGATTATAGTTATCAATATGGTAAACCTCTACATTATCTTTATGCAACCATGTCTCTGTAACTCCAAGAATAGAAAAACTGCAATTAATGGTAGATAATCCACAGATAAGGTGATCAACGTTTTTAGGCAAACTACAAGCATTTATATGCAAAAGAGATAAAGCATTGTGTCCAAATGTACTTTTCTGGTTGATGTCCGAAATGAAATCTTTCTCAAGAATACACTTATAGTTTGACAAAAGATGTTGCTTTATTCCCGGGAAAGCAATTTTTGTCAGTATCACATCCAGATAGAAAAGCATTACTATGGTACTAATTCTCTCTTATCATATCAATCTCACATTGGTCAATGGAATGTGTAGCATTAGGTATTATATTCCACCTAGATGTTTCAGACAGTGCTATACCAAGCTCTTCGTCACTGAGATGATTAAATGGACAATGGTTCAATACACCTAGATTGTGTAAACAATCATATCATTATTGGGAAGAAATTGGCAGCAATTTGTCAGACATGATAAAGAGCTAATGCTGTAGATATCAGTCACGATGAAACGAAGTGACTGACACAATCACTGAGAATGACATGGAACATCAGCATTCAGAGCCATGCTTTTATGATCACTGTAGCGACGGACTCATGATCTCTCTGTGATTTCTCATCCTCTCTGGGCCTGACTACAAGGTGATCATAGCTGATGACAGCATATTCGCCCAGGGCACTGGCCTCCCTCATAACTTCTTACGCAGTCTGTCGGAGAAGTCCTCATTTTATGTATACAGATGTGTTCTTCAGGAATGTTCTGGCCTTGGAGAGGATTAGGTGCTTGTCCTCGAACCTCAGCAGTTTGACCACCACCGGCTGTGGTCTTTCAGCATCCTTTCTGAATTTTCCATTCTTTTGTGCACGTTCGATTTCAATCGTTTTTTTGGAGTCCAGCTTCAGATTGTTTGTCAACAACTTGCATACTTTGCGCTCGGTGTCAGCATGCGTTTCAGTCCCACGATCAGACGTGATTCCCTCAATGACAATGTTGCTGCGCCTGCTTTGATTCTCCGTGGAATCCAGTTTCTCAAGGCAATCAAACATTTCGGGGACCACCTTGGATGTCGAGGCAAGACTGTGAACTTGAGTTTCAATGTCATTGATCTTTTGTCCCGTTAATTTTAAATCTCATCAATGTCTTTTTGGGAGTATTGCAAACTGGTCTTTAGGTCTTGTACTTCCCTGACTAGCGTATCAATCCGGTTGTTTGCAGAATCTAAAACAATCTGTATAAAAGATCGGAAGTTGGCCTCCTGTCTGTTTAGCATTTCGTCATAGAAAGTCCTTTGTTGGGCAACATTTTCATACATTTTCAGCAGAAACACAGTCCTCCTCAGATTTTTTTGTCCTCCTCAGATTTTTACGAGTGTTGGGCGGTGGCATATTGACGTTAGGAATGGAATGCAAACTCCCTTAACTATCACACATACAGTAAACCAGGATTTGTCAATGAAGATCTGATGTAGTGTGGTAATCCTTGTTGTGGAAATCCTTAGAGTTATCACTTACAATCAAACAAATCTCATTTGTATTTACAGTAAGTGCTCTGTTCTGCTTGTTGCCGCGAGGTGCTAAGAAGCGGTAGATCTGTTCTATGTGCACTATTTCTATGCTTCCCGCTCTTTTACTTTCGGTTTTGTACACCAGCTTCAGACAGCTGAAAATGACATGTTTTTTGGTTATTGAGAATATATTTCACAGCGGTTTAGATGGTGCAATGATTCTCTACACTATACATTGCTTGTTTTGTCACATTAACTGATCAACTGAAATTAGGTGAACTATTAGAATTTTACCAACCAGGAAATGGCAGAGCGATGTCTGTATATTACACCTTTGAGGTGTGTGTATTAGAATCAATGTGGCATTAAGAAATTACATGAATAAATGCATTTCTATAGCTTGCAAAATATTTTTTACAACGGTGGGGGAATGCCAAGATGGAGGCGCTGTGACTTCAAAACAGCGCCCCCTTGTCAGTCATCTAGTGTATATATAAATCATTGGTATAAATTGACCTTTCTTTCATTCTATTGACTTTGATGTGTCTTTCATGCAAAAACTGATAACCTGAACCTGAGGACATTAGATGACCTGCCAATGAAAGTGCCATTCATTTTTAATGGGGATTCACTTCCATTAGGAGTCAGTTCACTTCCTGCATTGATGGGCGAAACTGGGGTAACACACACACACACACACACACACACACACACACACACACACACACACACACAACGTTTTTCAGGAAAAGATTTTGAAAAACATGCCCTTACATCGATCGTCTTGAAACTTTCTCGACAAAGCTAACTTTCATCAAGGTTTTATACGGTCTGTGAGACATTAAAGTGAAAGTTGTGATTTTGCATACAAATGTAACATCCATAATGCTGGAATCGCCCATATAGCCTGTATGCTTGCAGAGGCCATGCTTTTGTGCCTTACAGATGTTGTATAGACAAAAAATCTTGGAGTTCAAACTTTTCCCCGCAACCGGGAACATTCCCAGGAAATTAGCTAACATGCCCATTAAAGGGGTGCTGAACAGCCTGATTTAGTCTCCATTTCAATCCTCCTCATTAGTAAATGCAACTGAGAACGAGATTTGGGTCTTGGAGGCGTGCTTTAATGTGGGTGTCTCTTGTGTGTGTGTTCGCATGTGGGAAGCGTTTGTACATTCACTCTGCCAAAACAGTACACAGTTACAGTCACACACCCTTCTAGATAACTTGAAACCGTCTAACCAGGTCTTGTGTCTGGAAGTAGCCTACAGTAGGCTAGCCAGCAAGCTAGTCAACATGTTTTCCAATTTAGCTTTAGCTTGCCATTGTGCAACCGTGTTTTGACTCTGGATAGCCTATCTGTGGGGCTAGTTAGGGAATGCAAATATAGTACACAGGGATATCCAAAGTCAAACCTAATTAACCGTGGTCAGTGTGCTGGACATTACGACCGGGTCAAATGCAACTGCGCTTTGAATTGATGATTACGTTGGTGCTGTCAGCCATGGGCATGATTTAAATAACACCAAAACAAGGAAAACTGTTACTTAACCTTCATAACAATACGTATTAGGATCATAACATTCAAATAATATATTTGATATCAAAATGTTTTAAATCCATGCAATGTTCTCCTAACACTCACTAAAATGTTGTGCACAACATCTGTAACATCCACCACAGAACATTCCCACAAGGTTCTTATTAGGTTTCAGGGTAATGTAATAACAAAATGATTTCTGGGAACATTCTTGCAACATCAGACGAATGTTTTATACAAACGTTGTATACTCATCAGAACAACTGGACAGTTTTTGTGTTATTAGAACTTTTGGGACAACCTAATGAATGTTCTGGGACGTTCACAGAACCAATTTTGGTTTGCTGGGTTGACAGTCGGACTATTCTTTCCTTAGAGAAAAACGCCTTGACAATTTGGATTCCACAAAGGTGTGAATTCATCGCATGTCTTTTCTTGGTCCTACCTGAAATCCTTGAAATCCTCTCTACACAATCAATGCCAATCTGAACATTTTACAATGACAAATACATCCGGAGACCAGGGGCAGACCGAACAACACCTGATTTATACTGCTACAATTTACCATCACAAATGCCCAACCATTCACAATCGAATGGCAACATTTCTCCAACATCTCATTGTGTAGAGCATTCAACAAATTATAAATTGAAACAAACACGAGAAGGGCCTTACAAGGCAACAGCTGCCCTCTTTTAGAACAGAGGGAGAACGAAGCGAACCCCGACAGAAAACTAGGGGCCTTCCCAGTCTGCCTGTCTGTCTGCGGACTCCTTGGCCGGGGGAGTAAGGGTGTGAGGGGGTGAAGGAGGTATGGAGAGGGGGCGTAAGGGTTGAAGGAATGATGGAGATGAGGTGAGTGTGTGTGTGTGTGCTCCCTGTCTGCCTCCTTCCTTGCATACAGACTCGCTGGTTTCATGTGTATAAGGGGGAGAGGGTGGGCTTGCGGAGGCCCTCTGGTATGCTGTTTACGGGCTGAGCGTGGCTCCCACACTGCAGCAGGCAGGCAGACAGGACACTTTTCCCAAGCCCACAATTGAAAGCGGCGTCAAGATTCCAATCAGGGTCAAGTCTGCAGACTGCAGGGATTATTTGTGCTGGAGAGGAGAGGGAGGCTGGAGGAGACCCAGGAGTGTGTGTGTGTGTGTGTGTGTGTGTGTGTGTGTGTGTGTGTGTGTGTGTGTGTGTGTGTGTGTGTGTGTGTGTGTGTTCGTTCCAACTAGCTCTCACAGTCTCATGTCAGAATTAGACGTTCATCCATGTTTCTCAAACGTCAAATTTCAAAGTGTTTAAGGTTAAGTGTAGACATTAACTACCCGTTTTGATGGTTATGCTTAAGTTTAGGTATTAACTCCGGTTAAGGTAAGGGTTACGGTTTGGGATAGGCTTAAAACCAAAATCTGAAAAACAACTTTCTATTGCTGGATTCGAACATGCAACCATTGACACCAAAGGCAAATATTTACGCCCCTCCACCATCCCCAACACCTTTAAAAATGTCCACCTACTTGTAGGTAACAGCGCTCACTGCCTAGTGTCCGGTTTCCACGTCATCTCCCCACGTCCTCAGACATGGATGGACGTTGAATAATGACTTGTATCACGGGTGACCTGGCTGGTGTGTTCAGAGCGGGAAGGTGGGTCAGTCGGAGGTGTTTCAGTCGAAGCGACATCGGAAAGGCCGATTTCATCTGTGTGTGTGATCTAATCTGTTAAGCGTGTGAGAAAGGGTCTGTCGGGTGCTTAGGAGTGCTTATGGCGGTAGCCTCCCTAATGCTCTGATGCAGAGCGGTCATTTTTTTGCACACACAGACACAAACACACAAACGCACAAACACACATGCAAAAGTATGCAGCCACGCACATGCTCACACACATACACAGACACACAGATGTTGCTCCCATTCCATAGCTTTCCTTTAAAACAGTCACATACACAGACACACAGATGTTGCTCCCATTCCATAGCTTTCCTTTAAAACAGTCACATACACAGACACACAGATGTTGCTCCCATTCCATAGCTTTCCTTTAAAACAGTCACACACTTTGTTTCCTTCTCTTAACCTATGAAACTCCTTCAAAGAGTCGGGTGTTTCCTTAGCCCACCTCCCTCCCTGTTCTCTCCCTGTTCTCCTCCCCTCTTCTCTCCATCTCCCTGTCCCATCGTTTTCCTCCTCCACTATCTTCTCCCCATTTCCCCCATTCCCTGTTTCTTATCGTCCCCTCTTTCTTTTCCTCCTCCTCCCCAGCAGGAAGCAGTAGTTTTGGGGCTCTAGGCACATTCACACATCAGCCACTTGAAAGGCAGCCATATTGTTCCCCCCTCCATCTCTAAAGGTTCAGATAGCACTTTATGGAAGCAGCTCTACCATGGTGTTTACTGTTAGAGGGGAACAGGCAGCTCGCCTCCATGTTTCTAACACCGCCAGTACATTTTTTGTAGTATGGTGCTTCAAACGCCAGCGATTTGCTTGTAATGGAAGCATACGCTGTCCAACATGTTCGTAACAAAGTCTCCTGAAAATCGGTTCGTTAAGCAGGGTTGCTCTCGCTCTGTGTGTGTGTGTGTGTGTGTGTGTGTGTGTGTGTGTGTGTGTGTGTGTGTGTGTGTGTGTGTGTGTGTGTGTGTGTGTGTGTGGCGTGCACTGTATATGAGTATGCGTCTATGATTCAGAGGGCCATAATGGAAAAGGCCATGCTTCACAGAATCCCCCTGTAAAAACACACAAAACTAAGCACTCACACACACACGCACGCACGCACACGCACACGCACACACTCACACTCACACACACACACAATTATGGCCGGGGTGCCTTCCCAAAACAATCGGCGTCTCTGCCTGCGAAACGCTTTGGCATCATCGCTCGTGCTTGGGAAGTTCTGAACCATCAGAGCTGCACTGCAGCCAAACCCACATCAAAGACAGCCGCTGTACGGCGCTTTACAACAAGCCACTCACACACACATACACACACGCACAGACACACATAAACATGCACTCACTTACGCAAACACATGCACTACACACACACACACACAGTCTTGCGCAGCTAACCTTGTGGGGACATACAATTTGGTCTCTTTCAAAACCCTATTTCCTTAACCTCTAACCCTAACCTTAACCCAAAAACCAAACCTTTACCCTAACCCTAAACTTAACCCTAGCTCTAAAACTAACCCTAGCTCCTAACCCTAACTCTTATCCTAATTCTAATCCTAACACTAATTCTAACCTTAACCCTAAACCCCCTAGAAATAGCATTTGACCCTGTGGGGACCAACAAAATGTCCCCAGTTGGTCAAATTTTTGTTTGTTTACTATTCTTGTGGGGCTTCTGGTCCCCACAAGTATAGTTAATATGTCCACGACACACACACACACACACACACACACACACACACACACACACACACACACACACACACACACACACACACACACACACACACACACACACACACACACACACACACACACACACACACACACACACAGAGAAACCCTGGGAGCCAGTAATCTCCTTGGCCCGTCTGCTCCCTCCACCGCCGCTACTGTAAATATTCCAATATATGTTTACACAGCATTTTCAAAAACCCAAGAAAAAAAAACGGAGAAAATGTAAGACTATGTTTCATATTTCTGCAGACAGGGGAACCCTCAGACTCCATTAGCTGTCTCCCCAAGTCTAAGTTGGCTTTTTCTCTCTCTCCTCTTCTTCCCCTATTTCCAAGGAATGTTTTGGAGGCGCATTCCTACTAACGAAAGGGTGCCGGGGAATGAAGCGGCAGACCACCTAAACACTGGGTTCTGGGCTAGTGCTGGGGCTAGGGCTGGAGCTCTCCTCTCCATCTCTCCATCCTCTCCATCCTCTATCCTCCTCACCCTCTACAGCCTCAGTAGTGTTAATAAGGACTGTGCACTGAGGATACAGTACCAGGAACCGTTTCCAAGCACTGATGTCACCATCGACTTAAAGGTCCAATGCAGTTGTTTTTATCTCAATATCAAATCATTTCTGGTAAAAATTAAGTACCTTACTTTAATAGATGAAAATGGGCAAAAGTAGCTTTTTAGCAAAAAACTATTTCTCAAGCAAGAATTTTGCTAGGACTGTCTAGGAGTGGTCTGAATTGGGAGGGGAAAACTGAAAACTATGCAAAGCTATACAAACCCGCTGATTAGAAGGTCCTGTGAAGATTGTATTTTCAACCAGCAACTAAAAAATGAAAACACTTTTACAGTGTTAGTTTCATCAGCTGTTGTACAATATGCTATAAAACACAGGAAAACATGAATGTTGACTGCACTGGGCCTTTAATCTCTTGTGGACAGTCTACATAAACTGTACCGTAGACCTGTCATGATACAACAGTATACGTGAGATTATGAGCAGCATTAGTTCAGGTGCTTTGGACAAATCACGATTTCGCAGGTGTTAGCATCTTTCGAATTTAGGAAGGGGAGGGGACATTTGGCCCATAGACTTGCCCGTAACTTGCAAAGAGAGAGGGTGCAGCTTTTCATTGCGGTTCCGAGCCTCGTTCTCTCTCTTCACTTAACATGTATGGACTTCATCGTGCATCTGACCAATTACGTGAGACTTTAGTTCTGGGTTAACCCAGATTACCGTCAATTTAGAGGTGGTACTCCGCTGTTAGGGCCAAGGGGGCTTTGGCTCTGATTGTCACCGGGGAGAGTCCTTGTACTCGGGGGCGAGCGGCTGTAAAACGGCTGAGTCACCCTCCTATTCTCACCCCGTGGAAAGACAGACGGACGTAAGACGAGAATGAGTAATGAAGTGAGAAATATGTTTTCAAACCTTGTGAAAGAGTGAGACAATAGCTAGATGAGTGTGAGAAGACTGAAGCTATGTTTCCATTAACTTGTCCAGGGATTTTTTTTATTGACATTTAGAACGCTTGCATGGAAAATAGATGCGACAATTGTCGCTACAGTGCGTTTTTATCGAACTGTCTTTTGTCGATAAAAACAGCTGGACGTAACGATGTCACAAAAATGTTTTTTTTTTAAATTTTTTAAACGAAGTGGTTGAAGTGTTTCCATTATCCATTTAGGCAAATTGCACATTAATACATTGGCGAAAGCCTGTATGCCCTACCACCTACAGTATCTGTTTCATCTCAGGTAGCCCGCAAAAGCCAGCATTGATAGAATTCAAGAATTGACTAATATTTGCCATATTCTTAAAAAAAAAAAAAAAAATTATCCTTTTTTCTCCCCAATTGGTAGTTACAGTCTTGTCACATCGCTGCAACTCCCGTACGGACTTTGGAGAGGCGAAGGTCGAGAGCCGTGCGTCACCCGAAACACAACCCCACCAAGCCACACTGCTTCTTGACACAATGCCCACTTAACCCTGAAGCGCCCGGCCCACCACAAGTCGCTAGAGTGCAATGGGACAAGGACATCCCGGCCGGCCAAACCCTCCCCTAGCCCGGACGACCCTGGGCCAATTGTGCGTCGCCTCATGGGTCTCCCGGTCGCGGCTGGCTGCGACACAGCCCGGTATTGAACCAGGATCTGTAGTAACGCAGCTAGCGCTGCGATGCAGTGCCTTAGACCGCAGCACCACTCGTGAGGCCCATATTTGCCATATTCTAATAATTGTTATGTGCCAACCTACCACCACAGTCCATGCCTTGGTGGTGAAACTACTGTAGTACTGTAGATCTGAAATAATTGGATGGTGAAACTTCAACCAACCAAAAGGCGAAGCAATTCAGGCAAAAAAATCGATTCAACACTCATTAGGCATTTAGAATTACGTATGAAGTGGAGATTTATAGATACTTTATGACATGACATGCCCGTATCTAAAAAATGTGTTTCATTTATTATCATTTATTTGAAAAACACAGTTTCCATCATCATTTGTAATAAAGAAAGTTTGACAAATGAAAAATCCACCAGACGAAAAGATAGAAATGTTGCCGATCTTTAGAACATTTCTCCTATAGCTGCCATTTCTATTACACGCTTTTTTTTGTTTGTTTGTTGCGTCATTGCTTTTGTTGAGTAAACCTGGGTGAATGGAAACCTGACTAATGAGACAATATTGAGACGTAAGTGAGACGCCAGTAAAAGTTAACATCTGTGAGGTCATGGGATGACCGTCAAATAAGAGTTGGGTGCACAAGAGTGAGACAAACTTTCTCAGCTCCTCCATCCACCTCTCTTCCGACCCTTCGCCCTCACCTCTAACTTAACCCCTCCCTTTTCTCTCTCCACCCCACCCCCCCATCTGAGAACAATTACACGGGCCTTCTCCTCTGAATAAATTAGGCTAATCAAGGGTCTTTCTCCTTCACATCCGTTCCTTAAATTCTCTGTACCACCCGTCCGTCGCGCTATCGGCTCCTCCAACCGCATCTCTTCCTTCCTGCACTGTCTGCCCCCTCACTTATGTAAAACACACACATACCCTCACTCACTGCACTAAGCCCTGCTAGATCCACCTCTGGGACTTATGGGGGAAGAGAATACAAGATGGGTAATATGGATGGCCGTAGAAGACTGGGTGTCTGCACATAGTTCTAGTGTTTCAGGCTATTAATGATTTCCATATGGGTCACGTAAAGACAGAGAGAGAGAGAGAGAGAGAGAGAGAGAGAGAGGTGAGCGAGAGAGAGAGAAGGAGCTAGAGAGAGAGGGAAAGAGAGAGAGAAGGAGCTAGAGAGAGGGAAAGAGAGAGAGAAGGAGTGCGTGGCGGTGTTTGTTTCAGAACTTTCTCTCACCCTCTCTTTCATTATTTATTTACAGCATACTTTAGGAGGTTACACATCATTACCCCTCACCAAACCCCTCTATTCTGAGACTCGTGTCACATGACTTCACATGACAGCTTCGCTTGGCCATGGAGAATGCTGCTTGTCTCCAGGCAACCGTGGCGAGGCAAGCCGCATTATGGAGTGACTGCCCACCAAGACTGCCCACATGGCACATGCAGTGTGTGTGTGTGTGTGTGTGTGTGTGTGTGTGTGTGTGTGTGTGTGTGTGTGTGTGTGTGTGTGTGTGTGTGTGCGCACACGTGCGACACAGGAGGTTGGTGGCACCTTAATTGGGGAGAATGGGCTCGTGGTAATGACCGGAGCGGAATCAGTGGAATGGTATCAAATACATCAAACACATGGTTTCCAGGTGTTGCCATTCCATTCCGGCCATTATTATGAGCAGTTCTCCCCTCAGCTGCCTCCACTGGCGTGCGAGATGTGAAATGCATGCAAGCGTACTTGAGTGTCCGTGCATACTTGTGTGTGTGCATGAACAGTAGTACAGTACGTGCACAAATGTGTGTGTGTGTGTGTGTGTGTGTGTGTGTGTGTGTGTGTGTGTGTGTGTGTGTGTGTGTGTGTGTGTGTGTGTGTGTGTGTGTGTGTGTGTGTGTGTGTGTATGTGTGTGTGTGTGTGTGTAAAAGCCAGTCTTCTGGAGGAGGCATCCAAACATTAAAAGATACAATATGAATCATCCCAGACTAACATCATAGAAGACTTACAGATCATTTAGTTAAGAGCAACATCAATGCACCTTATCACAAAACTTTGCATAACACTAGCGAGGTCACAATTTCAAACCCCCAGCCTTACCTGCTCTATTCAAGTGATTACATGGCTTCATATAATAGTTTGGAATTACCTTAGAAATGCCAGGGACATTTAAACTCAAACCACCCATTTATAACCCAAAGAATCTGAAAACAACTGTTCAATAGATATGTAAGTGGCGCATTCTCCAGCGATTGTTGGTCCGAGTCGGAATGGAGGAATGTAGCGGTCACAACACACACCTCCATGTTCAGCGAGCGAGAAAGCCTGTTGCTATGAAACCGCCCGAGCGCAATTCAAATGGATGAGCATGGTACTCTGTGGCAATGCCACCAGTCTTTTACTGGGGGGGGAACTTAGGGGAACACATTGACGCCCACACACTCATACTCACATGGCCCTAATGTACCTTTTGAAAAAGAGAGATGAGAGAAAAAGAACCAACCGTTACATGTAAGCCAGTGGGGAGTTAGGTTGATGTGAACATTTGTAATAACATTCTACTATGCCATAGTCCTCAGCAGAGTTTCAATGCCAAGTAACAACTTGACATTAAACAGGAGCTAAAAATGTTCAACTGATTTCACAAAGCAAAACCTACGAGATCCTGCTCGTTGTCGCTAAAATTCAATGCGACAACATCCTATTTTATGACCTTGATCTGATGACAACAACGGTGGCCATTTTGCGTTCTCTCAACCATTTAAAATACCACCTTTCTCATCACTGCCATTTGTTGCATGATCTATTTCACTGACAGAAAGATTATCCACTCATCTAGCGTGTTTTTTTCTGTTGACATTTAGAAAGTTTACCGACAATTATACTTTCATACGTTTTTTTTATCTAACAGGTACTTTACTCACATTAAAAATGGTTGGATGGAAACATGGTTTCTGAAATTGAGACAGAAACCAAGTTAATTTCCTTTGAAGCAGAGACAATGAGGTGAATTGCTCTTCACTCACATCAGCATTGAAGGACATCTAATAATCATGCTTAGAGTGATCGTCTCCATGTAAACAGGTGAGACACATTATAAAAGCTGCCATGGTTTTGTTTTGAAATCCGGGAGAAAATAATTAGTGTGAAATTACGTCGAACACGCGGGCGCAAATAACAGGCAATTAACTCAAATAGCTTATTGTCAATCAAAACAGTGACGTGCCGAACCTGCTGGCGACTGGAGAATTATCATAATAATTCACTTACTGTTATTTATAATCTGTATGAGATTAGGAGGGATTACTGGTCAGGTTAAAACCGAATTAGCGAATTAACATCCTTTCTCCAGAACCTGATTCAGAGCCAGGTCAGATTCCTCAAGGCGGCCAGGGGCCTTATTCACAAAGCGTCTCAGAGCAGGAGTGCTGATCTAGGATCAGTTTGGCCTTTTAGATCACAATGAATAAGATTATATGGACAGTGGGGACCTGATCCTAGGTCAGCACTATTACTATGAGAAGCTTTGTGTTAGAAAGCAACAGTAGGTGGAGAGATCTAGCAGTTTATCTAACTGTTTAAAGTAGATATAAATGAAAAGGACTCTGAACACAAACGACCGTAGAATAAAACAGAGAGGAAGGGCAGGAGAGGGACAAGGAGAAATAAATAATAAATGAAAGAAAGGGACTTACTTCTTTTGTTGGAACTCTTTCCTGTCCGCTGACCCCAGACTCTGTGAAAGAGAGAAAACAGAGAAACATTTGAGCACCATAGACCAGTCCTAAAAAGGATACCTAGTGTGGTCAGCAGTCAAGATGGATTCCTCTGCAGAATTTCCCCATTAGATTCAAAGAAAAGTCCAACCAAGTGCAATTCTGTAATCCAAAACTGTGTCAATGAAGTGTAATTCAAAGACAGAGAATACAAACACACACAGATCACTGTGTAAATAGGTTTATATGGTTAACACCCTTGACAAGCCTTGAGGCTGAAACATTCGAACCAGTGACCTTTTGGTTAGTGGCCCAACGGTGTTAACCGCTAAACTACCACCCGTCCCATATGTAAGCATGTCATTCAGGTAGTTTGGTTTGTTCTTTTACTTCGAAATGCAGCTGGGTTAAGATATTTGGCATTTGTTTTCGAAAATGTCAAAGAGTCGAACAGATACATCATAGTCTTGACTTGATTTTCAAGTCACTCAGTCGAGCACCTGATTCCCTTTTTTTGTAAGATGAGCTGAAGTGCGTTTGGGTATACTTTTTCCAGATACATCATAGTGTCATGAACTTAAAGAGACTAATGACTTCAAATGCACCTCATTATGGGAAATACTACCAGGCCAGTGCAAGCTCATTAATGACAGGGTGATTGACAGACATTTCAGCAAATGGGGAGGCAAATAACAGCAACATGTGAAGCTCTCGCCCTTTCTACGATGCGAAGATCCCGGAGGAGTGGCACTAAAGTGCAAACGAAGCCTACAGCCAAGTTCATTAACCCGGAGTAAGAAGATGATGTTCCCAGATACTGATCCGAGGTCCCTTTTGTGTTCTGATCCTAGATCAATGTCTAGTGCCAATTGCACAGTAGAAGCCATAAGAGCTTCCAAATGTTCACTGACAAAGAAGCTACCACACTGACATGGGTTTTCAATAACAGTCCAAAAATAGTCCTAATTCCCCTCACGTCGTTTAATCTCTCTCACAACAGGGGACATATTAAAAAAAAAAACACACACATACATACACACATGGCAGCCCCCCTACTGTCCACAGCTCCAGGAGAACTCTGGGAGACACAGGCAGAGGGAGGAAGACAGACACAGCTTGTCCATAACTAGCTCCAGGCTGAGACACTTTTAGAAGACACCAGCGCAATCATCTTTTTGAATTTTGCACTTTGATTTTTTTAAATGTATGCTGAGGTAAATCTGTCTTCACACCATAGGGTGTATCACCACAGGCCTCTGCACCCCCAGTGGGGTAAGAGGAGCATCTGAACCCACACAATGGGTGGGATAAGCAGGCCCTGTCAATCACTGTTGCAATATAATTTCTTAGACTCCAATGGAATGCATTATGCAACGGGTGGGTCTAATCCTGAATGCTTGATTGGCTAAAACCTCATTCCAGCCAGTGTCTATTCCACAGGTTGCCACCGGCTAAATCTATGACGTTAAAATGCCTATTTACTCTGTTCCATCTGTCTGCACAATCCACTGTCTCATCACCCCAGCCAGGCAATTTATAAACTTGAGCTCCACTATAAAAAGCATCTAGACATTATCTCATTTCTTTTAGACTAACTTTTCATTTTCAACAGCGGAGATTTGTATAAACCTTGCTGTTTGTCTCTCCGACCTTTGCAACATTGTTTCAATATTCAAATTCGATCTCCTGCTGTCCTATAGTAATGACCGAGTTGGGACGAGACAGACAGGTAGGCAGCGTTTCTCAGCCAGTCAAAATCATGAATCAGCTGCCATCATTTTTATAGATATATACAAACAAATGCCAATTGAAAAAAGGTCAAATGAAAGGCAGCTAATTTGCAGTCTTTCCAGCTTCAGTTTGAAGTGATTGCGTTACTGTAGCTGTTTCGTTAGCTAGCTCCTCTAAACAACAGTGTCCTGACGAGTGAGCACATTTTCTATGCCAGGCGAAATTGCGCCTCATTAGCTGATTGCTATGGATGTATCCAAATAAATGTCACTTGAAAACAGCTTAAACAAATGCAAATCCAGCTACTTTGCTGTTATTCAGGCTGCATTTTGACGTGACTGTAAGTTAGCCATTGTTGGCTAGCTAGCAAGCAAGGGATGAGAACATTGCCAACCAGTATGGCAATGGAACATTTAGAACAAAAAGACTGGATCGCGTCCATAGATACAGAATAAAAAGACTGAATGACTGGGTCACGTCTCTAGCAACGCTAGATTTGTGTCGGGACTATATCTTGTGGAAGGATGAAATAGTATGAATAAATTATTCAAAACAACGATTATGTAAATATGTCAATCATTTTTTGAATATGTTGGTAACCCATTGTATAAAAGTGATAATGCACTCGAAGACGGTGTTTGGAAGATATATTAGCACGGTTTGCCAGCCCTCGACTTCATCTTGGGTCTAACAACACCCATGACAATATATCCACCAAACACCCGCTTCTCGGGCATTATCATTTAAATAGAATTCAATATAATGCAATAGAATTATAATGCGATAGAAGCTCTTGGATGCGGGGAGACATTATCTTTCACTCTGATGTTGGTACATATGTTAGTATTGATTGCAAATTATAGAGTTCTGTCAGACAGTGTATGATAAATGTATGATAAATAGTAAAACGCAATAGCACATTATATATCTGTTTTGTGTGCTAAAGAGAGTGTGGTCAAAAAGTGTGAAGGGCATTCCCCTTTCTGTTCGAAGGCACACATCTGCGTGTGTGTGTGTGTTCCAACTTCTGAGTCAGCCAGTGACATTTTGACCATTGAGAGACCACTGAGTCTTTTTATGGAGCTTTTCATCCCAGTGCCTACGCAGTAGGGAGAAGTCCCCCATGCAATCACTATGACCTTATCCACCCCCACCACCCCCTCACTCCTTGTCAGTACACCTAGCCAGGACATCTCTGCGGAGAGCAGGTGGAAACCTATGGTTAGTGGGGTTAAATGTAAATGTTTGTAAATTGTACTTATGAAATGTAAGTGTACTTGAAATGTGTATACATGTATTTACCTCTACTATACATCGGAATGCAGAGGGTTGGAGCATGGGCTTGCAACACCAGAGTTTCGGGTTCAATTCCCGCATTCGCCACATACAGTGCCTTCAAAAAGTATTCACACCTTTCCACATTTTGTTGTGTTACAAGGTGGGATTAACATTGATTTAATTGTAATGTTTTCTCAACGACCTACACAAAATACTCTGTAATGTCAAAGTGGAAGAAAAATTCGAACATTTATTAAAAAAATAAAAAAATAAAGAAAACTAAAACACGAATATATCTTGATTACATAAGTATTCAACCCCCTGAGTCAATACATGTTAGAATCTCCTTTGGCAGGTAGCGGAGGGCGGCAGGTAGCCTAGCGGTTAGAGCATTGGGACAGTAACCGAAGGTTTGCTTGTTTGAATCTCTTGAGCCGTTCTACCCTTGAGCAAGGTAGTTATCCCCCACAACAACTGCTCCCTGGGTGCCGGTGATGTGGAAGTCAATTAAGGCAGCCTGATTCAGAGGGGTTGGGTTAAATGCGGAAGATATTTCAGGTGAATGTGTTCAGTTGTGCAACTGACTAGTTATCCCCTTTCCTTTTAAAAGCTTTGCAAACCTGGATTGTACAATATTTGCACATTATTCTTTAAAAAATTACTCAAGCTCTGTCAAGTTGGTTGTTGATTATTGCTAGACAGCCATTTTCAAGTCTTGCCAAGGATTTTCAAGCCGATTTAAGTCAAATCTGTAACTAGGCCACATTCAATGTTGTCTTGGTAAGCAACTCCAGTGTATATTTGGCCTTGTGTTTTAGGTTATTCTCCTGCTGCAAGTTCAATTTGTCTCCCAGTGTCTGTTGGAAAGCAGACTGAAACAGGTTTTCCTCTAGGATTTTGCCTGTGCTTAGCTCTATTCTGTTTCTTTTTATCCTAAAAACCTCCCTAGTGCTTACTGATGACAAGCATACCTATACCATGATGCAGCCACCACCATGCTTGAAAAGTGTTGGATTTGCCCCAAACATAACACTTTGTATTCAGCACATGAAGTTAATTTCTTTGCCACAGTTTTTGCAGTTTTACTTTAGTGCCTTATTGCAAACAGAATGTGTGTTTTGTAATATTTTTTGTTGTGAAGTAACTACAATGTTGTTGATCCATCCTCAGTTTTTATGTCACCATTGGCATCATGGTGATATCCCTGAACGGTTTCCTTCCTGTCCGGCAACTGAGTTAGGAAGGACACCTGTATCTTTGTAATTAATAACTTCACCATGCATAAAGGGATAGTCAATGTCTGTATTTTTGTTGATTTATTTACCCATCTACCAATAGGTGCCCTTGTTTGTGAGGCATTGGAAAACCTCCCTGGTCTTTGAGGTTGAATCTGTGTTTGAAATTCACTGTTCGACTGAGGGACCTTACAGATAATTGTATGTGTGGTGTACAGAGTTGAGGTAGTCATTCAAAAATCATGTTAAACACTATTACTGCACACAAAGTGAGTCCATGCAACTTATTACTTGACTTGTTAAGCACATTTTCAGTCCTGAACTTATTTAGGCTTGCCATGACAAAGGGGTTGAATACTTATTGACTCAAGTCATTTCAGCGTTTCATTTTTTATTAATACAAATATATATAAAATGTATTCTGTGTTATACACTGTATATACACTGTAAACATAATACACTTTGACATTATGGGGTATTGTTTGTAGGCCCGTAACACAATACATTTTTGGGGGAAAAAGTCGAGGGGTGTGAATACTCTCTGAAGGCACTACCCATATGTTTAAACAGTAAGTCACTTAATAAGTGTCTAAGATAAAAGTCAGTAAGATAAAAGCATCATCCCAACTTACTCCCGAGTGGTGCAGCTGTCTAAGGCACTGCATCTCAGTGCTAGAGGTGTCATTACAGACCCTGGTTCGATCCTGGGTTGTATCACACCCGGCCGTGATCGGGAGTCCCATAGGGCGGCGCACAATTGTCCCAGTGTCGTCCCGGGTTAGGGGAGGGTTTGGCCGGGGTATGCCATCATTGTAAATAAGAATTTGTTCTTAACTGACTTGCCTAGTTAAATAAAAGGTTAAAAAATATAATACATGCTAAAACCACCATGCTATACATCTATATTACAATGGCTCACATCAAATGGACAATAGCAACACTGAGGACTACAAGAGTTCATTTCGGACGGTCCCTCCACAGTGCTTCACTCAGTGCCCTGACTGCCACCTCTGCACGAGCTTCATTTCCTGCAGCCCTCTCTCCCTACAGCCAATTACACGGCTGAGAGTGGTGGCACTTAAAAACCCCAAAGGAGCCATGGCAAGCATCCATGCCGAGGGAACAAGAGTGTCTAACTGTCCATTTTACACAGGCGCGCGCACACACACCTCCGTAGCTCTTTTAATGGATAGTTTGCCTGGAGAATTGGCAGGTGTCAGCCTCTAAAATAGTACTTTAAGATCAATGTATGTCAGGTGTAGAACAGGTGGGGAAAGACACAGGAAAAACAATTGGGCTTTTAACAGTGGTAAATGCATTTAAGTGCACTATCAAAACAAGCATATCCTTTTCAAAAAAGACAAAGACAAAGGGTAATTGATGAAAAATAGTGCAGTGTCTCTGTGTGTGTGTGCGGTTGTATGTGTGTGTGTGTGTGTGTGTACTGACTCTGCTTGCTTGCATACCTGTGCACCAGGTGCTGTGAAATCCTGTCATGCCAACGCTAAACCACAACCTCCCTGAATTTGTAGAAAGAACCACACAAATACACACAGCTTCCCCATATCTTCTGCATACCTTCACATTTGCAACCCGACTCTCAGCAGACACATACCTGTCGCGTCCAATGCCAGCCACAGTCAAATAATTCCTTCCCCCGCCACTCTTCACTTTGCTCTCCCTCCTCCCTCGCTCCTTCTCTCGTTCTCTCTCTCCCAGCCTCAACCCTCACTCTCTTCTTCCAACGGCAGCTCTCTTCCACTTTGATGCAGTCAAATCACCGGCAGCGTTATTCACCTGTTCAACTCTTTCTCGCTTTCCCTCCCTCCTTCTCTCTTCTCTCGTCTTCCCACTCTACAGTCGGAGCGTGCTGTCACACCGAGGTGCCTGCTCAGAACGGTGGCTGCCACCGAGTGAGTTGTTGTACTTTAATTGTGGTTGCCAGGCGATAAGCTTCTCTCTAACTCTCTCACACACAGTGGAGGGGAGGACAGAGAGAGAGAGAAGGGAAGGGGTGAGGGAGAGAATGGGAGAAGAGGGAGGGAGAGGGGTGGTGAATGCTAATGACTGTCTCACCAGAGCCTGAAAAGGGGGAGATTGGAAAAGCTTATAGTGGATGGGGGGGTGGCAGGTTTTGTCCCTGCGTGGAGGGAGGAAAAAAGGTGGGTGCTAAAGTAACAGGTGCGTTTTATCACATTTACTTTTACTTTGGGTTGAGGATTTTGACACAGGAAAATCGTTATTCAGTTGAACGAGGTAAATTAGTTCACCACAGTGTTGTGGTCAGGGCTATTGCGGTGACCGTATTACCGGCACACCGACAGTCATGAGTCATGATGGCAGTCAAATTCCACATGACCGTTTAGTCACGGTAATTAGGCTTCTCCAAGCTCTGATGCTGCAGGTCATTAGTAGCCTACCAAACTTGCTAACTGCCTGGTACGCCGCACTCTTTTGTCCCTCTAATCAATCTGACATCAATGAAAATGTATTTGAAAATCGAATCAAACACTTAATGAGAGCCCATGAGCTCATGTTGCGCAATATTTCTATAAGCTATGCAATTAAGGAGAGAAAACAGTGATGGCCGCAAATAAAAAGAAGATCCCATCAGCTTTCTATAGGCTAGGCCTACTATATTTATTTCTCAACTTTCCTAATATTAAGCACATTGCTTATCTTTACAACAGGAGTGCAGCCTACCTGGCTGGCATGAAAATGAACCACGGGGAAAAGCGTCCTCCATTCTCTATTTAAGTGCATAGATGACATGTATTTTTTCCCGCTGCCCCTGTTTGGATACAGATGCATGATAATGGTCCATTCTAAATCAAAAAAATGTCACACATACACTACCATTCAAAAGTTTGGGGTCACTTAGACATTTCCTTGTTTTTGAAAGAAAAGCAAAATGTTCCATTAAAATAACACCAAATTGATCAGAAATACAGTGTAGACATGGTTAATGTTGTAAATGTTGCGGACCTGGCATCCTTTCACTCACTCCTCTCTACATTCTCCTCTTCTGTCTCTGCTGCTAAAGCCACTTTCTACCACTCCTAATTCCAAGCATCTGCCTCTAACCCTAGGAAGCTCTTTGCTACCTTCTCCTCCCTCCAGAATCCTCCTCCCCCTCCCCCCCCCCTCCTCCCTCTCTGCGGATGACTTCGTCAACCATTTTGAAAAGAAGGTTGACGATATCCGATCCTCGTTTGCTAAGTCAAACGACACCGCTGGTCCTGCTCACACTGCCCTACCCTGTGCTTTGACCTCTTTCTCCCCTCTCTCTCCAGATGAAATCTCGCGTCTTGTGACGGCCGGCCGCCCAACAACCTGCCCACTTGACCCTATCCCCTCCTCTCTTCTCCAGACCATTTCCGGAGACCTTCTCCCCTTCCTCACCTCGCTCATCAACTCATCCTTGACCGCTGGCTACGTCCCTTCCGTCTTCAAGAGAGCGAGAGTTGCACCCCTTCTGAAAAAACCTACACTCGATCCCTCCGATGTCAACAACTACAGACCAGTATCCCTTCTTTCTTTTCTCTCCAAAACTCTTGAACGTGCCGTCCTTGGCCAGCTCTCCTGCTATCTCTCTCAGAATGACCTTCTTGATCCTAATCAGTCAGGTTTCAAGACTGGGCATTCAACTGAGACTGCTCTTCTCTGTGTCACGGAGGCTCTCCGCACTGCTAAAGCTATCTCTCTCTCCTCTGCTCTCATCCTTCTAGACCTATCTGCTGCCTTTGATACTGTGAACCATCAGATCCTCCTCTCCACCCTCTCCGAGTTGGGCATCTCCGGCGCGGCCCACGCTTGGATTGCGTCCTACCTGACAGGTCGCTCCTACCAGGTGGCGTGGCGAGAATCTGTCTCCGCACCATGCGCTCTCACCGCTGGTGTCCCCCAGGGCTCTGTTCTAGGCCCTCTCCTATTCTCGCTATACACCAAGTCACTTGGCTCTGTCATATCCTCACATGGTCTCTCCTATCATTGCTATGCAGACGACACACAATTAATCTTCTCCTTTCCCCCTTCTGATAACCAGGCGGCGAATCGCATCTCTGCATGTCTGTCAGACATATCAGTGTGGATGACGGATCACCAGCTCAAGCTGAACCTCGGCAAGACGGAGCTGCTCTTCCTCCCGGGGAAGGACTGCCCGTTCCATGATCTCGCCATCACGGTTGACAACTCCCTTGTGTCCTCCTCCCAGAGTGCTAAGAACCTTGGCGTGATCCTGGACAACACCCTGTCGTTCTCCGCTAACATCAAGGCAGTGACCCGATCCTGTAGGTTCATGCTCTACAACATTCGCAGAGTACGACCCTGCCTCACACAGGAAGCGGCGCAGGTCCTAATCCAGGCACTTGTCATCTCCCGTCTGGATTACTGCAACTCGCTGTTGGCTGGGCTCCCTGCCTGTGCCATTAAACCCCTACAACTCATCCAGAACGCCGCAGCCCGTCTGGTGTTCAACCTTCCCAAGTTCTCTCACGTCACCCCGCTCCTCCGCTCTCTCCACTGGCTTTCAGTTGAAGCTCGCATCCGCTACAAGACCATGGTGATTGCCTACGGAGCTGTGAAGGGAACGGCACCTCCATACCTTCAGGCTCTGATCAGGCCCTACACCCAAACAAGGGCACTGCGTTCATCCACCACTGGCCTGCTGGCCCCCCTACCTCTGAGGAAGCACAGTTCCCGCTCAGCCCAGTCAAAACTGTTCGCTGCTCTGGCACCCCAATGGTGGAACAAGCTCCCTCACGACGCCAGGACAGCGGAGTCAATCACCACCTTCCGGAGACACCTGAAACCCCACCTCTTTAAGGAATACCTAGGATAGGATAAAGTAATCCTTCTAACCCCCCCCCCCCCTTAAAAGATTTAGATGCACTATTGTAAAGTGGTTGTTCCACTGGATATCATAAGGTGAATGCACCATTTTGTAAGTCGCTCTGGATAAGAGCGTCTGCTAAATGACTTAAATGTAATGTAAATGTAAATGTAAATGTAAATGACTGTTGTAGCTGGAAACGGCTGATTTTTAATTGAATATCTACATAGGCGTACAGAGGCCCATTATCAGCAACCATCATTCCTGTGTTCCAATGGCACGTTGTGTTAGCTAATCCAAGTTTATCATTTTAAAAGGCTAATTGATCATTAGAAAACCCTTTTGAAAACCCCGATTAAAGAAGCAATAAAACTGGCCTTCTTTACACCAGTTGAATATCTGGAGCATCAGCATTTGTGGGTTTGACTACAGGCTCAAAATGGCCAGAAACAAAGGACTTTCTTCTGAAACTTGTCAGTCTATTCTTGTTCTGAGAAATGAAGGCTATTCCATGCGAGAAATTGCTAAGAAACTGAACTTTTGAACGGTAGTGTATATTATTTAGTATATGTAAAGACAAGATTAAATCAAGGAAAGTCTGATCAGTGACAATATTAGCCTATCACTACATTATATATTATCACTTATAATGCCCAGCATAAGAAACAATGCCTTTTTTTCACACACCTCATATAGCCTAGCTCAAAGTGGCCAAATAACTTCTTAAAATTAAGCACATCAATTGCGGTCACTTTTGATAATGTTCTTTTTCACTAATGGAACATTTGCGCTTATAGTCTACTACCATGTGCGCATTGCTGCGCTTATAATGTGAAGAAATAGTCTAATAGTTTATCAACATTTTAAGCTAAACATTCTGATCTGTTGCGTCAGCCACATTGCATAAAAAAGGTTTTGATGCTAGTGGTTGTATTAATATGGGATCCATCGCATCCTACAACTGTCCCAGACTATATTTGGAATATTTATTTCTTGCACAGAATAGAATATGTCAACTTTTGTACTATGGGGGATAGTAGATTGACATAGGCTAGTGCTCTTGCTGTTTGTTAAGCCTACTCATCTTGTTGGCTGACGAAAAGTAAATGTGGACAGCTTACAATATCTTCAATATGCACCTCGGAATTGGATCAGGACATGTGCAGTTGCATCCCCGATGTGTCTGTCTTCACTTGTACCCTGTGAGAAAGACCCGATCATGTGACATAGAGCCATGTGAGTGAGAGGCGCTTCGGATTGTTCAGCACACTCAGGAAGAAGGGCACAACGCAGCACTCCGGGCCGCAAAAGACATGGATTATTTTAGAGTGCATTACGGGCTGGGGATGCCGCCGTGAAATTTGACGCATTATCAAGTGCTTATCAAATTGTGAATGAGTGACTATTGGAGTGTGTACAGCCTGCACAAAAAACTAAGCAGAGCTCATGCCTTTCAAGCGACTTTTTTCCAAATCATCATTAGTCTCATCATGCAGTCTTACAGTGTATTAAAAATCAAAACATATAGCCCAACGTTTACAGAACAATGAAAGTTACATTAATAACTCTAAATGAAGCATATAGGAATACCTAGGTTAATTACCTGTTGAGGTGTAGGGGGCAGTATTTTCACGGCCGGATGAAAAATGTACCCAAATTAAACTGGTTACTACTCTGGCCCAGAAACTAGAATATGTATATTATTAGTACATTTGGATAGAAAACACTCTGAAGTGCCTAAAACTGTTTGAATGGTGTCTGTGAGTATAGCAGAACTCGTTTGGCAGGCAAAAACCTGAGAAAAATCCAACCAGGAAGTGGAAAGTCTGAGAATTGTAGTTCTTCTTTTGATTCTCTATCGAAACTACAGTTTCTGTGGGGTCACGTTGCACTTCCTAAGGCTTCCATTGGCTGTCAACAGCCTTCAGAAAGTTCTTTCAGCATTCTCCTGTCACTGGGCAGATAATAGGAGCTCAGTCAATCAGTGGACTGCCTGAGGACAAAGGGATTGGATATGCGCAATCCCGCGAGCGCGCCGTTCCTTCTTTTTCTTCTTGAATGAATATGCTATTGTCCGGTTGGAATATTATCGCAATTTTACGCTAAAAATACCATAAAGATTGATTTTAAACAGCGTTTGACATGCTTCTAAGTACGGTAATGGAACATTTTGACTTTTCGTCTCTGGTACCGCGCTCGCGTGTTATGCCTTTGGATAGTGCTCTGAACACACGAACAAAACGGAGGTATTTGGACATAAATATGGATTATTTCGAACAAAAACAACATTTCTTGTGGAAGTAGCAGTCCTGGGAGTGCATTCTGACGATCAGTAAAGGTAAGAGAATATTTATAATACTAATTCTGAGTTTAGGTGACCCCGAACTTGGCGGGTGTCTGTATAGCTTGCTGTGATGGCGAGCTATGTACTCAGAATATTGAAAAATATGCTTTCTCCGTAAAGCTATTTTAAAATCTGACACAGCGGTTGCATCCAGGAGTAGTCTATCTATAATTCTTTCAATAATTGTTATATATTTTGTCAACGTTTATGATGAGTATTTTTGTAAATTGATGTGCACATTCACCGGAGGGTTTTGGTGGGAATACATTTTCTGAACATCACGCGCCAATGTAAAATGCTGTTTTTGGATATAAATATGAACTTTATCGAACAAAACATACATGTATTGTGTAACATGATGTCCAAGGAGTGTCATCTGATGAAGATCATCAAAAGGTAAGTGCTTCATTTAGCTGTGTTTTGGGTTTTTGTGACATGTCCTTGCATGGAAAATGGCTGTGTTATTATTTTTGTCTATGTACTCTCCTAACATAATCTAATGTTTTGCTTTCGCTCTAAAGTCTTTTTGAAATTGGACAATGTGGTTACATCAAGGAGAAGTGCATCTTTAAAATGGTGTAAAATAGTTGTATGTTTGAGAAAGTTGAATTATGACATTTTGTTGTTTTGAATTTGCCGCCCATATATTTCACTGGCTTTGTCCCGCAGGTGGGACGCTAGCGTCCCACGTAGCCCATAGAAGTTAACCGCTCAACACAGAATAGTCGCATGTGCGCACTCCCTCAAATCGTTGACAAAATATTTATATTTCATTCAGCTATGTTCAATTGTATTCTTCATACTATAAAATGATATAAAATAATGTCACGGAATTCTAAGCAAATCTTGTCTGCTAAATCAACTAGTGTAGCCCACAGCCATTTGGCATAGCCAGATCAAGACCTAACATAAGGACAACTCAGGGTATGCTATTCTTTTCTTCAGATCATGCTTCTTTAAACCTGTCTAAAATAAATAATGGATTTATAATGAATGTGTAAGCTATATTACATGGATTTATTAGACTTTTTAAAAATGGCTTGTAGGCTATTTGTGGAAGCCAGGAGATGCTAAATGTGTTTGTTAATTAACAGTTAATTACCATGACACCGACAGTTATTTGCTTAACAATCGTGACCGCCACAGCCCTAGTTGTGGTGAAAGAAATGTCACCAAGAAAAAAAATGAACATTTCCCCCAAAAGGGTTGTATTTTGTCCCGTTTTTTATTAGATAACGGCACACATTGTGCCACTATTTAACTTTTATTCAGATTCAGACCAAATCAAGTGTCTGTTTCTTGACTTGCCTGCAAATGGTTTCCTTTGATAGCTGTTTGGGCCCTGTTTGTTAGGTAGCCTGGTTAACACTAGAACTGCCATAGGACTATGGCCACTGATGTTTGATTTAGTAAAACAATTTCAATCAATGTTCTCCGAAAATTGCAACGCCCTGCTCCTTCCCTGACTTTTCCTAAATATGTATATTTTACAGCTATTACTAACTTAAGGGGCCAAGATAAATGTGCCGAAGGGCATTGGTACCCAGGCGCTAATGTGAGCGCATCATTCAGTCTGGTTTAACCAGGCTCGATTTTGGGCCTTCTAGCTCATTATAACCAGGAAGGAAACTTCAAAACTCGCTTCCCCAATTAAACATGTGGGACCACATTTACTGTGACACTCATCAACAGGAAATAAACAAGACCAATTAGAGTGGAGTAACAAGTTGCTGCCACGAGCATTCATAACAACTCACGTCATTTATATTTAGGACCAATGAACTTCTCTTGTCCATTTGTGTTAGTAAGCTAGATTCTAGATATATAGACAGAGAGATGAACATAGATGAACATAGAGATGTGCACCTTGCATGCCATTCAAGGTAAGTCGATAGCGTTGTATAGTTGACATAAAGAAAACAAACATAGGGTCAAATTTGGGATTATGACACCGGTTTGACAACGTAGGGAGGGATTTAATTGTGGGGTACAGAACACTGTCAGTGGTCCGATTTATGTTCGTATTGTTGCTTGCAGGTTCTTTTCCCCACATTGTCAGGGGAAAGAACCCGCAAGCAAGCATTTATTTGGACAATGTATACCATGCGTATCCCATACAAAGTGGTCAGATGAAGCAAATGCTAAACTACAGGACTGTTTTGCTATCACAGACTGGAACATGTTCCGGGATTCTTCCGATGGCATTGAGGAGTACACTACATCAGTCACTGGCTTTATCAATAAGTGCACCGAGGACGTCGTCCCCACAGTGACTGTACGTACATACCCCAACCAGAAGCCATGGATTACAGGCAACATTCGCACTGAGCTAAAGGGTAGAGCTGCCGCTTTCAAGGTGTGGGACTCTAACCCGGAAGCTTACAAGAAATCCTGCTGTGCCCTGCGACGAACCATCAAACAGGCAAAGAGTCAATACAGGGCTATGATTGAATCCTACTACACCGGCTCCGACGCTCGTCTTATGTGGCTGGGCTTGCAAACTATTACAGACTACAAGGGGAAGCACAGGCGCAAGCTGCCCAGTGACACGAGCCTACCAGACAAGATAAATAACTTATATTCTCGCTTCGAGGCAAGCATCAGCTGTTCCGGACAACTGTGTGATCACGCTCTCTGTAGCTGACATGAGTAAGACCTTTAAACAGGTCAACATATACAAGGCTGCGGGGCCAGATGGATTACCAGGATGTGTGCTCCGGGCATGTGCTGACCAACTGGCAAGTGTCTTCACTGACATTTTCAACATGTCCCTGACTGAGTCTGTAATACCAACATGTTTCAAGCAGACCACCATAGTCCCTGTGCCCAAGAACACAAAGGCAACCTGCCTAAATGACTACAGCCCTGTAGCACTCACGTCCGTAGCCATGAAGTGCTTTGAAAGGTTGGTAATGGCTAACATCAACACCATTATCCCAGAAACCCTAGACCCACTCCAATTTGCTTACCGCCCAAACAGATCCACAGAAGATGCAATCTCTATTGCACTCCACACTGCCCTTTCCCACCTGGACAAAAGGAACACTTATGTGAGACTGCTATTCATTGACTACAGCTCAACGTTCAACACCATAGTACCCTCAAAGCTCATCACTAAGCTAAGGATCCTGGGACTAAACACCTCTCTCTGCAACTGGATCCTGGACTTCCTGACGGGCCGCCCCCCAGGTGGTGAGGGTAGGAAGCAACACATCTGCCAAGCTGATCCTCAACACTGGAGCTCCACAGGGGTGCATGCTCAGTCCCCTCCTGTACTCTCTGTTCACCCACAACTGCATGGCCAGGCACAACACCATCATTAAGTTTGCAGATGACAACAGTAGTAGGCCTGATCACCGACAACGACGAGACAGCCTATAGGGAGGAGGTCAGAGGCCTGGCCGGGTGGTGCCAGAATAACAACCTATCCCTCAACATAACCAAGACTAAGGAGATGATTGTGGGCTACAGGAAAAGAAGGACCAAGCACGCCCCCATTCTCATCGATGGGGCTGTAGTGGAGCAGGTTGGGAGCTTCAAGTTCCTTGGTGTCCACATCAACAACAAACTAGAATGGTCCAAACACACCAAGACAGTATATGCATAGTCACTTTATGTACATACTACCTCAATTGGGCTGACCAACCAGTGCTCCTGCACATTGGCTAACCGGACTATCTCCATTGTGTCCCACCACCCACCAACCCCTCTTTTACGCTACTGCTACTCTCTGTTCATTATATATGCATCGTCACCATATCTACATGTACATACTACCTCAATCAGCCTGACTAACCGGTGTCTGTATGTGGCCTCGCTACTTTTATAGCCTCGCTACTGTATATAGCCTGTCTTTTTACTGTTGTTTTATTTCTTTACATACCTATTTTTCACCTAACACTTTTTTTGCACTATTGGTTAGAGCCTGTAAGTAAGCATTTCACTGTAAGGTCTACACCTGTTGTATTCGGCGCACGTGACAAATGATTTGATTTGACGTACGACTAATAAAACTTGAAACTATATTAGAACACCTTACATGTGATACTGACTGTCACACCCTGATCTGTCTCCTGTCCTTGTGATTGTCTCCACCCCCCTCCAGGTGTCGCCCATCTTTCCCATTATCCCCTGTGTATTTATACCTGCGTTCTCTGTTTGTCCGTTGCCAGTTCGTGTTGTTTGTCAAGTCAACCAACGTTTTTGTTCTCAACTCCTGCTTTTCCCAGTCTCTCCTTTTTCTCGCCCTCCTGGTTTTGACCCTTGCCTGTCCTGACTCTGAGCCCGCCTGCCTGACACCTCTACCTGCCCCTGACCCTGAGCCTGCCTGCCGACCTATACCTTTGCCCCACCTCCGGATTGTTGACCTCTGCCTACCCTGACCCTGAGCCTGCCGTCCGGTACCGTTGCCCCACCTCTGGTTTCCTGACCCCTGCCTGCCTTGACCTGTCTATTGCCTGTCCCTGTTGGGATATTAAACCATTGTCAATTCGACGTGTCTGCATCTGGGTCTTACCTTGATTCCTGATAGACTTGATTATATGGAGGCATAATCTTTCCCTAGGAAACCCACAACAATGACTGGTGATCCCCACTCCTGTATACATATTTATCTCACCCACATTGCCATCTGGCATGGTTTTTCAATTCAAACTAAACTTAGCATTGACCATTCACAGAACCTTTTTGAACCAATAAAAAATGTATGCTATTTGGATGAGAAAAGGACCACCACTTATTTGGAATAGATCCCTGCCACCCCCAGAAAGGCATTCCTCAGGGTGCCAATGACAGAGCCACGGAGAGCTGACAGAGCCACGGAGAGCTGACAGAGCCACGGAGAGCTGTAGAGCCCCCTCCCCCAGAAAACTGCTGATGCACAACCAAATTTCTAAATTGCACGTTGTGTATTCTACTATTCTAAATAACAGGTGGGGATCCCGTAGAGGCTGCGGGGTCCTAAACGGCCGCTTACGTCGCTTATGCCAACAAATGGCACTGTGTGTGTGTGTGTGTGAGTGTGTGAGTGAGAGAGGAATGTGCGAGTGTGTGATGATCAAGTATGACACCCTGCCAGCCCCAGGAAGATCAAGAAAGAGGAGAGAGAGAGGCTATGTAGCAGAACAGACGTTATCAGGGCTAGCCTATCACCACAGAGAGCATACACCGCACAAGTGACCCAAATTAGCCCACACTACTTTCTGCCCAACGCTAATTGCCGTGAGCGATGATGATGATGCATAAGAAGTAGTGGCAGCGAGCCGAGCTGAGCCCAGTGACTTCAGTCACACAGCAAAGAGTGACAGGACCTGAGGGCTAAGACTAGCACCAGGGCTAAGGGATTAAATTGTGTTATTCCAGGTTCAAGCCTTCAACCTATTAGAACTCAATCAAACAATCCATTGAATTGTATATTTATACTGTATAATGTTTTGTGTATAACTACAGTATTGGTATTGGTGTTCGTATTGTGTTATTTGAAATGCCCCTGTACTTGTTTTTCTGACTTCTCTTGCTGAATCCAAGTCTCCCCACCAAAAAAAGGGATTTATGCTGATTAAATCAGAATCACACAACGGTGGTTTCAAATGGTGTGACTCACCAGCTGGTCACAGGAAGTCTTAGTAACACTGTCTGGAGAAACCCACAAAGGAGAGGACATTGAGGGGGGCGGGGGGGGGAGATGGACGGACGACAGAATGCAAGAATATCAGAATGCCACATGGTGTGGATGTGGGTAAGTCCCAACTTCTTCTAGCTTCCTCCTCTCTTGTACCCTTCCGTTTTGACATTTGCAGACCCACAGTTGTGTTCGTCAAAGACGTATGAGAAAATCAACTCAGCAGCCGTGACACTGCTTCTTTTCATTGAACTGTATGCCCTCTGTGACTAGGTGCGAGTGTGCATGACTAGGTGCGAGTGCGTGTGCGTGTGTGTGTGTGTGTGTATGTGTGTGTATGTGTCGTGTGTGTGTGTGTGTGTGTGTGTGTGTGTGTGTGTGTGTGTGTGTGTGTGTGTGTGTGTGTGTATTACTCATAGTCAGAGTAAATGTCAAGCATACCAGCACTCTAATGAAAAGGCATACCAAGGCCATCATCATTTGAATCCACTTCTTCACCGGATATGAAAACTGTAGCGGAAAAGACATCGAAGAGACACCAGGAAGACGACCGAAATTGATATCAACAATTCCGGGAAGGAAGAATACGTGTTGGGGAAGGATATGTGCCGTAAATCAGCCCACTGGGGTTGGCCTGCCAGGGACCTCGGAGAGAGAATGCCAGGAGAAGTAGTTCCCACTGGCATCACCAGGAAGATGACATCCTCTATCCACCAATCAATCAGTAGCTCCTGGCCATGTCCGGGAATCCCAGAGCTCCCAGCATGCTCCGCTGAGGCGCAGCGGCGTGGGGTAGCGGGGCGTCTCACACACCTGTCAGTCAGTCAGCAGGTAGAGGGAGAATGTGGTGGCGGTTATCTAATAATTCACACACACACACACTTTCATTTGGTTTCTTAGAAGCCTCTCCCTGGGTTACCAGTGGCCTTTCGGGAGCTGCTCTCCTATGCACAGTCCCTTAGGAAGAGATTATGACAGACAGCCCCAGGACACTCTCTCACACCTAAGCTTCTAAATGTTAAGGGGGGTTAAACAGATCCCTGTTCCACTTCACAGACAGATAGGGGCAGCCTGTTCCCAGGTTTCTTTAGGCTGTTGGATCATCTCTTATCGTATCGTTTTGACAACAACCAGGTCACGGTTCGGGTAGGATTGATACCAGCTGAACTGACGAAACTAAACAGTTACAGTATAGCCAACTCCTGGTTTATGCAGTGGTTTGGTTCGGTTTTGAATGCATGCAAATATCCAGAGCAAGTTGAATTCAGTATTTTGGGACTGATCAGAGTACAAACTTGTTTTATTGTCACTTATACAGGATAGGTGCAGTGAAATGTGTTGTTTTACAGGGTCAGCCATAGCAGCACGGTGGCCCTGGAGCAAATTAGGCTGAAGTGCCTTGCTCAAGGGCAGCGACAGGTCTTCCACCTATTAGCGGTCTACAGCATATCTGTAGACTGCTGAGCTAATACACATCTAGCTGAAGGGGAAGACTAGCTCTTGAGGTTTTTAACGGGTCTTAACTTTAGAGGTGTGACTTTTATGTTGTTTAGGTCTCTCTTATGCCCTCTTGGTCAGCCCCTCATACTTTGGGATACGTTATATTTACCACTCAATCTTTGGCTATAGACAGTTAAGGTGACGTGGATGGGCCACCTGCTCTGTGTTGTGTTAAGACAGACAGCACACTACGGCGATAAACAACCGATAAACAAGTCAACTGGTGCCTCCCAAATAGATGCGCTGGTAGAGAGATGGAGAGAGAGAGAATAAAAGAGAAAGAACAAATTAAGAGACAAGCATAGAGAAAAACAGTTACTGTGAGTGTGGGTCAAAGAGAGAGAGAGAGAGAGAGAGAGAGAGAGAGAGAGAGAGAGAGAGAGAGAGAAAGACAGACGGTTGGAGTGAAAGTGATTGCTGTAGGCTACAGTCAGTGTTGTGCTTTGGCAAAGCTGGTTCCTGATGCCGAGTCAATAAAGCCTGTTTGAATGTGAACTTGAGAGAGAGTGGGATGGACAGAGAGATAGATCAGGAAGGAGGGGGGCCATGGAGGGGCTTCAGAGGCTATCCTCTCACACTGTGTGATCTGGACATTTGTTTGAGCATTTATCGGCTAACGGGTTAGCCGCTAGTAGAATCTCTGATTGTCAAGTGGCACCAACAAAAACGGCATCTTTTAATTGTATGTCTTTTCATGGCACTCTTACTTTTCCAAGATCACTCCTTTAAGACTTAATTGCCATTTCAAATGCAAAAGCAACACAGATGATTTGCGTGTATGTGCGCACACGCGTGTGTGTGCGTGCATTTGTGTGCAGTGTGAAGGAACCAGTGTCTGATTTAACGAGAGAGCGGCGGAATCTAAGGAGGGCGGCGGTGGGGGCATGAGAAGACGTGGCTTCTTGCGGGCAGAGTTTCTCTCTCTTTTAATTCTTTTTCCAACGCCACACTAGACAGGGAGAGTTAATAGGGCTTTAAACAGCCCTGAGCGAAACATCGGAGACTTGGACACACGGCCCACCATATCCCATCCCCCCGCCCTGCCCTCTCACTAAAAGAGGAAGTCCAGACAGACACTCAGTTCACAGTCAGGTAATGGCATGATAGAGGAAAGGGGGAGAAGGACGGAATTAGTCAGAAAGAGACAGAGGATGGGGCAAAGAGATAGTAGATGGGCAGACGGACGGACAGATGGAAGTGTGTCTTCAAAATCAAATATGATCCCGTCGCAATGCTCAGTTCCTGTCTGTCTGTCTGTCTGTCTCGCTTTGCTAGGTGTGTAGTGGTGGGTGTGTTGCCTTCTCTGTTTTTTTCCTTCTCTTTCCCTCTGTACTCTCCCTACTCTCTCTCCCTCTCTATCTTTAGCTCTTGTCTCTCTCTCTCTAGCTCTCTCTCTCTACAATGTCATTATTTGGATTGGATTCCCCCTCCCAAGTTTTGTGGTTTGGGGTGAAAGGGGCCAGAATATGAAACATAAATCAACACTCAGAAGGGGGGACGCAAATATTACCCATAAATCAGTTTGGCGGAGCCACCTACAATCATACTAATAGGGCTGGAAGACGTGCTGTCATCCAAACCATGATGTCACCCCCGCATGAGGCCTTGCGAGTGTGTGTGTGTGTGTGTGTGTGTGTGTGTGTGTGTGTGTGTGTGTGTGTGTGGTGTGTGTGTGTGTGTGTGTGCGTGCGTGCGGTGGTGGGTCTCTACGTACGTGTCTGTGTATGTGTGTGTCTCTGTCTGTCTATAGGGGTTTGTGTCAGTTTCTGTGATTAAGGGTGGTCTCTATGTGTGTGTCTGTGTGTATGTGGAGGAGTTTCTGAGTGTGTGGGTTTGTGTGTGTATAACTGGGGTCTGTATGTCTATTTGTGCGCATGCGTGTGTGTGTGTGTGTGTGTGTGTGTGTGTGTGTGTGTGTGTGTGTGTGTGTGTGTGTGTGTGTGTGTGTGTGTGTGTGTGTGTGTGTGTGTGTGTGTGTGTGTGTGTTCTGTGGTTTGTACTGGCTTACAACGAGTGTGGCATTCCATCAAGAAAATCTAAACAAGTCGAGTGGTTTAAGTCTGTGTGACTCGTTTTTCCCACAATGGCATTCTTGGACAATTGAAATGATTGAAGGGACATGAAAGGTGACACTCATTGCCAATTACATCTTTGAATAGGGACTAATTGAGAAAGAATTATATTTTACAACGTTAAATATGATTTGTTTGAACAATTAGATCAATCATCACATAATCGTTCTCTTTTGTTTTGTTCCCAACACTTTCTTCCGAATACAACAGGTGTTGACTTTACCGTGAAATGCTTACTTACGAGAGCCCTTTTCACAACAACATTTAAAAAGTATAAAACATTTGCAAAAAATGTAATAGGAAACAGTAACACAATAAAATAACAAAAACGAGACGATATACAAGGACTATCGGTAGCGAGTCAATGTACAGCGGTACGAGGTACTTCAGTTGATTTAGGTAATATGTACGTACAGTACATATAAGTGACTAGGCAATCAGGATAGATAATAAACAGAATAGCAGCAGCATATGTGAAGAGTTTGAAAGTGTGTATGTGTGAGTTTGTATGGTGTCAATATGCATGTGTGTTTTGTGTGTGTGAGAGCATATGTAGTGTGTGTGGGTGTATGTGTGTGTTGGAGTGTCAGTGTAGTATGTGTGAGTGTTTGGGTAGAGTCCAGTGAGTGTGCATAGAGCCGGTGCAAGAGAGTCAGTGAAAATAAACAAGGGGTCAATGTAAATAATCCAGGTAGCCATTTGATTAACTGTTCAGCAGTTTTATGCCTTGGGGGTAGAAGCTGTTCAGGAGCCTTTTGGTCCCAGACTTGGCGCTCCAGTGCCACTTTCTGTGCGGTAGCAGAGAGAACAGTCTATGACTTGGATGGCTGGATTCTTTGACAATTTTTAGGGCCTTCCTCTGACACCGCCTGGTACAGAGGTCCTGGATGGCGGGAACTCTGCCTCAGTGATGTACTGGGTCGTGCGCACTACCCTCTGAAGCGCATTACGGTCAGATGCCAAGCAGTTTCCATACCAAGCAGTGATGCAGCCAGTCAAGATGCTCTTAATGGTGCAGCTGTATAACTTTTTGAGGTTCTGAGGGCCCATACCAAATCAGCCTCCTGAGGTGGAAGAGAAGTTGTCGTGCCCTCTTCACGACTGTGTTGATGTGTTGGAACCATGACAGGTCCTTAGTGATGTGGACAACGAGGAACTTGAAGCTCTTGACCCGCTCCACCACAGCCCTGTCGATTTGAATGGGGGAGTGCTCGGCCCTCCGTTTCCTGTAATCCACAATCAGCTCCTTTGTCTTGCTGACGTTGAGGGAGTGGTGTCCTGGCACCATATTGCCAGGTTTCTGACCTCCTACCTTTAGGCTGTCTCATCATCTTCGGTGATCAGGCCTACCATCGTTGTGTCATCGGCCAACTTAATGTTGTGTGCGGCCGCACATTCACGGGTGAACATGGAGTACAGGAGGGGACAAAGCATGCACTCCTGAGTGGCCACCGTGTTGAGGGTTAGCGTGGCAGGTGTGTTGTTGCCTACCCTCACCACCTGGGGGTGGCCCGACAGTCGAGGATCCAGTTGTGGGAGGTGTTCAGTCCCAGGAGCCTTAGATTAGTGGGGGCTCTATGGTGTTGAATGCTGAGCTCTAGTCAATGAACAGCATTCTCACGTAGGTGTTCCTTTTGTCCAGGTGGGAAAGGGCAGTGTGGAGTGCAATAGAGATTGTGTCATCTGTGGATCTGTTGGGGTGGTATGCGAATTGGAGTGGGTCCAGGGTGTCTGGGGTGTCTGGTTGATGTGAGCCATGACCAGCCTTTCAAAGAATTTCATGACTACAGATGTGAGTGCTATGGGATGAAAGTCATTTAGACAGGTTACCTTGGCGTTCTTAGGCACAGGGACTATGGTGACCTGCTTGAAATGTAAGCATTACAGACTGGGTCAGGGATATGTTGAAAAACGTAATTGAAGACACTTGCCAGCTGGTCAGCGCATGCTCTGAGTACGTGTCCTGGTAATCAGTCTCACCCTGCGACCTCGTGAATGTTAACCTGTTTAAAGGTCTTACTTACATCAGCTACAGAGAGTGTGATCATACAGTCATCCAGAACAGCTGGTGCTCTCCTGCATGATTCTGTGTTGCTAGCCTTGAAGTGAGCATAGAAGGCATTTAGCTCGTCTGGTAGGCTTGTGTCACTGGGCATCTTGTGACAGGGTTACCCTTTGTAATCCATGATAGTTTGCAAGCCCTGCAACATCCGACGAGTGTCAGAGCCGGTGTAGTAGGATTCGATCTTAATCCTTTATGGACACTTTGCCTGTTTGATGGTTTATCGGAGGGCATAGCAGGATTTCTTATAAGTGTCCGATTTAGTGTCCTGCTCCTTGAAAGTGGCAGCTCTAGCCTTTAGCTCAGTGCGGATGTTGCCTGTAATCTATGGCTTCTGGTTGGGACATGTATGTACGATTACTGTGGGGACGACGTTGTCGATGCACTTATTAATGAGGCCATCAGATGAATCCGGGAACATATTCCAGTCTGTGCTAGAGAAACAGTCCTGTAGCTTAGCATCTGCTTCATTGGACCACTTCCGTATTGAGCGTGTCACTGGTACTTCCTGTTTCAGTTTTTGCTTGTAAGCAGAAATCAGGAGAATAGAGTTATGGTCAGATATGGTCAGCTTTGTATGCATCTCTGTGTGTGGAGTAAAGGTGATATAGACTGTTTTTTGCATCTAGTTGCACGTGACATGCTGGTAGAAATGAGGTAAGACGGGTTTCAGTTTTCCTGCATTAAAATCACCAGTCACTAATAGCGCCTCATCTGGGTGAGCATTTTCTTGTTTGCTTATGGCCCTATACAGCTTGTTGAGTGTGGTCTTTGTGCCAGTATCGGTTTGTGGTGGTAAATAGACAGCTATGAAAATATAGATGAAAACTCTCTTGGTAAATAGTGTGGTCTACAACTTATCATGAGGTATTCTAACTCAGAAGAGCAGAACCTCGAGACCTCAATATTAGAGATTGCGCACCAGCTGTTGATAACAAAGAGACACACAACACACCCTTTGAGTTTACCCAATGCTGCCGTTCTGTCCTGGCAGTGTATAGAACAAACAGATAGATTTATATTTTCCATGCACTTGTTCAGTCACGACCCTCTGAGAAACATAGGATATTTAAGTTCCTCAGATCACGTTGATAGGATAGTCTCGAACAGAGCTCGTCCAGTTTATTCTCCAGTGATTGGACGTTCGCCAATAGAACGGACGGTAGATGCAATACGGATCTCTACATGCAATAGATGACAGTTAATTCACTTGCTTATTTCCTATTGTTAGTGCCCTAAGTTAGGGCCCTAACAGGACCACGTCTACGGATCTCTAAAAACCAAGCTAGAGCCTGTGATTATGATGCCATGCAGCGGCTGAAATTTTCCAGACCATAGACCAGTGATTTCCCTCTTCCTCTTCTAGGCTCCAGTCTCAAAAACTATTCTCTCCCTCTCTCTCTCACACACTCTAACACTCTCCCACTCTCTTGACATCAGCAGCTCATCACTTTCAAATTAGTCAATAAACTCACTCAGTGACAATGACCTGGCCCTTGATGCCCCACCGGTGTGTGTGTATGCGCTCGTACGTGCCTGTCTGTAGTGGTCTCACCCTCACACTTCAGAAATAGCCCCATCTCATCCCTGACCTAAGACAGTGAGACAGGATGTATGAGCTGAATGGAGTATATCCTCATCTGACTCATTGAGAAAAACACTGGCGACTGTCATACAGTAAGTACAGCGTAACGTCATATCACCTGTTGAGAGGCTATCCCAGTTCCTCTCTATGGCTAGTCCTTGATATGCGCTTCTGCTTTGACTGTTTCTCCTATTTGCTTTGAAACGCTATGGTAGGATAAAGACATTAGAATGATACGAAGCCTTTGAAATTCATTCTGTCTTATCATCTCATAAGGTGTATCCGCTGACATGAACACATACACACACAGGCGCGGATGCATGCACACACACACACAAACCAAAGTAGGCCTACAGTGCATACGAGAAGCAAACAGATAAATCACACACACTCACTCTCGCTCTCTCTCTACCTTCACAAGTCAATGGCAGAGCTGTCAAATATTTTCCCTCATTAGTTTTACATTTGCCATCCAGACATTACCGTGGGTCCTGCTTTTAATCATTGGAGAAAGCAGTACTGCGGTTGATGTTCCCTTTGATGTTCCCGTGGCCGCCAGTAGAGTGAGCGAGGCGAATGTCTCTCACTGCAGATAGCAGTCTGTCTGTGTTACTGTTAGCACTGTCTCATCGCTTTCCATGTGTCATCACACACACACACGTCGCTTCACACCATAACACACCGCTTCACACACACACACCGCTTCACACATACACACACACCCCGCTAACAGTACAGACTTGTGACTGTCATCCAGCTAAGGCAAAAGGCCGGAGTGGGACACACACATACACTCGCATACAAACACACACACACACACACACACACACACACACACACACACACACACACACACACACACACACACACACACACACACACACACACACACACACACACACACACACACACACACACACACACACACACACACACACACACACAATCTCGCATACACACAATTAATGGGATAGCCATATCCCTACGCAATCGCCAAATAAAACGCCATACCTGGCCATACCTGCAGCAACAGAGATATGGCTGGCCCTTTTAATTATGGCGCCTGGGACCGTCTGTGTTACATATTTTAGCCGTATGTTAGCTGTCAGTCAAACTGCGCAAAAGTAAACTGAAACTAACATTGACGGTTCATTTTAGGAATTAATAATTAATACAATACTTTGGTCACATTTACATAACATTTAGCAAAACAAGTGCCTAGCACTGGGATTGAACCCGCAATCCTCGGAGCGGTAATAGGCACTCGCGTTGCCCCTAGTGGACAGCGGGAAATTGCCATGGAAATAAAATGCCACCCCATGCCGTAATTTCACCATTTCAAACATGCCTAAACACGCCATAATTCTGCCATGTCCACACCAGTTACATACTGACATTGTAGGGTATCCAGTGCAGAGAGGTTAAAGTCTGAGCTATATGAGTCAGAATCAAACCGATTCAAAGACATTACATATAGAAGTCCAAGAGAGAGAGAGGCTGTCAACTGTTCCAATGAATCCATCCATCCATCCATCCGTCCAGACAACCAAAGTACCAAAGAACAGGCATTGGCTGCTGCCTCAGTCTGAGGTTCGAGCTCATGTTGCCTGTTGAGGCTTTGGCTAGGGTGGGCTCGGAATAGGCTGGGCTGGGTTGGTGGCTGGCGTACAGGGATTTGTGGGGAGGTGGGGAGTGTGCGTGTGCATGGTCTCTTTGCTGCTTGTACGAATACAGGCTGTGGTGGAATGTTTCCTTGACTATGCGTGCACATGTGAGTATGCATGTGGAGGGTGTAGATGTGTGTATGTGCGCGTGCATGAACATGTTTGTGCGTGTGTGTGTGTGTGTGTGTGTGTGTGTGTGTGTGTGTGTGTGTGTGTGTGTGTGTGTGTGTGTGTGTGTGTGTGTGTGTTCTGGAAAAGTCCTTTGCGGGTGGGGGGTAGCAACAGTAGAGACAGTCTTCAAACAAAAAATTAACAGGAGCAGAGAGAGAGACAGAGTAGAGAGAGAGAGAGAGAGAGACAGAGTAGAGAGAGAGAGAGAGAGAGAGAGAGAGAGAGAGAGAGAGAGAGAGAGAGAGAGAGAGAGAGAGAGAGAGAGAGAGAGAGAGAGAGAGATGGCAATAATAAGCCTATGGGTGACATCATCACAGTCATTGGAATGGCATCAAAGATCTGCTTTTCATTTCTCTCCTTCAAACGAATAATATCTGGGCCTAAAGCGGGGACTCGCAGGCCTAAAAACACACTCTTACGAACGATTGCACTTCATTCTGTTGGCTGGCTGGTGGCTAGACTAAGGCCTCCATGCATTCCAATGAGAGGCCATAAAATGTGGAAGACTGGATAGGACTTGAGAGGGAAAACTGCTTGAGGAATAAGGCCTATAAGCCCCTATAGTTGATCTTTTAATCACATATTTGACTTGTCTCTCTTCCTCTGTGACCACTGATAGGTACAGTATATTGACTGGATAGATCTCTACTGTAATGCTATGAGTATATTCTAAGTCTATTCAGATTAGTGGTGAAAAAGGAAAGGAGCCACGGGAAGGAAGCCAGATGAGTCTATTGGGACGCAGCCATATTTCATTTGATACTGCTGGGTGGTACTGCAATACAGATTGTATGTTCCCTTCTGATCCCGGGTGATTTATTCAATTTTTCTTTTGGAGAATGATATGTGTTTAGTCATGAGACATTAATAGAGTCGAAAACAACGTGATGAAAAACGAGCCCACTGACGTGCGTGTGTGTGTGTGTTCTGTGAGAGCCCGAGGCTCACGTTGTCACTCAGCCCAGCAGGCAGGGTGGTCTAAACACTGAGGCCTCTTTACTCAGTCACTCACAAGCACACACGCACATAACCACACAGATACACACACACACACACACACACTAAGATACACACACACACACACACAAACGCTCACAGATCCATACCTAACAACAACATACATACATACATACATACATACATACATACATACAGTGCAGAACAACAAAGTGCACAACATGAACACATAATGAAGCAAACAAATAAGCTCCTGTACCTAAACATATACCTAAATAGACCTACATACGGTCAGCAAGTTACCAGAGACGAACCACCAAAAAGATGAAGACTCTCCCAGCTTATGCTTGTATGAGTCAGTCAGTTAGTCAGTCAGTCGATGGGTTGGTTGGTCACCGGGCCTTTTAGAAGGTAGTCAGTCAGTCAGCTGGCTACTCAGCTATCTATCCAGCCAGGCAATCGGTCAACTCTTCATCAGTCAGCTGGTGAGTCTTTGTGTCTGTCAGTCAAATCTGTGCCTCTCTCTGCTTTCTGTCTGTCTTTCTGTCCGCCCCTCAGCTAGTCCGTCCGTCCGTCTCTCAATCCTTATGCCAATCTGTCAGTATGTTCACCAGTCAAACAATCCATCTCTCCATCCTTATGAACGCTGATCCGTCCGTTCTTCCGTCAGTCCTTATAGTTTCCATGTCCCAGGCCCTGCGGAGAGCGGTCTCTGGAGTGAATGGCACCAACCAAACAGCAGTGATCAGCCTAACATACGCAGATCAAACCGAGGCCCTAATTAACAACGTTAGCAGACCTGAAACGCAAATCTCTAGCAGCCCCGCCAGGCCCGCCACTCACCACTACAAAGACACGGCTGCATGATTACTTACAGGATCTCTGCAGAAGAAAAAAATAGGGAAAGAAAGAAAGAAAAAGAGAGAGAGAGAGAGAGAGAGAGAGAGAGAGAGAGAGAGAGAGAGAGAGAGAGAGAGAAGAGCGAACAAAAAAATGGCTTATGAAATGCATGTATAATTACGCAGAAAGCACCTCAAGGAATGATTGCACAGGGAACTGAAAATCTCAGTTTATAGCAAAGTGATGCGAGGGTGGCAGCGAGATGAGCGAAGGTTTTGGTTCTGGAGGGTTCTGGAGGTTTATGGAGGGTTCTGGAGGGAGAGAGTAATAGAACTTTACTTTTGATTATGGTTCTGGACGTCACATTCCCATGAAGAAAGACCATGGATGGAAGTGTAATCTATCAAGAACTACAACAAAAAAAGCAGTCTGTGATGTTGCAATTGAGCAGAAACACGTTCCCTCCTCCCAGTATTACCCACTCTTTTAGTTTCCATGTCTGTTGCTCCAAAAGACAACAATCCATGAGGTTCTGGTTTGAAGAAATCAAAGTGATTTATTTGGGCTGTTAGAGTTGCCATGTCTCTGGATTAGCTCGGGTTGAGACTTCCAGGTGAGAGGGAGATGAATTGTTAATATTTGCACTACGCTACAGTACAACTGCTACAACATCTTGCGCAGCAGGCAATACATTCCCCCATTAGGAATCCAAAGAGCAGATATGGCATGGTTCCCCCAGAACGGTAATAAGCTCTAATTGCCTGCAATCTGAATACATTAGGCTAATGAGGAGCTCTGTATTCTTTGTGTGCAATCACAGAATACCTCGTGACTAAAATAAGACCAGGAGGAAGTCGTATAAATCTGTCAGGACGGTCAATATAATTTATTTCTGTGAATACTCTCCAAAAGTGTTCCTCGATACGAAACAGGTCACGGTCACAAAACTCAAAGAACACAAGCTGTGAGTCATGGTGCTTGTTTTGTGGGCGATTACAATTTAGTAAATGCTGTCATACTGTTTGAATAGTCTCTGGGGTCTCCGAGCACCATAATCTGTGATTGACGATGGATGCTGGCGTTGAAACCGCTGCTGGCGTTGACACGGCGTCCTCAGACAAGCTGGATCGGTGAGAGATGACATATTTCGCAGTCTTGAGGGAGAAATTAAAACTTCGCGATCCTTTTTGCCCGGGCAGTCCACCTATACATGCTGTTCTGTTTTTTTGGATCCCTCACTGTTTTCTCTCTGTGTGTTTTTGTTTTGAATGGCCGCCGCCACCGTCACCACCACCGCTGGCGACTGGCTGCTCTCCCTTCACCAGGGACGTCTGTCTGGAGCTGGCACGCTTGCTCCCTCTCGTTCTCCCTCTCTTTTCCCCTCTCCCTCTCTTCTCTCTAGGGTCGGAGGCGCCATTGTGTGTTTGCTGCTTGTTTACGAGGAACGCTGATTCACCCAAGGAGGTTTGGCTGGCTTGGATGAGGGGGAAGAAAATATGAATGAGCCTACAAGCCCCCAACACTCCCTCCCTCCTGACTCTCTCACACTGCAAACTACCCGTCTTCCCATCTTCTTCCCTGAGCAACCCCGTCGTCACTAGCCAGCCAGCCAGTCCAGTTTCCAAAGGGGTATGTGTGCTGAGCCAGGAGGAAAGCTGGGGAGGCCAGGGCCTCATTCTTGTGGCCAGGCAGTGTGTATCCCATCTCGGGGTGAAATCCTCCAGCTACTCCCATACCCTGGGGTTTCCAAGGTGTCCAACCAGCCCACTTAGTCATTCCTGGAGAGTCCTCGCCAAAACCCAGACCTCAATTTCAGGTCATTATTAAAAATGACAAGCTGCGAAGCTTGCAAGACATCGAGAGGGAAAAAAAGAGAGGGAAAAAGGGGGGTACCCAAAATTGGAAAGAACATTTTAGCTGGGCTTCACGGATAAGTTGGTGATAGGAAGGACTAATATGGCACCCACTTAGGTTGGACTAATATGGAGCGGTATGTCCCAAAAATGTAAAGGTTAAAAATGTCTGCTTGCTGATGGTCATGTTCTCTCAAATATTCCAAGCCTGAGGTTGTCATTGAGACCAGCGATATTCTCCATTCAGGTACAGTACCTATTTGGAGCTTTTATTGCAGACATACGCCTTTACGTTCATATGCTGCAGTAAAAACAAATGTCTAAATTTGGTCACATTTGTTAATTAAAGTCAAACATTATCTTGTGCAATCATGACGAGCAGCATTTGAAAACGCCGGCCATCTGCCTTTCAATCCAGCATTAACAAGCCCTCGTGAGTTTCTTCGCAACATGGATAACTAAAGTCTGAGCACGCTTTTGGCTTGGAGCTCCGCAAAGGTTCACATGGCAAATAAAATAAAAAGGCACATGTTGGATTTGAGAAAGTTCAGGAGTTCAACCCATGGGTGAGGTGGGGGGGTAGGGATATTTGATTTCTTGCTGACAGCAGAGGAAAACCTGGTCTTAAGAGAGAGACGGTCCTGGAGACAGCAGCATCCTCGGCTTCACACCTCTTCTTTCCCACGGTATTTGGTTTGTTTACTAGCAAGAGTCAGTGACAAGAGCCTCCCAGGTTTCCATATTCCGTCCACCACTGGGCTAGTTAGGAGGGAGAGTGCCAGGCAGGCCTTCTGCTTAAAGACACAGGATGCCGCCAGAAAGGTGGACCTTCTTAACACATGTTATCGACGTCAAACTCAGTCTCCGCGACGACACCAAGCCGCAACGCCTACTCTCTTTACCCTTTGCTGTCTCATTCTCCCCTTCCCACTCTCCCTCCCTCTCTGTATCTCCCCCTTTCTGGCTGCAGTAACTGTGGCGGTGGGACCTCCGGCAGGGTCTCTCCCCGTCTAATCGTTTCTCCAGTTTGTGACTTGTTCGGCATCGACGTCCGGGAAGCGATACCCAAGACGCCAACCTGACCCATGTTGACCCCCCCCCACACACACACACACACACACACACACACACGCCCTCCCTTCACCCTTCCACCTTCTCTCAGGCTTGTCTTAAACCCTCTTACCCCAACCTCCACCCTGTCCCTGCCTGCCAGTGGGGGCTAATTTACAGTGTTTGTGTGTCCTGGGATATCCGTGAACAGCTGGCTATTCTGGGCATGTGGAACACGGCATTAATGCCGGATACTTCTCCGGATACTTAATGCCGGATACCCAGGCATCCATGTTATTGCCCCCCCCACGGCTGTGACGCGGTCTGCTCCCACGTAAGCACCATAAGCACAGTCATCGGCCATATCTATTTATTACGAAAAGTCCTTTGGGGTAGATCAGTGTTCAGGATCAATTCCATTTCAGTTCAGTTGAGATGTAGTGAAGTTTTATTTCAGCCTAATCTCATAGACTAGACGTAGCATAGTAAATACGTAAAATATTCAAATTAGTATGATCTGTTACGTTTGGTATGGTTACATAAGACAGAAGGTTACTTAAGGCAAAAACAAAAGTAGGGTGGTTGGTCGGGTTGGGTGGCCATATAAAGCGAACATCTAGCAAGTCAAAGGTTGCGTGTTTGAATCTCATCACGGACAACTTTAGTATTTTAGCTCATTAGCAACGTTGTAACTACTGACTACTTTTTATCTACTTAGCTAACCCTTCCTGTAACCCTACCCTTAACCCTTTAAACTAACTCCTAACCCTAACCTTAACCACCTAGCTAAAATTAGCCACAACAAATTGGAATTCGCAAAATATCACACATTTTGCAAATTTGTGACATATTGTACGAATTGAATTCGTAACATATACGAAATAGATGGACATTCACAAATGAAAACATAACATAGGAAACGTAACATAACATACTAATTGGAGTGTCCTGGATTTACTTTTACTATGTCACGTCTACCCCAGGTTATTTATTTTCAGATCATTTTTTAATTCTTGGATTGGAATACCCAATTCACCACTGGAATTGACTGAAATAAAATGTTATGTTGACAGCAACACTGCAGTGACTGAAAACATACAGAGTTAAAGTTAGAATGTAGGCTAACTGCCCTACAAGAAACACACACACTGGGAACCACAGACTCCTGATGGACATAACCAGTACGTGTGTTGACAAGACTGTGGACAACATAAATAGCAATGTTTGTGTGCGCTTGCATGAGCGTGACTACATGGGTGCCTGAGTGTGTGTGTGTGTGTGTGTGTGTGTGTGTGTGTGTGTGTGTGTGTGTGTGTGTGTGCATGCATGCGTGTGTGAATGAGAAGTGTTTAACTCCAGAGCCAGAGAGAGAGAGAGCGAGAGTTAGAGAGGGGCCTAGGAGATTCTGTATTCCCATAACACGCATTCCCATCCCAGGCATTTGGGGGGAAAAAATACCACAGTCTCCACAACTCTACAGCTCTCGTAAATAATCTGGGTCTGGGCGCCACCTCAGAATCCCTGGCTGGTGGGTGCCATGTCCGCTCAGGCAGGGGGGAGCCGATGGTCCTCGGGGGGGGGGGGGGGGGGGGGGGGGGTCGTAAGCCCAGTCTTGCATCATCACGGCCGGGGGACTAAATACTGGGAGGGAGGGGGCAACCTGGGTATAACTGGAGGTAAAGGGGGTGAGGGAGGAGTAGGTATCCTCCTTCCGTCTCCTCTCGGCCCACCTCCTGACTGCTATGTCTGCCCCCTCTACACTTCCCCATGTGAAGATCTTCTCACGAGGTTACAGTGAGAGGATGTGTGTGTGCCCGTTTTGTCTCTATATCTATCTACTGCATGTTGCCGTCCCATGTCTAAACTGTCCCCAATTTGTCCCTTCTCCTCCATGTCCAAACCAATCCCACATTGTGTACCGTATGTCCCCTCTAATCATAAACTGTCCCGACCCTGTGTGTCCCCAACTCCCTGCAAGGTCCAGCAGTACTGGCATAACGTCAATAAAGGTGTTTGCAGACTCTGTTTTTTTTTATCATTCGGTTTTCGAGGTAGGGGGTGTGTCTGCAAGCGTGTGTGCGTTTGGGTCAAGTCCCGAGACCTAGAGTAAGCTCTGATTTTGTGTACAAGTCTGTGTGTAAGTCTGGCAAAGGGCCTCTGCTTTTCGGGCCAAACATTTGACACACTGCCTTCACTCAATAACACCTCTGGCTTCAGAATGTTAGCAATACATTTCAGGGAGCTTAAGTTCTGGACTAAATGAAAATAATGCAGCAGAGGAACATAATAGAGGAACATTTCTCATTTATTCGTCCTCCCTCGCTCCCTCTTTGACCAATGGCTTCAAAAACAAAGAATGTTTATGGAGTAGACGAGTGGCTGCAGAAACTGAAGTAAACGATGGTTGTATTAATAAAGTTGCCTCACACGCTGAATATTACGTACACAGACATATAGACACACACTATGAGAGTCACACACAAACACATACAGTAGCACACCAACACACACTCAATGACACAGAACACAACCTCCTTCAGAATGACACATACACACTGCCTTACAGTGGTCCCCTGCACATAAGCCGCCATTGAGCGTGCCTGCTGGAATGGGTTTACAAGGACATCTGTGCATAACTGCCCCGCATTCTACAGGTCTCGGAGCAGCAATCAGGCCCAAACGCCACACAAATATTTATTATTATGACAGCGGGGCTGAGTGAACTCCGAGTACCGGAGAGTCAAACTCAACCTGCTGCCCCATCATGAGTACAGCGCCAAGGCATCCCTACCAGGTGAACTTCCACGGAGTAGGGAAACGGGGGCTTCCACCATGGGAGTAGGATGGTTGCCCTTAAAGAGGAACTGACATAGATTTAGCACCATTACATCTTATTCTAATCTGTTCATATACACCCTTAGGAAGAATCAGAATCTTTTTACATTTTGTGACAAGCGAGCACATCGATATGCTAATTCTCACGTTTTCAAACATTCAAAGAACTTTTGGAAATGACGTATAGATGCAACGGTATCTTAATTTGATCACTGTTGTCGCTGAGAATTTTCTACGGAAATTCAAATAAGCCTTGTGATTTACATAAATTTGCTTAAAACCTGCAGTTCTCTTTCTCTCTCGCTCGCTCAAACGCTAAGAACAAATGTCCTACTACTGTAGTTCCAAGCATTTATAGCGGCTAAGAAATGCATTGCCATTCATTGGAAGGTTGGTTATCCTCCCACGATGTCAAGTTACTGTATGTATCACTATATTTGATTATTCCAAGATTAAGGGTATACTGGGCAACTTTCATAAGGTCTGCATGGCTTATATGGAATACTGTACGACTAATGGAGTCCCTAGCTAAGGTGGGAACTGGGAAGGAAATTGTGTTGGGAGAGCGTTGAGATATTGACGAGACTGGTGGGTTCGGTCTGGAGGAAAATGGAGAAAGTCTTAACAAAGACAATCAAAAGCCTTTGTATTTTTTCAAAAGTTGTTCATTTGTTAGGCTATTGGTTAAAGGTGCAACACAATATTTATTATTGAATTACCTCTGAAGACCTTCAGTCTTATTAACCACCTAAACATATAATAATGTTCTCTTACCGAGCTTGATGACTGTGGGCATTTTTTCTTACTTTTTGTTCTAAATAGAGACGACATATTGGATTGTGTAAAAATGCAGGAAATGAACTTTGGATGGCCAAAAGAATTCTGTGGGAGGACCCCCAGATCCCCCGCCAGGTTATGTCCCCTGCCAAATATAATGTTTGGTGGAGGAGGAATAATAGTCTGGGGCTGTTTTTCATGGTCCGGGCCCCTTAGTTCCAGTGAAGGGAAACCTTAACACTACAGCATACAATGACATTCTAGATGATTCTGTGCTTCCAACTTTGTGGCAACAGTTTGGGGAAGGCCCTTTCCTGTTTTAGCATAACAATGCCGCCGTGCACAAAGCGAGGTCCATACAGAAATGGTTTGTCGAGATCAGTGTGGAAGAACTTGACTGGCCTGCACAGAGCCCTGACCTAAACTCCATCGAACACCTTTGGGATGAATTGGAACGCCAACTGCAAGCCAGGCCTAATCGCCTAACATCAGTGCCTGACCTCACTAATGCTCTTGTGGCTGAATGGAAGCAAGTCCCCGCAGCAATGTTCCAACATCTAGTGGAAAGCCATCCCAGAAGAGCTGAGGCTATTATAGTAGCAAATGGGAGACCAACTCCATATTAATGCATATGATTTTGGAATGAGATGTTCGACGAGCAGGTGTCCACATACTTTTGGTCATGGATTGTATATTTATTATTGCGGACTCTGACATCGCTCGTTCTGATATTTCTTCATTTCTTTTAACTTTTTTGGATTATATGCGTATTGTTGTGTATTGCTAGGTATTATTACTGCACTGTTGGAGCTAGAAACTCAAGTGTTTAGCTGCACCTGCGATAACATCTGCAAATCTGTGTATGCGTCCAATACATTTTGATTTGATTTGATTAGCTGTAGCCATCGAAGCCGCAAAAAAAGTTTTTGGGGGAAAAAGTCTGCCACTCACCAACTGGTCCAAGATATGACATTAGCTACATCCAACCAGCAGCTAGCAACCTAGCTCCAACAAGGTCCTCTGTTTCTAGCTTGTTAAACAGACAGACAGACAGACAGACAGACAGACAGACAGACAGACAGACAGACAGACAGACAGACAGACAGACAGACAGACAGACAGACAGACAGACAGACAGACAGACAGACAGACAGACAGACAGACAGACAGACAGACAGACAGACAGACAGACAGACAGACTATTAGCAAAGGTATGAACTGTGAATTTTTGCCTTTGCTAGTTTTATTGTGTTGAGATTCCCGCCTTACTTTCGATTTGTTTTGTCCAAAATATTGAGTAAAACTGAAACAGTGCATCACTCGACTGGCTGAGGGCAGCAAACATTGTATGAGCTGTGATTTACAACCTGATAGCAATATTTATTAGACTACCAAACAATGTATTGGTGGATTATATGAATCATGCATTGACTGCTTCCATGTATTCTGCCAACAATGCCCAACTATACATAATGGAATTTTAAGTCAAATAGAATCGATTAAAACCTCCAATAAAGTATAAATTGTTCATTTTATATTTTGGACTGATATTTATGACTGTCTGTATGCTACATATCTGTAAAGTAGTTCAAACGATATCAGTTCCACATCAGTTTTATGTTTCAACCTTAAAGGTTAAGATTCGGGCTGGGTAAGCTGATTCTAGGTTTAGAGAGTATTACTTCTACCGGGGTCTCCCACCATGGGCTGCCTAGTCTGCCAGGAAATAGACCAAGGCTGGAAGGGGTGTGGGTAGTTGGTTGGGGGGGGCAGAATGGAAGGAGATGGCCAATGGGAGGTTTATACTAACCTTGGTATTGTCCCAGACCTGATTGTGCTGATGCAATAATCCATAGAAGTTGTCTATACAGTGCAAACAGATCTGGGACCAGGCTAACTCATTTAAAACTGTCATGATACTATACTGTGAGCGAATAGAGATTAAACAGAATCTCCTATCAGATGGTTAAGTCTTCTAACCCTGGCTAATGTCCATGGTGTTGGTTCCTGTTACTGGTACTCTAGGTAGGAGTTGTCCCACTGCCCAAGGATGTACTGTACTGGGTAACAGTTTCCATATCAGTTACAAGCTAGCGATATCTAGGTTTACTGGCTGGCAAGCTAAGATCCAAGATTCAAACATACTACGCAAATTCATCCATCACTGAGTGCTACGATGCCTATAACAGCCTAACAAAGTCTATCGGACTAAAGGGTCAGTGAGAACCAGGCGGGTGAGAGGGTAGGTGGGCAGACAGGAACCCAGGCAGCTGCTGTCAGCCCCTGGCCCCTGGAGGCTCAGCATCCTGCCTGGCCCCTGGAAGACGTGGGCGAGAGCCCAGGCACTGCCCAATGTCTGCTGGCCTGACACCCATGCTAACGTTCAGACCGTTCAGGCTCCACACTGGGCAAGAAGGATTCACAGCAATTACTTGTTCACCCTGGCACCACTGGCAGGGCCCTGGCACTTCTTTCGCTGGGATGAGGCGCTGAAAGTGGAGAGAGACAACTGAAGGGAGGAGTCTTCTCAGCAGTAGTCTACTAGGCAGCACCAGCCGTGCACCAGGAAGTGTAGTAATGTGAACTGGACTGTGTGCCAGTACATGCTAGTATGCCACAAAGTGCAACAGAAGCAGTCAAGGAATAAGTTCTAGAGAAGTTGTCCCAGTTGGGAATGTATTCCCAGTAACTCGCTTACCCGTTTAATATGGAGCAGCATTTGAGCAAATTCAAGACCAAGATTCCCAATGAATCGAGCATTAAATTCCTATCTCCCTATTTCCAAGTATTCCCACACTGGCAGTAGAAGTTGGAAATGAATGGGTTTCCAAAAATGTTTTGACTGTACTCAACACAACTAAAATCAGCGAATCCATGGACATTCCAACTCAAAAACTACTGTTCCAAACGAATGCAGGAATTCTTGATGGATTAATTATACAATGTCTTTTCCCTGGCTACTGTACCTCAGACATTGGGAGAGCAGGCAGACAGGCAGTCTCTGCCACTCAAGAGCTCTGGGCTAGTCTGAAACAGGAAATGAAACATCTCAGGCTTTCCTCGTTGCTCTGTCTGTAGTGGTCGAATGATTACCCTGTGCTAGTGTACAGACTGCATATCAATGTGTGAAGACGGGGTGTATGTGTGTACACAACATATTAGCATGTATATGAGTGTGTGTGCATGCAGAAGTGTGTGTGTGTGTGGGCATGCAGAAGTGTGTGCGTGTGTATTTTTTTGTTAGTCCTCATGAGGTTAAATACTATTTCTAGGGGGTTTATGGTTAAGGTTAGAATTAGTGTTCGAATTACGTTAAGGGTTAGGGTTAGTTTTAGGGTTAGGAGCTAGGGTTAGGTTTAAGATGAGGTTTTTGGGTTAGGGTAAGAGTACGGGTTAGGGTTAGGTTCAGGGGTTTGGGAAAATAGGAGTGAGTGGGAGTGAATTGTGTGTCCCCACAAGGTTAGCTGTACAAGACTGTGTGTGTGTGTGTGTGTGTGTGTGTGTGTGTGTGTGTGTGTGTGTGTGTGTGTGTGTGTGTGTGTGTGTGTGTGTGTGTGTGTGTGTGTGTGTGTGTGTGTGTGTGTGTGTGTGTGTGTGTGTGTGTGTGTGTGTGCGAGTGTGATACCAGTGTTTGTGGTCACTGGGTCTCTGTTCCTGGTCATAGTGGTTTGTCAGCCTCTAGTGGTCATCCTGTGACATCAGCGACCAACAGACAACATCTATGATGACTGCAGCCACATACATTTTCCCTCTACCTGTAGAAACTCTGCCATGACTATATGCAGACTGACGACGACTATAGACAGACCCACTACAATTAATTCAAACATCCATTAACTTGCTCATTCCTCCAGGCTAGGGTCTGTTTTGCACAATCAAGTGACATGCCTGAATTTTAACCTACTGTATATATAAAGATTTTTCATCAAACTGTCCCCTTTTCTTTTTATGTCAGAAGGCTCAGCACCATCCTCAGACAATCACATTCCTTGTTGGCGTGTTTGTCATTTCTGGGTAAGGCTTAAAGGCCCAGCACAGTCAAAAAACTCGATTTTCCTGTGTTTTATATACATCGAGTACACAAACCATTTGGCACGCTTTCCTAATATTGAGTTGCACCCACTTTCCCCTCAGAACAGCTTCAATTTGTCGGGCATGGAATCTTCAAGGTGTCGAAAGCGTTCCACAGGGATTCTGGCCCATGTTGACTCCAATGCTTCCCACATTGTGTCAAGTTGGCAGATCTCATCCCACGTAAACTCATTTGGATTGAGATCTGGTGACTGAGCAGGCCACCGTAGGAAGCTGAATTCACTGTCATGTTCATGGAACCATTCTTGGACAATCTTAGCCTTGTGGCATGGGGCATTATCCTGCTGAAAAGGTCAATTCTCAGATGGATACAGTGCTGCAATGAAGGGATGCACCTGATTGGCAATGATGTTCAGATATCCTGTGGCATTTAAACATTGCTCCACTTTTATCAAGGGGCCCGATGTGGGCCATGAATACCCACCACACACCACCACCAGCAGCATGTAATGTTGACACACGGCATGATGGATGCATGTACTCGTGGTTTTCTCCAAACCCTAGTCCTCCCATCAGAGTGAAACAACAGGAACCACTATTCATCAGACCAAGCAATGTTTTTCCATTTCTCCAGTGTCCAGTGTTTTTGTTCCTTAGCCCACTGCAAGTGCAGTTTCTTGCTGAAAGAAGTGGAACTCTAAGTTCGTTGGCTGCCATTCCCCATTTGAGTCAAGGTACAATGAGTTGTGCATTCTTTTATGGTTCTTTGGCCACCAATGTTGTACTGGACTGGCATTTGACTAACTGTTGCTCTGCACAATTCGTGTCAGCCTCCTTTGTCCTCTTTTATCAATGACCCGTTTTTCGACCACTGGCCTGCCGTTGGCTGGATGTCCTTTGGGTGGTGAGCGAGAAAAAGTGTGCCGTTCTTGACACATTCAAACCGGCGGGCCTGGCACCTACTACCATACTCTGTTCAAAGGCACTTCAATCTTTTGTCTTGCCCATTCACCCTCTGAATGGCACACATACACAAGCCAGGTCTCAATATTGTCTCAAGGCTTAAAAATCATTCTTATCGTTTACTGCAGTGGGCTAAATCAAGGTCACACAGAGTGTTGCTTAGTATCCTTAAACAAATCTACTTTGAAACAAAAGTATACACCTCACACACATGGTTATGGGCTTAAACAAAGAAGACACCTGTACCATATCAGGGTTTGCATCCCAATATTACACTTTTTATACATCACAGAAAACTGAAATAACAAAACCGTTTGACAAGCATTTGACATTTTTTGAAATAATGTTTAATAATAAATGTTTAATAATAACCGGTGTCTGTATGTAGCCTCGCTACTTTTATAGCCTCGTTACTGTATATAGCCTGTCTTTTTACTGTTGTTTTATTTTTTTACTTACCTATTGTTCACCTAATACCTTTTTTGCACTATTGGTTAGAGCCTGTAAGTAAGCATTTCACTGTAAGGTCTACTTGTTGTATTCGGCGCACGTGACAAATAAACTTTGATTTTATTTGATTTAATTATGAAATGATGAAACATTAACACACTTCCACCCATGAGACCACTAGTGGGCGATTTGGTCATTTGACTGTAGGAAATGGCTACCCTGTCTCCTCCCCTTCGTCTACACTGGTTGAAGTGAATTTAATTCAATAAGGGATCATAGATTTCACCTGGATTCATCTGGTCAGTCTAATGTTTTGTACATTCAGTGTATATTTCCACACTATGAGATTGGAATAATACTGTGAAATTGTTAAAAAATGATCATGCCTTTTTAGTGTAAGAGCTGTTTGAAAAGACCACCTGAAATTTCTGCCTGTTTTTGGTGGGATGAAGTTTGGGCCTTCCATGGTGACATCACCAGGCAGTAAATGGGTTAATAGATCAATTAGAAAGAGAGTTCCAAACCTCTCTGCCAATAACAACTCGTTTTCAGTTTTCCCCTCCCCACTCAGACCACTCCCAGACAGCCCTAGCAAACTTCTTGCCTGATAAATTGCTCTTTGCTAAGAAGCTATTTTAGTTTATTTTTTGTATCATTTTAATTTAAAACAATCCTATTAAGGTACTTAATTGTTACCCAGAAATGATTTGATATTGAGATAAAAACAGCTGCATTGGACCGTTAAAAATACAGGATCAAGTCTTGCTATGTCACATGATGAGTCCACTCATCCTTTCTTTCATCAATCAGTGGTGTGGGGTTGACACAAGTCTGTCTCTTTCTGTCTCTCTGTCCTCTATGGATCGCTGCTTTTCCCCCAAACGTCCATCTGTCAGCACCGTCCATCCAAGGGAGAGGGGGGTGACGGAGCAGAAGAAGCCCAGGGGGAAACATCAAAAGCGGGATGCTGGCCTTGGCTCCCCACTATCCCTCTCTGGAGCTCTGGGACCCTCCTGTCTGTCCACGCATGATCTGGACTGGCTACAGCGGGACGGGAGAGGAACTGTCCACCAATGACAAATGACGACATCTCTGAATAAACACACTACAGGAATTGGGGGGGGGGGGGGGGGAATGGCTGAATCACTCTCATCATCCTCGCTCGCTCTCTTTTTGGAACTCTCCTGCTGGATCTCTCTTTCTAACCCTTTCACTGTTTCTTTGCTTCCTCGCTGATTTGCCATATCTAAAGCGCTATATTGGTCTCTAAGTTGGGTTGACTTCTCTCTCCCATTTAGTAGCTAGTCTTTCAATGTGTACATCAACTGCAGTACCTACAGTATTTAAGTGAAGTTGACAGTTGACCACTAGAATCATGTCTGTTTATAAATGGGGCAGGCTCGCTTTTCCTGATGCCGCTTTTTATGGAAAGCTTATCATCTACATGCATACCTGGGCTTGTATACTGCATTAGGAGCTAAGGTACAGTATGCTCAGTGCCCAGTGCTCCTAAAGCAGGCCTATGGGAGTGTGTTATGTGAGTGGACACACATACTGTACACACAAACCAACGAGCGCAGCGACAGCGAGCGCATAGCAACATGTGCACTCCAGCGCCGTTCGTTCCCCCTTACTCCACCTCTCACCACCAGTTAAAACCAGCAGCGGTCGCAGCAGAGCCCCACTGATCCCGGTGCAAACGCAGCGCGGCTGAACCAAACACACATGACAAATGCCTCCTTGGGTGCAGGCATTCGGAGCATCTCCTCACGCCGCTAAAGGGCTATTTCTTTTAGAACCAGCGTGGGGATTAGGGGAGCTAACAGAGGAAGCTAGCTAGCATGTGCAGCCGGACTTCTGATAAAAAAGCATCCCAAATTGAATCAATAACCGCAAGCCGCCCGCTAATCCTACCCAGCAGCCCCCACACCTCCCGCCTTTACCACCCCACGGCCCCCCGAAACCCCTTCATCTTTTTATAACTGTGCCCCAGGGCCGGGTGGGGGGGGGGGGGGGGGGGGGGGGGGGCTAAGATGAGTGGGGAGTGGGGTGTGGGCATGAAGGGACGGTGGGGCTGGGTTTGGGATAGGGGAGGGTGTGGGGTGGTGTCGCTGGGTTGCTCAGGTAATCCGTCTGCAGACAGGCCAGCTTTGGGGGTGGCCGGCAGCAGTGTGGAGCGGGGGAGGGGGGAGGGGGGGGGACAGCTGACGTTGGTCGAGGTCCAGACTGCGGCACGCCAGATGGGATAAAGAGATATAAGCCCCCCCCCCGGTCCCCGCCACAGTATCCTAACCCCATGTCCCATCCCAAGGCTCTTTCATCTTCTAACGCCGGCGCTAAAGCAAACTTTCCATGTCGGCCCCCCAGGGGAAAGGGCATTGTGAAATAGTGGAAAGGCCTGCTCGCTGCGCTCACCCGCCCAAAGTGGGGAGAGATGCCGGCCCAACCACCCAATGATTGGCGGGCCCTGAAATAGTAAGACCCGCCCACATAAGCAACGTATAAAGATCACCTGTTTATAAGGGAACCAGTTCAATTCTAACTCGCCCAGGACCATATCTACGGTGGTCACCAAAGAGAAGCTCACTCCATGATGGACGAGCACCCACAATAATTCAACAAACCAAGACCACACTGAAACCGTTGCTAACCATCTTCCGTCATACAGCCATTGCGGTCCATACTGTTACAACTTATTTGATAAACAGAAATATACTGATTCGAGCGTTACCCAGCCATTAACCATGCCCATCCCGTCTAGAACCTGGCAACAACAAAAAAATATCCCGGCCTTCTCGCTTGTCTCAATGAAGATCCCTTTCCCCCTTAAAAAGTATTCGGCGGAGGGAAGACGCAAGCTGAGACGAGGATCAAGCCACGGAATGGTGGGATTTCCAAGCCGTCAGAAAAACGGAGCAAATCCTACCCCCAGGCCACTGGCTCCACGGAGGAATGCAGGGCATCCACTTTAATGGTGCTTTCTCATCCAGATCCCCGTCTCGCAAAATCTAATTTCCCCTTTTCTCACTCATGGATTCCCCGTAGAGCCCGGTGTACTGTCTTTAAATGTCACTCAAGCTGCCGTATGAAAGGAAGGGCTTGAAAGGAAGGGCTTAAAAGGAAGGGCTTTCGGGACTGATCAATAACGGACTGTATAGGGCTATATGAAAGACAGACAGACAGACGGACAGACAGGCAGACAGTAAGCCAGACGGATAGGGAATACCGTTTGAGCCTTTGCGGGTCAAAAAAGACCCACGTCAAATGACAATATGCAAACGATTACTACAACTGACTGGACAGAGGTAAACAAACACAGATAACAGCAGGCATACAGAGGACAGACAGGCAGACCAACAAACAGCCAAACCATCATCTAACAGACGAAACAGACAAACTCAGACAAAACAAATCCTATAAATAACAATGGAAATAGACCAAATAAAAGAGCTTGGCTTACAGCCAGTCTGACAAACGCACAGACAGATAGACAGACAGGCATCCCCAATGCTGTGCAACACAAAGGACAGTACAGTAGTGGGCAGCAGCAGCAACAGCAGTAGTGAATAGAGACTTAATTAGTGAGGTCAGAGCCCCAGGGTACTTAGTGTAACACTGGAGGCCTATGCAGCCGCCCCCTGGCCCTATGGCGAGGTGGATATTGCATCTTAGTGATAACATCTCCTTACATTGGAGGGGGCTCCAGCATCACAGCATAAAGACCCCTGTTTTTGGCAAGTTTGAAATGAGGCTTTGTTCCTCCAGGCCTCCTCCTCCTCCTCCTCCTCCTCTTTCCTCCTGGGTGGGCCGCAGTCTCTCTCCAAAAAACGGAGCAACTTGTGTCTAGGAGTAAGGAGGAGACCCCCTCTACACACTCACACACACACACACACACACACACACACACTAGCGAGTACACACCTTGTGCGCAGGGACACACACTCAATCCCCCTGCTCTCCCCCCTCCCCCGACAGTGGCGTCCCCTGGCTCGTGGCCACGTCTGTTTGGAGAGAGAGAGAGAGAGCGAAAGAGAGAGACAGCAAGCGAGCATCGGTGAACAGCGCCCACCTTGGGGCCAACAGAGGAGGGTCTGAGGTAGGCCTGGGGGTGTAAGGTTAGGGGAAGGCCTTGGGGAATGGGTCCTGGCTAAAAGGTGCCTGTCCACAATGGGGACCTCAATAGAAAGACATCATTTAACATGGAGCTCCACACAGGACTCTAACCCCAGTCGCAATGTCAAGAGGAACACATACAGTACACAGGTCTATACAGCCAAGCCATCAATACCCACCACTCACACACACACTAATCAAATCAAAGTGTATTTGTCACAGGCGCCGAATACAACAGGTGTAGACTTTACAGTGAAATGCTTACTTACGAGCACTTTCCCAACAATGCAGAGTTAAACAGTAAGAAAAATTGGAACAAAATACAAAAGGAAATATTTAAACCAAAAAATTACAATAACGAGACTATTTACAAGGAGTACTGGTGGTGAGTCAATGTGCGAGGTAGCTGAGGTAATTGAGGTAATATGTACAGGGCATTCGGAAAGTATTCAGACCCCGTGACTTTTTCCACATTTTGTTATGTTTCAGCCTTATTCTAAAATGGATTAAATACAACATTTTCCTGATCATTCTCCACATAATGACAAAGCATTTTTTTTGTTTTGCAAATGTATTAAAATTAAAAACAGAAATATGTTATTTACATAAGTATTCAGACAGTTTGCTATGAGACTCGAAATTGAGATGTTTTTACAACTTGATTAGAGTCCACCTGAGGTAAATAAAATTGATTGGACACGAATTGGAAAGGCACACACCTGTCTATATAAGGTCCCACAGTTGACTGTGCATGTCAGAGCAAAAACCAAGCCATGAGGTCGAAATAATTATCTGTAGAGCTCCGAGAAGGGATCTGGGGAAGAGTACCAAAACATTTCTGCAGAATTGAAGATCCCCAAGAACACAGTGGCCTCCATCATTCTTAAATGGAAGAAGTTTGGAACCATCAAGACTCTTCCTAGAGCTGGCCTCCCGGCTAAACTGAGAAATTGGGAGAGAAGGAGCTTGGTCAGGGAGGTGACCAAGAACCCAATGATCACTCTGATAGAGCTCCAGAGTTCAGGCCAAAGATTGAGCTCTTTGGCCTGAACGCCTAGCGTCACGTCTGGAGGAATCCTGGCACCATCCCTACTGTGAAGCATGGTGGTGGCAGCATCATGCTGTTGGGATGTTTTTCAGCGGCAGGGACTTGGAGACTAGTCAGGATTGAGGGAAACATGAACGGAGCAAAGTACAGAGAGATCCTTGATGAAAATCTGCTCCAGAGTGCTCAGGACCTCAGACTGGGTCGAAGGTTCACCTTCCAACAGGACAATGACCCTAAGCACACAGCCAAGAGAACGCAGGAGTGGCTTTGGGACAAGTCTCTGAATGTCCTTGACTGGGCCAGCCAGAGCCCAGACTTGAACCCGATCTAACATCTCTGGAGAGACCTGAAAATAGCTAAGCAGCGACGCTCCCCATCCAACCTGCTTGAGAGGATCTGCAGAGAATGGGAGAAACTCCCCAAATAAAGGTGTGCCAAGCTTTTAGCGTCATACCCAAGAAGACTTAAGGCTGTAATCGCTGCCAAAAGTGCTTCAACAAAGTAGTGAGTAAAGGGTCTGAATACTTATGTAAATGTAATATTTCAGTTTTACAATTTTAATGCATTTGCAAAAAAAAAGTTTTTTGCTTTGTCAATATGGGGTATTGTGTGTAGATTGACGAGGAAAAACAACAATTTAATCAGTTTTAAAATAAGGCTGTAATGTAACAAAATGTGGAAAAAGTCAAGAAGTCTGAATACTTCCTGAATGCACTGTAGAAGTAAGTAGGGGTAAAAGTGACTAGGCAATCAGGATATATAATAAACAGAGAAGCAGCAGCATACAGTATGTGAAGAGTGTGTGTGTGTGTGTGTGTGTTAGTGTAGTATGCGTGAGTGTGCATAGAGCCAGTGAAAACAAAAGGGGGATCAATGTAAATAGTCCTGGTAGCCATTTGATTAACTGTTCAGCAGTCTTAAGGCTTGGTGGTAGAAGCTGTTCAGGAGCCTTTTGGACCTAGACTTGACGCTCTGGTACCGCTTGCAGTGTGGTAGCAGAGAGAACAGTCTATGACTTGGGTGGCTGTAGGTCTTTGACACCGCCTGCTATAGAGGTCCTGGATGGCAGGGAGTTCGGCCCCAGTGATGTATGGGGCCGTACACATTACCCTTTCGAGCGACTTTCGGTCCGATGCCAAGCAGCTGCCATACCAAGCGGTGATGCAGCCAGTCAAGATGCTCTCAATGGTGCAGCTGTCGAACTTTTTGAGGATCTGAAGGCCCGTGACAAAGCTTTTCAGCTCATCATTCATCCTAGCGACATGAAAGGACTCTCCACAATTCACTCATCTTCCCTCATATTCTCCATAAATACCCCTCTCAATGGTATATCACTGACTTTCAGAATCAGATAAGAGTATTAGTGAAATTCGTGCGATTAGGTTTACGTAAATACCCATGTCAACTGACTCGAAAATGGCTGTAATTTAGTCAAGATCACTATGAGAAAATAATCAGACATTATACGGGGATCATACATGCTCCTGACAAGTCTTACTTACAATGCATAATAACTGCATCCTAATGTATTATAGCAGCAGGCTTTTGAGTGGGATTTAGAGCATTTCAAGGTGTTCCAAGGTCTTGTGATGTAAATATCCTGCTGCTGGGCTGATGATGGTTCAGTTGCCAGGTAGGAAACAGACACGTGCCCATTAAGACCATTCATACCAACCAGCTGTCTGACTTATGAAACCGTAAAGTTGAATCTGTCATTTTCCAGTCACAGATCTCTCCAACCCCAACTCATCTCCTCCCCCCTTTCAAAAACGATCTCTCGTTTTTTCCCCGTTCCAGGCCTGCCTGTGTCTGTGTGCGTGTCTGTACGCACGTGTGGGTGCGCGTACACGTGCACACACATGCATGCACACATACGCACGTACATACGCACAGCCTCCTCTCCTGCTTTCCGTGTTCATTATCACTTGTTTTATGGTGGAATATTTAAGCAAGGGGCCTTGGCTGCAGCGCGGCTATAGTTAGGAACAAAGGGAGAGCGCAGAGGCGTGGCACGGAGAGAGAGAGAGCAAGAGAGAGAGCTTTCGGTAAGTGTTGTGCCACACTTCATGGAAAAGCTGGGCGGGGCCGCACGCAGACAGGGCTAAATTCAACTCATTCCTGTATTAATGGGGGCTTACGTGCGATCCACCTCTCTGCTAGAGGGCATTAGTATGGCCAGACAGCCAGGATACACCTCAAAATACCCCCCCCCCCATCGCTGCCTGTCGCCGTTCCCTTTGTTTCCAGCACGTGTGGCAATTTGGGGTGCGGAGGAGGAGGGTAGTCTATACCGTGTTGGAGATAGGAAGAATAGGAGCAGCTAACTGATCGCTGCAGCTGTTCATAGTCCATCTGTAAATAGCCCACCCAATCCACCTACCTCATCCCCATATTGTTTTTATTTACTTTTCTGCTCTTTTGCACACCAGTATCACTACTTGCACATCATCATCTGCTCATTTATCACTCCAGTGCTAAATTGTAATTACTTCGCTACTATGGCCTATTTATTGCCTTACCTCCTCACGCCATTTGCACACACTGTATATAGACTTTCTTTTTTTCTATTGTGTCATTGACTGTACGCTTGTTTATTCCATGTGTAACTCTGTGCTGTTGTTTGTGTCGCACTGCTTTGCTTTATCTTGGCCAGGTCGCAGTTGTAAATGAGAACTTGTTCTCAACTGGCCTACCTGGTTAAATAAAGGTGAAATAAAAAAAATTCAAAAAGGAGGAAGTGGACATGGAGATAAGACCAGAGGACAGAGTTGAAGAGAAAGGGACAGGGAACGGTGGAGACTGGTAGCGAGAGATGAGAAAATGGCATTGTCACCTCTTTGTCACTTTCCCATAGTGATGGACCCACTGTCTGTCTCGTTGCCCACCCCCCACCCCACCTCCCCGGACCCCTCTGCCCCCCACCCCTGCAGTCTCTCAGGGTTAAAGGTCACTCTTTGTCACATAAACACACACACATTGAGAGCAGGGCTTAGGGTGGTAGGCAGGTCCAGAATTTGCTCATTTGATCTATAGAGGCGAGTAACCTCAATGGAATTTCCCATAAACTCTGGTATGTTGACGGGAGCCTCCACAACCCTTACACAATGCATGCTAATATAACATGAACGCGATTCCCAACGACATATGTTAAATACAGCATATGGACATGGAAGATGGGGTTCTTCTGTGGTAGTATCGCATTGGTATGCATAGTGTAATACCGCAAATGTCTTTAAAACATAACATTGTATTGCCTTGCAGCATATTGAAATAATATCACTGTTTTTTTTGCTGCATTTATGTGTACTTCTGTTCTACATGGTATCAAGTATTAAATTGTGGAGTATCGCATTCTGTTGCATTGGATTGTGTGGTATTGCATACAGTGTAATACTGCAAATGAGTGTTAGATTGTATTGGCTTTAAGCATATTGGAATCACAGATATGTTTACACACTCTTAGAAAAAAGTGTTCCAAAATGGTTCTTCGACTGTCCCCATAGGATAACCCTTTTTGGTTCCAGGTAGAAAAAAAAGGTGCTATCTAGAACCTATGATTCTTTGGCTGTCCCCAATAGGAGAACCCGTTGAAGAACCGTTTTTGGTTCCCAGGTCGAACCGTTTTTGGTTCCAGGTCGAACCCCATGTAGAACCTTCTGTGGAAAGGGTTTTACATGGAACCCAAAAGAGTTCTACCTAGAACCAAAAGGGTTCCGCAAAGGGTTATCCTGTGGGGACAGCCAAATAACCATTTCAGGTTCTAGATAGCACCTTTTGTTTCTAAGAGCGCAGCATATGGGCGCGCTACAGTGCTCTTTTGTGTTAGTATTGCACTGTATTGGATTGGATTGTGTTGTATTGGATAGAGTGCCTTGAGGCATATTGGAATCATATAATTATGTTGTTGTATCCATCTGAAATGTTTAGAGTTGAACCTAATCTCATAACAGGATTTTGTTTTGCGTGGTATTGCGAAGCGTATTGTACTGAATTACTTTGAACTCGATTGTTACAAATTAAATTGTTCTGTTGTTGTATTGCTCTGTTCTCTTGGCTGCCTTCCCCTTGTGGCTCGGGGGTGTGTGTGTGTGTGTGTGTGTTTGTGTGTGTGTGCCTACGTCCTCGCCCGTGTGTGTCTGCACTCGTGTGTGTCTCCTCGTTGTTGTGTGTGAGGGCGGGATCTGTGGTTATTGGCTGGCGGGGATCATTTGGCTCTATGTAGGTGGCATGACCCGGCTGTCTTTGTCAGGAAGACCGTGATGGGAGCGCGACCCGAGCCACTGACTTTACAAATACAATACAACGACCTCTGACCCCGACATTAAAGGAACAGTGTTGTCTTTCCGCCGTCGCGCAGCCAATTAAGCGCAAGGGCCCAAGGATCTTCTGTCTGTCAACTGGAGACCTGCAGGCTTAGGAGGGATTCTCACCGCTCCTCTCCTCCTATCCTACCATCCCTCCATTCCGCCTCCCTCTTTTCTCTGTCTGCTGTGTTATAGATTAGGAATTACTTGACTGACATGGTTGTTCTGTTTCTATATCACTGCTTCGTTACTCACATAAATGCATTATGTACACACACACACACACACACACACACACACACACACACACACACACACACACACACACACACACACACACACACACACACACACACCATAACCCCCCATCACACACACGCACACCATAACACACACACACATCATAACCCCCCATCACACACACACACACACACACACACCACACACCATAACCCCCCATCACACACACACACCATAACCCTCCCATCACACACACACACACACACACACACAGACACACACACACACACACACACACACACACACACACACACACACACACACACACACACACACACACACACACACACACACACACCATAACCCCCCCATCACACAAACACACACACACACACACACACACACACACACACACACCATAACCCCCCATCACACACATCATAACCCCCCCATCACACACACACACCATAACCCCCCCATCACACACACACACACACCATAACCCCCCCATCACACACACATCATAACCCCCCATCACACACACACACACACACCATAACCCCCCATCACACACACCATAACCCCCCATCACACACACACACACACACACCATAACCCCCCATCACACACACACACACACACCCACACACACACACACACACACACACACACACACACACACACACACACACACCATAACCCCCCCATCACACACACCATAACCCCCCATCACACACACACACACACACACCATAACCCCCCATCACACACACACACACACCATAACCCCCCCATCACACACACACACACACACACACACACACACACACACACCATAACCCCCCCATCACACACACACACACACACACACACACACACACACACACACACACACACACACACACACACACACACACACACCATAACCCCCCATCACACACACACACACACACACACACACACACACACACACCATAACCCCCCATCACACACACACACACACACACACACACACACACACACACACACACACACACACACACACACACACACACACACACACAATAACCCCCCCATCACACACCATAACCCCCATCCCACACACACACCATAACCCCCCCATCACACACACACACCATAACCCCCCATCACACACCATAACCCCCCATCACACACACACACCATAACCCCCATCCCACACACACACCATAACCCCCCCATCACACACACACACCATAACCCCCATCACACACACACACCATAACCCCCATCACACACACACACCATAACCCCCCCATCACACACACACACACCATAACCCCCCATCACACACATACACACCATAACCCCCCCATCACACACACACACCATAACCCCCCCATCACACACACACACCATAACCCCCCCATCACACACACACACACACACCATAACCCCCCATCACACACACACACACACCATAACCCCCCATCACACACACACACCATAACCCCCCCATCACACACACACACACACACCATAACCCCCCATCACACACACACACACACACCATAACCCCCCATCACACACACACACCATAACCCCCCCATCACACACACACACCATAACCCCCCCATCACACACACACACACACACCATAACCCCCCATCACACACACACACCATAACCCCCCCATCACACACACACACCATAACCCCCCATCACACACACACACACCATAACCCCCCCATCACGCACACACACACACACACACACACACACACACACACACACACACCATAACCCCCCCATCACACACACACACCATAACCCCCCCATCACACACACACACCATAACCCCCCCATCACACACACACACACCATAACCCCCCCATCACACACACACACACACCATAACCCCCCATCACACACACATACACCATAACCCCCCCATCACACACACACACACACACCATAACCCCCCATCACACACCATAACCCCCATCACACACCATAACCCCCCATCACACACCATAACCCCCCATCACACACACACACCATAACCCCCCATCACACACACCATAACCCCCATCACACACGCACACCATAACCCCCATCACACACACACACACACACACACACCATAAACCCCCCATCACACACACACACCATAACCCCCCCATCACACACACACACCATAACCCCCCATCACACACCATAACCCCCCCATCACACACACACACACACACACACACACACACACACACACACACACACACACACACACACACCATAACCCCCCATCACACACACACACACACACACACACACACACACACACACACACACACACACCATAACCCCCCATCACACACACACACACACACACACACACACACACACACACACACACACACACACACACACACACACACACACAATAACCCCCCCATCACACACCATAACCCCCATCCCACACACACACCATAACCCCCCCATCACACACACACACCATAACCCCCCATCACACACCATAGCCCCCCATCACACACACACCATAACCCCCATCACACACACACACCATAACCCCCATCACACACACACACCATAACCCCCCCATCACACACACACACACCATAACCCCCCATCACACACATACACACCATAACCCCCCCATCACACACACACACCATAACCCCCCCATCACACACACACACCATAACCCCCCCATCACACACACACACACACACACACCATAACCCCCATCACACACACACACCATAACCCCCCCATCACACACACACACCATAACCCCCCATCACACACACACACCATAACCCCCCCATCACACACACACACACCATAACCCCCCCATCACACACACACACACACACACACCATAACCCCCCATCACACACCATAACCCCCCATCACACACCATAACCCCCCATCACACACCATAACCCCCCATCACACACACACACCATAACTCCCCATCACACACACCATAACCCCCATCACACACGCACACCATAACCCCCATCACACACACACACACACACACCATAAACCCCCCATCACACACACACACCATAACCCCCCATCACACACACACACCATAACCCCCCATCACACACCATAACCCCCCCATCACACACCATAAACCCCCCATCACACACACCATAACCCCCATCACACACACACACCATAACCCCCATCACACACACACACCATAAACCCCCCATCACACACACCATAACCCCCCATCACACACACCATAACCCCCCATCACACACACCATAACCCCCCATCACACACACCATAACCCCCATCACACACACACACACCATAACCCCCCATCACACACACCATAACCCCCCCATCACACACACCATAACCCCCCCATCACACACACCATAACCCCCCATCACACACACCATAACCCCCCATCACACACACCATAACCCCCCATCACACACACACACACACACACCATAACCCCCCCATCACACACACCATAACCCACCCATCACACACACCATAACCCCCCATCACACACACCATAACCCCCCCATCACACACACACACACACACACACACACACACACACCATAACCCACATCACACACACACACACACACACACACACACATACACACACCATAACCCCCATCACACACACACACACACACACACACACACACACACACACACACACACACAACCCCCCCATTACACACACACACACACACCATAACCCCCACATCACACACACAGACACCATAACCCCCACATCACACACACACACACACACACACACACACACACCACACACACACACACACACACACACACACACACACTCTCTATATATAAGCTGTGGAGCGTGACAGTACATTGGGTCTTCTGATGGAGGGTAATTGCGGACCACTGTCCCCTGTGCGTCAATCAATCCCAGGGTCATACCAAGGGGACAGAAGGTGGGGGGGGACATTAGAAAATAAATGTCTGTCACCAGTGTCTTTGGCCCTGGGGGACAGTCCCCTGTCCCCATTCTCCCATATCATGGTCCTTGTTGAGAGAGTGACCAGCCTTAATCGACAAGGGGGTAGGGAGATATGGAAATATGAGCTATATGTCTTATTCAACAGAGACAGAGATAATGAGCTATATGTCTTATTCAATAGAGACAGACATAATGAGCTATATGTCCTATACAATGTGTACAGTATGTCCTGTATTGGTTACAGTTTGACTACTATGCTTTGTGATCTGAGCAGAAAACCGCCTGGTTATAGCCTACAAGTAGGGCCCTGTGTAAAGGGTGCTGGTATAGCTTTAGTGTTAGTGAGGCAAGGTGAATGTGTGTGTCTGAGTATGTGAAGAGGTGAGATGTAGGGGGGGTGCGTGCATGCGTCCGTGTGTGCATGTCTGCCTGTGTGTGTGCTTCTCTGCGTGAGTGTTTGTGTGCGTGCGTGCCTGTCTGCGTGAGTGCGTGTGTGTGTGCACGTGCGTGCTTCCTTGCATGCCTGTCTGTGTGAGTGTGTGTGCATTCCTGTCTGTGTGTGTGTGCTTGCGTGCATTCCTGTCTGTGTGAATGTGTGTGTGTGTGTGTGTGTGTGTGTGTGTGTGTGTGTGTGTGTGTGTGTGTGTGTGTGTGTGAGGTGGAGGGTTGTGCGTGTGTGTGTGAGGTGGAGGGTTGTGCGTGTGTGTGTGTGTGTGTGTGTGTGTGTGTGTGTGTGTGTGAGGTGGAGGGTTGTGCGTGTGTGTGTGTGTGTGTGTGTGTGTGTGTGTGTGTGTGTGTGTGGTGTGTGTGAGGTGGAGGGTTGTGCGTGTGTGTGTGTGTGTGTGTGTGTGTGTGTGTGTGTGTGTGTGTGTGTGTGAGGTGGAGGGTTGTGTGTGTGTGTGTGTGTGTGTGTGTGAGGTGGAGGGTTGTGCGTGTGTGTGTGTGTGTGTGTGTGTGTGAGGTGGAGGGTTGTGCGTGTGTGTGTGTGTGAGTGTGTGTGAGGTGGAGGGTTGTGCGTGTGTGTGTGTGTGAGGTGGAGGGTTGTGTGTGTGTGTGTGTGTGTGTGTGTGTGTGTGTGTGTGTGTGTGTGTGTGTGTGTGTGTGAGGTGGAGGGTTGTGTGTGTGTGTGTGTGTGTGTGAGGTGGAGGGTTGTGTGTGTGTATACAGGCATGTGTTTGTGTGTGGGTCATTAGACAAGGTTTAAAGGACTGGCACCTCCACTAAAATGTTCCCATAAAAGAGTGGAATTCCACGCACCTCGCCGGCAGTGGCTGAGGTTTTCAGACTATAGACCAGTGATTCCCCTCTTCCTCTCCTCCCCTCTCCCCTTCCCTCTCCTAGGCTCCAGTTCCAAGTCTGGTGGCAATAACTATGGGCTGTACCCCTCTCCCTCTAATCGACTGTAACCTAGCAACAAGGGAAGAAAACCTAGTAACCTCTTCTTCTCTAGGACAGTAGTGGAAGTGCTGGGCGTGGTACCATTCTTTACCCTAGTATTATCTGTTGTGTAGGTGACAGTCATCAGTACTCTTCTGTTGCAATGGGAGGGAAAGTAGGAGAGAGAGCTGAGTAACACCTCAGAGAGGTGTATGTGTGTAATAAGGAGAGAGGGAGAGACAGAAGGTTGGGGATAGGAATGGTAAAGGAGGAAAGGTAAAGGAGAGACGAGGGGAGAGGGGGAAAGGAAAAGACTAGTTTCTGGGTTGTAAGTAAAACTAACAGAGAGGGAGGGGTAGGTGTGTGTGTGTGTGTGGGGGGGGGGGGGGTCTTGAGGGCCTGGGAAGGAGGGGGGGTGTTGCTGGTGTGGTAAAGTTTTTCGGGAAGGCTATTGACATAGACGGTGTAATAACATGGCAGTAAAAATTTATGACTAGGAAATTCAGAGAAGTGTCAGTAGGCCCCACTTAGCAGGCATAAGAAGGCTTTGACAGTGGGCCGGACCAAGTCCAAGCTCAGGTGGTGGGCTTGGGGGGTCTTTGACAGTGGGCTGGACCAAGTCCAGGCTCAGGTGGGGGGCTTGGGGGGTCTTTGACAGTGGACTGGACCAAGTCCAGACCCGGGTGGGGGGCTTGGGGGGGTCTTTGATAGTGGGGGCGACCAAGTCCAGGCCAGGTTCAGTTGATCGTCGTATATCCATTCATGCTTTTTTTTCTATATTATTGATATGTGTAAATTGACCAAATGATATCCACCCCCCCCACGAGAACATGGTCTGGACTTGGTCCGCCATGATTACAGACACCTGCGTGTGTCCTAACATTATATGGTGACCTGCAGTGTTTGACATGAAACCCTGATGGAGACAGCTTGCTGGTAAATAAATGATAGCATTGATTGCATCGGAGCCATTAGTGTGCGGCTTATGGTTTTATTTGAAAGGGCATGGATAAGCTGATAGTGGGGCGAACCAACATGGCAGGAAAAGGGGAGGTGATAACAAGAAGTTGGAATTTTGGACCATGGGGTAAAACCATCGTAGGCAGGCAGGGGTGGAATCACTGGGAAGTTGGCACTGGAACTTTGCTACGTTTTGGCAACACACGCACACAGTTTCCCTCACACGCATACGCTTGCACGCACGCACACGCACATGAAATACTGTATATTGGGAGTTGTTATGTACGCGCCAAAAGTGATGGGGAGGTACAGTATGTAAGCATGTTGGCTCCACCCACTGGCTAGTTCCAGGGACGTGACATACCTTGTGCTTCCTCTGCTCGCACACCTGATCAATGGTGTGTGCGTGCATGCGTGTCTCTTTGTGTGTGTGTGTGTGTGTGTGTGTGTGTGTGTGTGTGTGTGTGTGTGTGTGTGTGTGTGTGTGTGTGTGATGTAACTGCCACATCTAAGTAGCCCCCCCATCTATGCTAGGACATTTGAATTACAGTCATGCACTTTTGGATCATTCGGATGTCTACTGTAGCTTGAATTTCCGTGCCTTCCTCGGTCCCCTTTGAGCCTATTGGTTCAGATTGTGTGTGCATGGCATGGGTCGTGAGCGTTGGTCGGTAGCCTCTATCCGCCTTGCGCCCATAACAACGATCCTTACTATCAACCTTTCAGAACAAACTCTCTCCCTTCTCTAACCCCATCCTCACCCCCCCTCCTCCCCTCTCCCCTCTTTCTTCACAGTTCATCTCCCAGTCGCAATGAAGTGGAAGATGAGAAAATCGGGGGGGGGGGGGGGAGAGAGAAAGAGGGAGAGAGAGAAAGAGTGGGGGGAAATGGTGAGTGAATGAGGCTGGGTCTATTGTTTCAGGGTAATTTAACAGGATCAGATCAGACTGGGTCCAGACAGAGACAGCCGAGCGGCAATCAGCTGGGAAATCTCCCCTGTAATTGGCCATCTCTGGAAAGGCCAGCGCCACTGAGCGTGCGCCTCCGAGCGCCACACCGCTTGACGCTTGATTGCTTCGGTCTTCCCTTTACTTTCCTTCACAGACAGCAGCCTGACCTGCTAATCAATCCCAGGTCTTTGACAGCTCTCTCACCATAACAAATAGCGGACGTCAGCAGCTGTCAGTGAGAGGGAAGAGACAGATTACGCAGTGCCGAAGCAAGTACAGTCAGTTGCAGTGGAGGCTAAACAAACTGTGCTTTCACACACGCACACGCACACACACTTTACCGATTCGATGCTGTCTGTCAGTCACACTAAATGACAGCAAACTCACAAACTAACTGATGCCGTTAGGGTTGCCAGGAAACGATTGTGTTTACATAGGCGTGTGTGTGTGAGTGTGTGTGTGACAGAGAGAGTAGGAGCAAGATTTGTTTTAAAATGCAGCTGGAGGAGTAGAGAGGAGGACAGGAGACTGACAGACTGGCAGGCTCCTACACAGTAAATCAAGGAGATTTGAAATCGCAGTGTTAAAAATGTTAGAGTTAAATTGACTCTACTGGAGTTATCTTAACCCTCAACAGAGTGATACGCTCCCTGGAGTTAGTGTTGATAACTGGAGCTGATTGGGACTGAGTACTTTTATCTCCACTAAGAGTAATCAGAGACAGGGAGTAAAATCTGTGGCATATCCACAGATGTGGGAGGAGCCTCAGTCATATTTCCCAGCATGCTCTGTTGTAGGTAGATTTTTTTTTTTTATTGTTTGTTTCAATATCTGCATTTTTGCTTGTACATTGATTGTTTCTTATGCTACACAAAGATAAGTAACATACATTTCTCTAAACTAATCCAATCTGTAAGCGGTTGGATTTATTTGCAACTGTTAGTGAGATGGCTATTCCAATTAACATGATGTAGGTAGTCTCAGGCAACAGTACAGTCCTCCCTGCTCTGACATGCAAACTTAATGTAAGTTGTGGGTGATGTAAAATTGCTGGACAACCTCGCCTCTAATTGGTTGCCGCAGATTGGATGCCATATTGCAACATGTTCAGAAATATGCAAATTAGACTAAGTCACCCTTACACCGCAAAATGGGACCACATAAACCCCCAAATAGTGTTGAGTTTGACTACATAGGACTTGAATCAACTTTTTACTGTGAGAGTAAAAATGACGCTAAACAATTAACTCTAGAACACTAAACAACACAGCAGAGTTAAATATCAACACTAAAGTTAACAAATACAACTCTTAAAAAACAACTATTTTACTCTTTTTAGACTGGGACCAAATGTTATCTGTGCAGAGGAAAGTTCTCTTTATTTCGAGGAAAATTGACTGTCATTTTTACTGTGTAGCACAATTGGCTTAAAAGCATCTTTCTCTCTCTCTCGCTCTCCTCCCTTCCTCCCTCTCTCTCACTCCCTCCCTCAAATATCTTTCCCTTTCTTTGTCTCCCACCCACCTGCCGCCCTATACATCAGGAGCTGTCAACACTGCCTGCTTCACCTCTCCACACCTCCCTAACACACACACCCACACACACACAGACACACATATGCGCACAAACACTCACACTCACCCATTCATAAACGCTGGCAGTCTCTAAGACTCCAGTCCCCATCAGTATTCCATGCAGTGATGTCATGGCATGTCTCTCCATGCCAATGCCGGAGAATGGGGCAGCATTCCCAATGAGCATTCCCAAAGAGACGGAGTTCTCAAAGGGAGTAGAATGAAGTTGCCCCTACAGGCACCGATCCGTCAGTTTTCTGCTATTGACGGCAACGGTTTAAAGTTAGGATTCAGGGAGGGTAGGCTGATCCTAGATCTGTGCCTAAGGGTAACTTCTTGTCAAAGCATATATACTCTACTCTCCTAATTGGGAATGTGTCATCTCTCTCCTAATACCTTATCAACAAAACCCAGACACTTTAACCTACTTACAGTATATCTGCTGAGAAAATTAACACAAATTATTAATTACATCTCACACCATCAAATCGCAGATGAGTTCGCCCAGAGCAAAGCACGGCGATGACTCAATAAGCAACTGTACGAATGGAAATTGGGTTAAAGTTGAACGCTTAGAGACAATCATTATTCATGACAATTTAATCCATCAACTTTAATTTACTCACCATGAGATAAAACAACTTAGAGACTCAACACGTGTTGTGTGTGCCTGTGTGTGTGTGTGCCTGTGTGTGTGTGTGCCTGTGTGTGTGTGTGCCTGTGTGTGTGTGTGTGTGTGTGCCTGTGTGTGTGTGTGCCTGTGTGTGTGTGTGCCTGTGTGTGTGTGTGCCTGTGTGTGTGTGTGCCTGTGTGTGTTGTGTGCCTGTGTGTGTGTGTGCCTGTGTGTGTGTGTGTGTTCAATTGCACGCTTGTTTTTGTCCCACTATCTTTCATTTACTTTAATGTATGCTTGCGCTGCCCTGGCAGCTTTCATCGTAAAACTTAGACTACAAATAGGCGAGCGCTCCAGAAATGGAAAAAAAGGGTATGTGAAAACTCACCATCCACATAATTGGGGGGGGGGGGGGGGAGGGGGAGTAAATGACACCCGTCAACACACGGCTCCCAGAAAGCAATGGGCCCGGCGATGGTGGCCACGGCGACATATGACTCATTGTTTCCAGCCCTCTTTCATATATGTCGCACTAGGAGGAGACGACAGACACAACAGGTTTAGGCCTGTGTCATAAATGGCACCCTATTCCGGGCCCAGGTCAAAAGTAGGGTACAATAGGGAACAGGGGGCCATTTGGGACACAAACTAAGAGCTTAGAAGCTACACTTAGTGAGCTACTCTGTTCTCTCCTCCATCATCCCTCGCTCTTCCACTCATCCCTCTGCTGTCTCTCTAGCTGTCTATCTATCAGTATCTCTCTCTGCTGGTCCAGTATGCTGATGAAGGGTTGGTGGTGAGTGGTCACTAGACTCTCTGCTAGTTGTTGATTGATTTATGCTGATAGTTAGGAGTCTGTCCTACTGTTGTGTCTCACTGCCTATCTGTCTTCTTCATCATCCTTCTCTCCGTCTCTTTCACACCGTGTTGCCCTTTCCCGTTCTGTCCTTAAAGGGGCAATTTGCAGTAGCTACGTCCATTTTTGGACTGATAAATGAATGATATTTACCCATTGATATGCCCAACAATTTAACTTCTAAATTCCTCATGAGCTTACTTCAACTGTCGCACCCCATCAGTGTCCAAAATATAAGCTAATTTTACTCCAAAGTTTGTAAACAATGTAAACAAACCTCAAAAACATGGTTAAAAAATATATTTTTATGTCAAGGATGGTCAGTCCTTGCATATATAGCTCTGTCTATGAATTTGAGTGGTTACATTTCTCCAGCCCTTTCCCTCAGCTTCTTAGCGAAACAGTGTTGGGGAGATCACTTTGTTATCATTTCAACTGCCTCCTTGTTTCTCTTTCATTTCTCCCACCTTCCCTCCCTCCCTCCCTCCCTCCCTCCCTCCCTCCCTCCCTCCCTCCCTCCCTCCATCCATCCATCTCTAGTCTGTCCCTCCCACACAGAGTGGTGAGGTGTGCATAGTGCAGTCAGACAGCCAGAGCGACCCCAAGCTTGGATATGTGACAGAGAGGTACACACTCCAACAAGAATTACTCCAACAAGTGTGTCTCAGTGTGTGTGTGTGTGTGTGTGTGTGTGTGTGTGTGTGTGTGTGTGTGTGTGTGTGTGTGTGTGTGTGTGTGTGTGTGTGTGTGTGTGTATAGGTCTGTGTGTGTGTAATGATGCATTCGTCCCCAGTGACAGGCCCTCTTCGTGCATCAGGGGTATTACAGTAGCAGTGTGTTGTTAGTACGAGAGATGGAGGAGGAGAGGAGGCCTGCCCTTCTAAATATGCATCTTAATGGCTGCTCTGTTCCCACCATTCACAGTGAATGAGAGAGAGAGAGAGAGAGAGAGAGAGAGAGAGAGAGAGAGAGAGGGAGAGAGAGAGAGAGAGAGAGAGAGAGAGTGAGAGAAAGAGAGAGGCTTACAGAGGACTGAGGGGAGGTGGGGGCGGAGGCCATGTTTGTGGGGCAGGATCTCCAGGGGGTAGTGAGGACAGACGCAGAGGGAGAGCCGACGAGAAGTAAGAATAGTGAATAGTGGAAGACCATCAACAAGAGAGTGGCTGTGTACGCATTGATTTACCACCCTACCCCTACTCCTTACCCCAATTCCTCCAGGCCCTCCAGCACCCATTCCCTTGCCAGTGACTACACTCACTTTATCTTCCCCAACACACACACACACACACACACACACACACACACAAACACACCCCCTGGGCCCCCTTCAGCAGCAGCAGCAGCAGTAGTGAGGGCAGCAGCAGCAGTAGTAGTAGTAGTGAGGGCAGCAGGAGCAGTAGTAGTGAGGGCAGCAGCAGCAGTAGTAGTGAGGTCAGCCAGAGCAGTAGTAGTGAGGGCAGCAGCAGTAGTAGTAGTAGTGAGGGCAGCAGGAGCAGTAGTAGTAGTAGTGAGGGCAGCAGCAGCAGCAGTAGTAGTGAGGTCAGCCAGAGCAGAAGTTGTGAGGGCAGTAGCAGTAGTAGTGAGGTCAGCCAGAGCAGTAGTAGTGAGGGCAGCAGCAGCAGCAGTAGTGAGGGCAGCAGCAGCAGCAGTAGTAGTGAGGGCAGCAGGAGTAGTAGTGAGGGCAGCAGGAGCAGTAGTAGTAGTAATGAGGGCAGCAGCAGTAGTAGTGAGGTCAGCCAGAGCAGTAGTAGTGAGGGCAGCAGGAGCAGTAGTAGTAGTAGTGAGGGCAGCAGGAGCAGTAGCAGTAGTGAGGGCAGCAGGAGTAGTAATGAGGGCAGCAGCAGTAGTAGTGAGGGCAGCAGGAGCAGTAGTAGTGAGGGCAGCAGGAGCAGTAGCAGTAGTGAGGGCAGCAGGATTAGTAGTGAGGGCAGCAGCAGTAGTAGTGAGGGCAGCAGCAGCAGCAGTAGTAGTGAGGGCAGCAGCAGTAGTAGTGAGGGCAGAAGCAGTAGTAGTGGTGAGGGCAGCAGTAGCAGGGGCAGCAGTAGTAGTGAAGGTAGCAGTAGCAGCAGTAGTGAGGGCAGCAGGAGTAGTAGTGAGGGCAGCAGGAGCAGCAGTAGTAGTGAGGGCAGCAGCAGTAGTAGTGAGGGCAGCAGGAGGAGTAGTGAGGGCAGCAGGAGGAGTAGTAGTGAGGGCAGCAGGAGTAGTAGTGAGGGCAGCAGGAGCAGTAGTGAGGGCAGCAGCAGTAGTAGTAGTGAGGGCAGCAGGAGCAGCAGTAGTAGTGAGGGCAGCAGCAGTAGTAGTGAGGGCAGCAGGAGCAGTAGCAGGGGCAGCAGTAGTAGTGAAGGTAGCAGTAGCAGCAGTAGTGAGGGCAGCAGGAGTAGTAGTGAGGGCAGCAGGAGTAGTAGTGAGGGCAGCAGGAGCAGCAGTAGTAGTGAGGGCAGCAGCAGTAGTAGTGAGGGCAGCAGGAGCAGTAGCAGGGGCAGCAGTAGTAGTGAAGGTAGCAGTAGCAGCAGTAGTGAGGGCAGCAGGAGTAGTAGTGAGGGCAGCAGGAGCAGTAGTGAGGGCAGCAGCAGTAGTAGTGAGGGCAGCAGGAGCAGCAGTAGTAGTGAGGGCAGCAGCAGTAGTAGTGAGGGCAGCAGCAGCAGTAGCAGGGGCAGCAGTAGTAGTGAAGGTAGCAGTAGCAGCAGTAGTGAGGGCAGCAGGAGTAGTAGTGAGGGCAGCAGGAGCTGTAGTAGTAGTGAGGGCAGCAGGAGTAGTAGTGAGGGCAGCAGCAGCAGCAGTAGTAGTGAGGGCAGCAGCAGTAGTAGTAGTAGTGAGGGCAGCAGCAGTAGTAGCAGTAGTGTGGGCAGCAGGAGTAGTAGTGAGGGCAGCAGCAGTAGTAGTAGTAGTAGTGAGGGCAGCAGCAGTAGTAGTGAGGGCAGAAGCAGCAGTAGTAGTGAGGGCAACAAAAGCAAACAGCAGCAGCAGTAGTAGTGAGGGCAGCAGCAGCAGTAGTAGTGAGGGCAGCAAAAGCAAACAGCAGTAGTAGTGAGGGCAGCAGGAGCAAGCAACAGTTGCAGCAGTAGTAGTGAGGGCAGCAGCAGTAGTAGCAATATTAGTGAGGGCAGCAGGAGCAGTATTAGTAGTGAGGGCAGCAGGAGTAAGCAGCAGTAGCAGCAGTGGCTGTTTGTCACTTAATGAAGGCCTGCATTCTTTGGGTCCAGGAGCTGGCTGCCTGCCAGTCCTCCGGCCACTGAGTGCCATTTTATTAAGAACAAAATGGACCCTATGAAAGGAGCAAAGCCTGAACCTGCACAGGTCTGAGCCAGGGAAAAAACAAACAAGGTTGCCACCTTAAAGAGACAGGAGCCACCTTGAAGACATAGAAGTAGCTTTTAGTAGATAGGTGCCATCTTAAAGACATAGGGGCTACCATTACTAGATAGGGGTCACTTTAAAGACACAGGCGCTACCTAAAGATATAGTACTAACTTTTAGAAAATAGCAGCCATCTTCCCAAACGTCCTCCCGCTTGTTATTTTCCGCCTTCCCTACGCCCATGGCTATAAATTCCTACAACCAGCGGGCGAATGGAGTTTGCCATTCAAGACGTGATTTTACATCTCTGGCGGGTAGCCCCCACTCAGAAGACCGCTATAAGCCTTTGGCGGTCTGCTTTTGCATCTCTGGCGTTTAGCCTCCACTCAGAAGACAGCTATAAGCCCTAGGCAAGCCATCTAGCCATGAGTTAATTTAAAAGACAATAGCAAGGAATTTCTCTCATCTCAAATTCAGCCTGCCACCTTCCAGCTAAACACAGCCAGCCAGAGGCTGCAAGCTGTTTTTGTTGTTTCTATAAATACCTGACATTTGTTGTGATTTTACTTATTTGCTCATTTAAAAAAAAAAAAAACAACCACACGTGAACATAATGCATTTACAATCATTTAGTATGACACAAAAAATACACTTAATAATTTACAGTTTAAGTAGGTTAAAGGGAAACTTCACAATTTTCAACATCATTCATCCTCACCAGCACTACCCCAACATCAACATAGTGAAAATGGTGCATTTCTATGTTTGTAGTAAAAATGATAGTGGAAGATAAGTGTTTCCAATGACATCATCGGTGCGCATCGTGTGATTTTGACCAATTGTGAGTAGGCAATGCCTACTAATTGTCTACTAATTGGTTGATGATGTAATTGGAAACGCTTATCTTGATCTATTTTACTACAAAACATAGAACCGTGCCATTTTCACATACAGTTGAAGTCGGAAGTATACATACACTTAGGTTGGAGTCATTTAAACTCGTTTTTCAACCACTCCACAAATTTCTTGTTAACAAACTATAGTTTTGGCAAGTCAGTTAGGACATCTACTTTGTGCACAAGTAATTTTCCCAACAATTGTTTACAGACAGATTATTTCACTTATAATTCACTGTATCACAATTCCATTGGGTCAGAAGTTTACATTCACTAAGTTGACTGTGGCTTTAAACCTCTCGTAAAATTACAGAAAATGATGTCATGGCTTTAGAAGCTTCTCATTGGCTAATTGACATCATTTGAGTCAATTGAAGGTGTACCTGTGGATGTATTTCAAGGCCTACCTTCAAACTCAGTTCCTCTTTTCTTGACATCATGGGAAAATCAAAAGAAATCAGCCAAGACCTTAGAAATAAATGTAGACCTCCACAAGTCTGGTTCATCCAAATGCCTGAAGGTACCACGTTCATCTGTACAAACAATAGTACGCAAGTATAAACACCGTGGGACCACGCAGCCGTCATAGCGCTCAGGAAGGAGACGTGTTCTGTCTCCTAGAGATTAACGTACTTTGGTGCCAAAAGTGCAAATCAATCCCAGAACAACAGCAAAGGACCTTGTGAAGATGCTGGAGGAAACAGGTACAAAAGTATCTATAGCCACAGTAAAACGAGTCCTATATCGACATAACCTGAAAGGCCGCTCAGCAAGGAAGAAGCCACTGCTCCAAACCGCCATAAAAAAGACAGAATACGGTTTGCAACTGCACATGGGGGCAAAGTCTGTACTTTTTGGAGAAATGTCCTCTGGTCTGATGAAACAAAAATAGAACTGTTTGGCCATAATGACCATCGTTATGTTTGGAGGAAAAAGGGGGAGGCTTGCAAGCCGAAGAGCACCATCCCAACCGTGAAGCACGGGGGGTGGCAGCATCATGTTGTGGGGGTGCTTTGCTGCAGGAGGGTCTGGTGCACTTCACAAAATAGATAGCATCATGAGGAGGAAAATGATGTGGATATATTGAAGCAACATCTCAAGACATCAGTCAGGAAGTTAAAGCTTGGTCGCAAATGGTTCTTCCAAATGGACAATGACCCCAAGCATACTTCCAAAGTTGTGGCAAAATGGCTTAAGGACAACAAAGTCAAGGTATTGGAGTGGCCATCACAATCACCCTGACCTCAATCCCATAGAAAATTTGTGGGCAGAACTGAAAAAGCGTGTGTGAGCAAGGAGGCCTACAACCCTGACTCAGTTACACCAGCTCTGTCAGGAGGAATGTGCCAAAATTCACCCAACTTATTGTGGGAAGCTTGTGGAAGGCTACCCAAAACATTTGAACCAAGTTAAACAATTTAAAGGCAATGCTACCAAATACTAATTGAGTGTGTGTAAACTTCTGACCCACTGGGAATGTGATGAATGAAATAAAATATGAAATAAATCATTCTCTCTAATATTATTCTGACATTTCACATTCTTAAAATAAAGTGGTGATCCTAACTGACCTAAGACAGGGAATTTTTATTAGGATTAAATGTCAGGAATTGTGAAATGTATTTTAAATGTATTTGGCTAAGGTGTATGTAAACTTACGACTTCAACTGTATGTTGATGTTGGGTGGTGCTGGAGATGATGAATATGAAGTAGAACATTTTAGAAATGCCCATTTAATTATATTGATTATGCCGAAAAAGAGCCTAAATTTTTGCTATTGATTTAATATAGGCTACTACATATTTGAGACAATAAAAATGGTTCCTTTCTAAATAAATGCCACTCCCTAAACAGCCTCACCTACTTGAAGAAAAGTGTTGATCACTATGTACAGTAGGAGGGGGCACCTCTTGAAGCCCACAGAAGAAGCCGGAAAGCCTCAACAGGAAGTTATCTTTGTTACCATCCTCCATCGAGTTTTAAACCGGTCTTTCATACTTGATAGCTAGTAGCTTTTGGGAAAGAACAGTTTAATACATTTTATTTATTACCACCGAACGTTTGGAAATACGAAACAATAATATACTAGTGGCACCCATTCTGTTGATACACACTACCGGTCAAAGGTTCTAGAACACCTTCTCATTCAAGGGTTTTCCTTTATTTTTTACTATTTTCTACATTGTAGAATAATAGTGAAGACATTAAAACTATGAAATCACACATAGAATCATGGAATCATGTAATAACCAAAAAAGTGTAAATATAGTTTATATTTGCAATTCTTCAAAGTAGCCACCCTTTATCTTGATGGCAGCTTTGCACACTCTTGGCATTCTCTCAACCAGCTTCACCTGGAATGCTTTTCCAACAGTCTTGAAGGAGTTCCCACATATGCTGAGCACTTGTTTGCTGCTTTTCCTTCACTCTGCATTCCGACTCATCCCAAACCATCTCAATTTGGTTGAGGTCGGGGGATTGTGGAGGCCAGGTCATCTGATGCAGCACTCAATCACTCTCCTTCTTGGTCAAATAGCCCTTACACAGCCTGGAGGTGTGTTGGGTCATTGTCCTGTTTAAAAACAAATGATAGTCCTAGCCCAAACCAGATGGGATGGTGTATCGCTGCAGAATGCTATGGTAGCCATGCTGGTTAAGTGTGCCTTTAACCTGTTAGGGCTAGGGGGCAGTATTGACACGGCTGGATAAAAAACATACCCGATTTAATCTGGTTACCACTCCTACCCAGTAACTAGAATATGCATATACTTATTACATATGGATAGAAAACACCCTAAATTTTCTAAAACTGTTTGAATGGTGTCTGTGAGTATAACAGAACTCAAATGGCAGGTCAAAACCTGAGAGATTCCTTTACAGGAAGTGGCCTGTCTGACCATTTGCTTGAACTTCTTTTCCATCTCTATCATTTACTAAGGATCTCTGCTCTAACGTGACACTTCCCACGTCGTCCATAGGCGCTCAGAGCCCGGGAAAAAACAGAATGTCGTCATTCCAGCCCCAGGCTGAAACACATTATCGCCTTTCTCAAGTGGCCGATCAAGGGACACTGGGCTTATGCTCGTGACCCCGACCGCCCCCGCCTTTGGGATTTTTTCCTCTGTTTGCCGAAAAGGAGATTCCCTGTCGGGAATATTATCGCTTTTCTACGAGAAAAATGTCGTAAAAATTGATTTTAAACAGCGGTTGACATGCTTCGAAGTACGGTAATGGAATATTTAGAATTTTATTGTCACGAATTGCGCCATGCGCGCGACACTTCTTTACTATTTCGGATAGTGTCTGGAACGCACGAACAAAACGCCGCTATTCGGATATAACGATGGATTATTTTGGACCAAACCAACATTTGTTATTGAAGTAGCAGTCCTGGGTGTGCATTCTGACGAAGACAACAAAAGGTAATGAAACTTTTATAATAGTAAATATGATTATGGTGAGTGCTAAACTTGCCGGGTGTCTAAATAGCGAGCCCGTGATGCCTGGGCTATGTACTTAGAATATTGCAAAATGTGCTTTCACCAAAAAGCTATTTTAAAATCGGACATATCGAGTGCATAGAGGAGGTCTGTATCTATAATTCTTAAAATAATTGTTATGCTTTTTGTGAACGTTTATCGTGAGTAATTTAGTAAAATGTTAGCGAATTACCCGGAAGTTTGCGGGGGGTATGCTAGTTCTGAACGTCACATGCTAATGTAAAAAGCTGGTTTTTGATATAAATATGAACTTGATTGAACAAAACATGCATGTATTGTATAACATAATGTCCTAGGGTTGTCATCTGATGAAGATCATCAAAGGTGAGTGCTGCATTTAGCTGTCTTCTGGGTTTTGGTGACATTATATGCTGGCTTGAAAAATGGGTGTCTGATTATTTCTGGCTTGGTACTCTGCTGACATAATCTAATGTTTTGCTTTCGTTGTAAAGCCTTTTTGAAATCGGACAGTGTGGTTAGATTAACGAGAGTCGTGTCTTTAAATGGCTGTAAAATAGTCATATGTTTGAGAAATTGAAGTAATAGGATTTTTAAGGTTTTGAAAATCGCGCCACAGGCTGGCAGTGGCTGTTACGTAGGTGGGACGCAAGCGTCCCACCTAGCCCATAGAGGTTAATTCTAAATAAATTAGACAGTGTCACCAGCAAAGCACCCCCACACCATAACACCTCCTCCTCCATGCTTTACGGTGGGAAATACACGTGCAGAGATCATCCGTTCACCCACACCACATCTCACAAAGACACGGCGGTTGGAACCAAAATTCTCAAATTTGGACTCCAGATCAAAAGGACAAATTTCCACTGGTCTAATGTCCATTGCTCGTGTTTCTTGGCCCAAGAAAGTCTCTTCTTCTTATTGGTGTCCTTTAGTAATGGTTTATTTGCAGCAATTTGACCCTGCAGCAATTCGACCCTGATTCACACAGTCTCCTCTGAACAGTTGATGTTGAGATGTGTCTGTTACTTGAACTCTGTGAAGCATTTATTTGGACTGCAATTTCTGAGGCTGGTAACTCTAATGAACTTGTCCTCTGCAGCAGAGGTAACTCAGGGTCTTCCGTTCCTGTGGCGGTCCTCATAAGAGCCAGTTTCATCATAGCGCTTGATGGTTTTTGCGAATGCACTTGAAGAAACTTTCCAAGTTCTTGAATTTTTCACCTCCGGATGAAAAGTGAACCCAAAGTAAACTGCCTGCTACTCAGGCCCAGAAGCTAGGATATGCATATATTCTATATGCATAGAAAACACTCTAAAGTTTCCAAAACTGTTAAAATAATGTCTGTGAGTATAACAGAACTGATATGGCAGGCAGAAACCTGAGGAAAATCCATCCAAGAAGTGCTATTATTTTGAAATGGTTGTTTTTCCATTGAAAGCCTATCCACCATACAAAGACTTATGACCCAGTTCACGATCCCTATGGCTTCCACTACATGTGGCCAGTCTTTAGGCATTGTTTCAGGCGCTTACTCTGAAAAATGAGGGAAAAACACCACTTTCAATTAGAGGACAGTGGAAATTTCCAGTCATGAGACCTGCGCGTGACCGGGAGTGTGCCTTTCTTGTTTTTCCTTTTCTATTGAGAAAAAGCTCTTGTCCGGTTGAAATATGATCGATTATTTATGACAAAAACAACCTGAGGATTGATTATAAACATCGTTTGACATGTTTCTACAAACTTTTATGGTACTTTTTAGATTTTTCGTCTGCCTGCTGTGACCGCGCTTTGTTCCAATGGATTACTGAACAAAACACACCAACAAGGTTTTTGGATAGAAAGAGGGACTTTATCGAACAAAACAAACATTTATTGTGTAACATGGAGTCTTGGGAGTGCAACCATATGAAGATCATCAAAGGAAAGTGATTAATGTTATTGCTATTTCTGACTTTTGTTACTCCTCTACATGGCTGGTAACTGTTTGTAATGATTTGTCTGCTGGGACCTGTTCTCAGATAATCGCATGGTTTGCTTTCGCCGTAAAGCCTTTTTGAAATCTGACACAGCGGTTGGATTAACAAGACGTTTATCTTTAAGCTGAGGTATAACACTTGTATCTTTTATGTATGTTTATTATGAGAATTTCTGTTTTGTTGAGTTTCACTCTGCAATTTCACCGGATGATGTTTGAGACAGTGGATTACTGAACAAAACGTGCTACCGGAGGTTTTTGGATATAAAGAGGGACTTTATCGAATAAAACAAACATTTATTGGGTAACTGGGAGTCTTGTGAGTGTAACCATATGAAGATCAAAGGTAAGTGATTCATTTTATCGCTATTTCTGACTTTTGTTACTCCTCCACTTGGCTGGTTACTGTTTGTAATGATTTGTCTGCTGGTCGCTGTTCTCATATAATAGCATGGTTTGCTTTCGCCGTAAAGCCTTTTTGAAATCTGACACTGTGGCTGGATTAACAACAAGTGTAGCTTTAATTTGGTGTATTGTATGTGTGATTTCATGAAAGTTTAATATTTCTAGTAATTTAATTTGAATTTGGCGCTCTGCCATTTCACCGGATGTTGTCAAATCGATCCCACTAAAGGGATTTGATCCATAAGAAGTTTAACATAGTGTGTAATTTCTAATACTTAATGGGTGCCAAGGACCTGAAGTCGACAGTGTGGCGGATCCTACCCTTGCATTCTGTCAAACCGTCTTGCCATCGCCACAACCTGGACTAAGGGCAGGGGAGATGGCCTGTTTCAGGGACTTGTTTCTGAAGACCATTCTTCACAGTAAGTTTTTAAATTATTAAAATGTGTAATTTGTTTTTCTCTACTTTTGAGTAAATTCTTAAACTCGTGCAAGACCATGTGCGATTCAAATGTAAATCAATTTTCTTTCTTTGTGTATAGGAGCCATTCAGAAGAACCCTGCAACCCGGGATGCTGTGGATCCAGATTACCTGAAACGGGCATCCAATCGTGAAGGCGGGAGGCGGCGTCGCACAAGGGAGAGGAATCCACTGCATTGAGGTTCAACATCAAGTCTCGGGCCACCTGTCTCAAATCCAGCCTCTACCCACAAGCCACAAGACTGCTCCAACAGCTGAACCCTGGGCTGACTAGTGCACTCTACCACATCAGTTTAGTCTACTGGAACAATGCAATAGTTATGTCACCTTACTGCGCTACTAATGTATTGTATATACTTTCATATAATTCTATGATGCAACTGCACTGTAATTATCCCACTCAATATGCACATGGGCAAACAAAGCCCATAGCCTTCTATATCCCTATAGGATATCGCTTTTAATCTTATTTTTGTTTAAAATCTTATTTTCTTTTAGCTGCATGCCTCTTGTACTTGATTTAGTTTATTTACTCTTTTTATAAGTATGTTATATATTTATAATGTCACTTATTTGATTGCTTTCCTATGTTACTTATTTGATTACCATGTCCCTTTTGTCGCAATAGCACTGCGTGAGAAGCCTGCGAGTCCATGAAAATAACATTTGATTTGACTGGATTTGATTTGTCGTAACCAGTGGATCCAGGTGACCAGGACTGGCCCTCGTAATCTGATATATTTTGCACACACAATCATTTACAATACTTTTCCACAAACCTTTATCAAATGGACATGGCATCCAATGTACCTTAAATACAATTTAAAAAAAGACTATAAATACAAAATAAGTGGCTACAGGGATGAAAAAGCATCTTGCCTCTGACTGGCAGCTGTAGTGTCGCCGGGCAGGAGAAGAGCGGTTGGGCTGTGTGAGGAAAACGGCAGGTGAACGGCAGGAGCACGGCTGCTGCTTGACAAAGCGGCATATCGCAGGCGCCCGTGAATGAGGCGATGGGCAAAAAAAGCTGTCGCACAGCGCTGGACCACTCTTGAGGGATGCCAGCCTCTTGAGTACTCATTGCTAACTGGGTTAAATACATTGGGGCTACAATTACTAGATAGGAGTCACTTTAACATTTTACTGCAGTGGGCCAAATCAGGGTTACACAGAGTGATTCTTGGTAGTCTTAAATCTATTTTGAAACAAAAGTATACACCTCAAAAGTATACACCTGGGCTTAAAAAAAGAAGACACCTGTACCATGAGTTGAAATGTATTCAATTTTGAGTTTGCATGCCAATATTACACTTTATATACATCACAGAGGACTGAAATAACCAAACTGTTTGAAATAGAAACACCAGCTTTTCATCATTTTTTAAATAATAATCTTTAGTAATGAAATATTAATAACATTCCGCCCATAAGGCCAAAGAGGCCGCTTTGGTCATTGACTGCTGGAAAGGGCTACAGACATAGGAGCTACCGTACCTTAAAAACATATGTAATATCCTGCTAGGATATATTATGTTCTGTGTGATTACATCTAGCCTATCACATGCTGCATCATTGGCATAAAGGTCCCGGAGATTTACGTCAAGCGCACATTCGTCCCTTTTGGATCAAGATGGCAAAATAGATAAGTCAATATTTGTCATTCCCTTTCATTTAATTAGACACTAAGAGTGACAGTCAAGTCACTGTGTGTTCCAACACCGAGGAGGGATTGGGATTAATCAAATTTACCTGACGAGGGTCGAGCTAAATGTTCTCTGGACCGCTGTAAACTAAGAACAAGAACGGGGGGGGGGGGGGGGGGGGGACGAGATGTATTTAACACGTGGACACAAACGCAGATGCAAAGGTACTGAAAACGTATTATAACAAGTATGAGGAATACATCATTCCCAATGCAAATCCAGTTTTTGCTAGATACAAGTTTCAAGAAAAGCTACAAGGTGTTAGCGAGTCCGTCAAGCATTTTGTTACCTAGGTAAAGTTTCTAGTTGAAGACTGTAACTATCCAAACAGTGACCAGATGGTTAGAGTCAGTTTTTGCTACGAACTCACCTAAAGTGCGTGAAAAGCTAGAGTCATGGCTCATCAGATTTTACTTTCTGAAAAGCCATAGACATTGCGCACTCACACAAGCTAGCATAGGAACAGTTGAGGGCCATGGTTAGCAATAGCAACAGAGCTAGCGCTGCTACAGCTAGTCAGGCAGTACATGCTATTAGCCAAAGAGAACACGGAGGACACAGAACCAATGCAAAGCATCAGATCAATGTAAATTTTGCTGGGAGCAGCGGAGATATTGCACAGAGGACCAAAATATGTGGAATTTGCGCTAGAGAACACTATGACAACGTGGAACGTCCAATAAAAGGAAGGCAGTGCAACAATTGTAAGAGATTCAATCACTTCGTAAAAGTATGTAGAGCACAAACACAGCAGCCAGAGCGCAGGATGAGAACTGTGCATGCTGTAGATGAGGACATAGCTACAGAGCAGATGGATCAACTGTACATAGACTGTCACAAGACAGCAGATTGGAATAAATAGTGAGCAAGCATTTGCTCAGGTTGAACTTGGACAAGAAAGGCACAACGTTAGATTTAAACTGGATACAGGTGCCCAGGTAAACATAATACCAGCAAACAGGTTCAGGAATATGTTTGGCAGTGCAGTTCTCAAACCAGCAACACGTCGACTAACAGGGTACGGTGGTGAACCACTGGATGTTAAAGGGACATGTACATTGAAATGTAGAGATAAGGACACTGCAGTCATGCTAGTGTTCTACATTGTCAGTACACAAGCGCCACCCGTCTTAGGGCTGAGAGCTTGCCTAGACATGGATTTAATCAAACTGGTGTTGTCTGTCAATGAAAATACAACACAGAGTGAAACACAGAATGTAACTAACATTATGGAGGAGTTATCTGACATGTGCCAAGGAGTTCCCAGGAGAATGCAGCATCTGCATCGACCCCAAGGCGACACCAGTCGTGTATCCACCACGGAGGATCCCATTCACGCTACGAACTCGCATGAAAGCTCAGCTGGACAGCGTGGAGAAGGGCAAGATCGTCGTAAAGGAGACTGAGCCTACAGACTGGGTCAATGCACTGGTGGTAAGGGAAAAGCCGCTCACTGGAGAACTGATGGTATGCCTAGACCTCCAAGACCTGAACAAGGCAAGTCAATTCAGAGACCACACTACCCACTCCCGACGTTGGACGATGTCACACCAAAGCTGGCTAGGGCACAGTACTTCAGCACCCTCGATGCAAGGTCAGAAGAATCTACCAAGATAACAACATTCAACACTGTAGTTGGCCCGACACAGGTTCCAGAGGCTCCCCTTAGGCATCATCTCAGAGCAGAACGAGTTTCAGAGGAGGGTTGATGAGACATACGAAAGCCTCCATGGAGTATCAGCAATCGTCGACGACGTCCTGGTGTATGGCCATACCAAGGATGAACACGACGCCAACCTAGGTGCCATGCTGAAGAGAACCAGAGAGACAGGGGTGAAGCTCAACCCAGAGAAAAGCATAATCTGCATACAAGAGGTGAGGTATTTCGGACACAGGCTGACACAAGATGGCAAGAAACCGAGTCCGGAGAAGGTGAAGGCGATCAAGGAGATGGAGCCGCCGAGGAACAAGCCTGAGCTGGAGACCATTCAGGAGATGATCAACTACCTTGCCATGTTTACTCCCAGACTGTCAGAGGTAAACGTACCACGATGTCAGCTACTAAAACAGAACAGTGAATTTGTGTGGGACACAACTCATGACGTTGTATTCCAGCAGATGAAAGAGCTCATCACACAAGAGCCAGGCCCTGTACTCCCCTATTTTGACCCCCACAAGGAGTTGCGGCTCCAAGTTAATGCAACCAAAAGTGGATTAAAAGCAGTCCTCCTACAAGAAGAAAAGCCAATCACATATGCTTCCAAATCACTGAACCACACAGAGGAAAACTATGCCAAAATCGAGAAAGATGCTCTACTCTTTCAGTGTAAACAGTTTCACCAGTACATATATGGTCGACAGGTCATTGTGGAGTCAGACCACAAGCCACTGGGGTCAATTCTCTGCAAGTCGATTGCAGCTGCCCCACAACAAATGCAACGCATGATACTACAGCTGTAAAAGTACGACATCATCATCATGCACCGCCCTGGGAAAGACATTCCAGTAGCGGCCACCCTGTCCAGGAAGTCAATCACATACAATGACAACACACAGAGTGAGGGTATGGATACACAAGTACACACAGTTATCAGCAATGTTACGGTGAGGGACAGCAAACTAACAGAAATCAGAGAAGCTACAGCTCAAGACGAGCAACTCTCCACACCGAAACAGCCCATTCAGGCAGGTTGGCCTGAATCTAGAAAAAAATGCCCAACCACTGTTGTTGAGTACAGGAACCACAGTTGTTGAGTACTGGAACCACAGTTGTTGAGTACTGGAACCACAATTGTTGAGTACTGGAACCACTGTTGTTGAGTACTGGAACCACTGTTGTTGAGTACTGGAACCACTGTTGTTGAGTACTGGACCTACTGTTGTTGAGTACTGGAACCACTGTTGTTGAGTACTGGAACCACTGTTGTTGAGTACTGGACCTACTGTTGTTGAGTACTGGAACCATTGTTGTTAAGTACTGGAACCACAGAGACGAGATCTCTGCGCTGGATGGTATCCTGTTCAAAGGTGAGAAAATCATTGTGCCGCACACACTCAGACAAGACATGCTCAAACTCATACACGCAAGGCACATAGGAATGGAGAAATGTAAACAACGGGCTAAAGACATTCTATTTTGGCCAGGCATGGGAAAACAGAGAGAGTCAATGGTAGAGGCTTATTACACATGCTTAGAGCACCGCAGCTCTTAACCCCCCCCCAAAAAAATCACACTCCATCCCTGAGTGGCCATGACAAGTCGTTGCCACAGATCTATTCACATAGTCCTCTCCATTCTATGTAGTCGCTGTAGATTACTACAGTAGGTACTTTGGGCATGAGAGACTATACAGCACCAGTTCATCAGCAGTCATAAAAACTTAAAGCTATGTTTTCTAGGCAAGGAATTGCAGAGATTCTTCTGAGCGATAATGGGCTTTGTTACAGCTCAGCTGAATTAAAAAAACTTTGCACATGCATAGGACTTCAAACATCACAACCAGCCCCCATTACCCACAAAGCAACAGGCTTGTGGGAAAAAAATTGTCCAAACAGTGATGTCCATGCTGGAGAAAGCAAGAGCAGAGAGGAAGAACTCGTACCTCTCCCTGCTGGAGAATAGAAAGACTCCAGTGGATAATCTGATGTCACCTGCATAGCTGTTGGTAAGCAGAAGGCTACGCTCCATCCTCCCCAACACCGGTAAACAGCTACAGCCACAGGTGGTGTCAGACAACCGTGCGTGCCAGGAGAGAACAGTACCAACGCAGACAAAAAATCTACTACGACCGAAACGCCAGACCACTGCTCTGCAAGCAGAAGACACTGTTCGCAACCAACAGCATGACACAGGACACTGGAAACCTGCCACCATCATCAAAATGGCAGGTACTGAAAGGCTATATCACATCCAAACCAATGGGGGACAATCTTAGCGCAGAAACCACCGCCACCTCCTGCAAACAAAAGAAAATGCACCACACACAAACATCCAACAGGTGGAGCCAGAAACCGTCCAAACACAACCACTGGAAGTGGCTGAAACACAACACAGTCACTCTTGTGAGCCAACACAAGGTCTCACTACCAGGTCAGGCGGCAGGGTCAAACCAAAGACTATGATTAACCTGTAAATTGTACATGGTGTAGGCGGATCGCTGCCCTAATGCACATTGTTCTACACACACTCAAAAAAGAGAGGAAAAGAAAATGTTATGAAAATGTTTTGTTCAATATGTTAACAAAGATTGTTCAATTAAGTAAATGTTGAGGTGTACATGTTTATCACAGGTTTTATCCTGAATGCCTTACTTACCTGAATCTTCGATTCAGCAAATACAAATGTTTACAAGTTGAAACTGCTAACAGGTATCCTGAAAAGTACTTGGTAAAAGTACAGTCATATGTATACGGTTGAATTCAATGTATACTTACTTGTTATCTTTGAAAGAAGGGAGATGTAATATCTGGCTAGGATATATTATGTTCTGTGTGATTAAATCTAGCCTATCACATGCTGTATCATTGGCATAAAGGTCACGCAAGTTTACGTCAAGTGCACGTACGTCACTTTTGGATCAAGATGGCGAAAGAAACACGTCAATTCAATATTCGTTGTCGATCCCTTCCCTTTAATTAGACACTAAGAGTGACAGTTAAGCGGAAATATAACAACATAGAAGTTACTTTTAGTAGATAGGAGCATCCTGAAGGACATAAGAACAAAGACAAAATCAGTCAATTGAAATAAATTCATTAGGCCGTAATCTATGGAGTTCACGACTGGGAATATAGATATGCATCTGTTGGTCACAGATACCTTAAAAAAAGGTAGGGGCGTGGATCAGAAAACCAGTCAGTATCTGGTGTGACCACCATTTGCCTCATGCAGTGCGACACATCTCCTTCACATAGAGTTGATCAGGCTGTTGATTGTGGCCTGTGGAATGTTGTCCCACTCCTCTTCAATGGATGTGCAAAGTTGCTCGATATTGGCAGGAACTGGAACACGCTGTCGTACACGTCAATCCAGAGCATCCCAAACATGCTCAATGGGTGACATGTCTGGTGAGTATGCAGGCCTTGGAAAAATTGGAAAAAAATGTGCGTCCAGGAATTGTGTACAGATCCTTGCGACTTGGGATCGTGCATTACCATGCTGGAACATGAGGTGATGGCGGCAAATGAATGGCACGACAATGGGCCTCAGGATATCGTCACAGTATTCAAATTGCCATTGATAAAATGCAATTGTGTTCATTGTCCGTAGCTTACGCCTGCCTATACCATACATTAAAGATTAAAGAGCCACCTCAACGACATGGGAGCCACCTCAACGACATGGGAGCCACCTCAAAGACATGGGAGCCACCTCAAAGACATGGGAGCCACCTCAAAGACATGGGAGCCACCTCAAAGACATGGGAACTATCTTTAGTAGATAGGACCTACTTAGAATATGCCTTTAGTAAATAGGAGCTACTTAGAATATACCTTTAGTAAATAGGAGCTACCGTAAATAGAAATCATGTAAATAGACCGAGGCCACCTTAAACAGATCTCCTTAAAAAGACATGGGTCGCTATAAACCAGACTCAGGAGGAGGTGTGATTTTAACCCCCAGAGTTCTGCAGGTATCTGTGAACTCTCACAG
>NC_138309.1:61565000-61722500 GCF_965601325.2 Salmo salar | reverse complement strand
CCTGGTGTCCAGTCATACTTGACTAGACAAACTACGATGACAGATGGGTATGTGAGTAGCTCCCATTACCAAGAAATAATTACACTTGGACTTCCGCTTTCCTGAGGTCAGGACAGAGTAAGGAGGAAAGTCACAAGACAATACACAAACACACAAACAGTACTAATCTACATACTCATTCACTCAAACACCCACTCTTTCTCACACACACATACACCCTGAATTCTCATGATCCGAGACAGGAAGTTAGCTGTGGGTGAGTGAAGGGCATAACTAGTGTTATTCCTGCGGTGGACAGACATCAATTTTGAGGAAATTGCATCCCATTATTGGAAAGTGTTACCGGAATGTCAATTAAGGGGGAAGTTTTTAACCTCCGCCACACAAATAAACAGCCTGCCCGCTCCCCCATTAAAGGCAGTGTCAGCACAGACAGAGAGTCTGGAGGGTAAGGAGAGGGAGAGGAGGCCCAACCAGGGAGGATGGGGGTAGAGGTGGTGGAAGGGGGGTGGGAGAGACGAAGCACTTCTATCCCACAAAGGGCTGCTTTCTTTCCCCTTCACGTCTCCAGCCCCTCTCTCTCTCTCTCACACACACTTTCTCCAGAGCTTCCTCCAGACCAAGAGCCAAGGCCCGGCCCAGTCCTGGCCCACTCAGAGTGATCTTCACATGGGCTTTGGATGGTTGGATGGTGGGGTCAGAGCGGGAACTGAAATGGATCTATATAATAACCACTGCTGGAGGGGAGGAGGATGAGGTGAAGGGGAGGTTGTTGTAAAGGGTGGAAGGAATCTATAGTGTTGTTATTGTACTGCGTTACTTCAAAAACACAGTGGGCACTAAACCAAATAAACTTAGTATGGGGAGAGAAACAGAAAAGGGGAGAGAGAGAGAGAGAGGGATGGATGGATAGATGGAGTGTGTGTGTGAGAGAGAGAGAGGTGAAGGAGAGGAATGGCGAGAGAGAGAGAGGGAAGAGGAATGGTAGCTATATGTCCCAGTCTGTTGCCCTCAGAGCAGTGTGGCCAGAGGGAAGCTGCTGCCTGGAGACTTTATAGGCCTTTTCACATCTCTAATGGGCCTTGAAATTGTTGAGATTGTTCTGGTGTGAAGGACCCTCCTCAACACCACTACCTACCAGACCGGATGGGAGGAGAGGGGAGGAGAGCAGAGGAGAGGGGATGAGGAGAAGAAAGGCGGGGGGAGACAACACGAGAGGAGACAATGATACCACATCATACGATCATGTTTACAGCAAGTCACTGATACGATGACTTTTTAAATGTTGCCTTTGTTTCCTTCAAAGGGAACAAAGGCCAAAAAGTGAAATATTTTAAGACATCTCCCGACCGGTTTGATTTGGATCTAATATTGTCATAAACTGGAGTTGAGAGTTTCTTGGATCAGGGAATATAGTGTAGAGTGATTCAACAAGGTCAAATGAAGAGAGAGAAAAAATGTGAAAAGGAGTGAAAAGGAGAGATGGGAGGAGAGGTTAGGCTATGAGAGTTATTTAACAATTCCCGTAAGTGCTTTTTCTGATGCAATCTCAATGATCCTCGAGATGCAGTGGTGTCAAAAAAACCTGCCCCTGCCCCCAGCCGAAAGAAGATTAGAGCTGAAGAGGAGAAAAAAAGAGGGAGAAAGAGGGAAGGGGGAAGGGGCAACCCTGTATCTACATACTTAATGAACACAATTTCACTGGGTTACCATCAGTAACCAAAGTGGCCACAGAAAACATTCCCATGCCATTCTTTCTTAGTCCCCTCTCTCTGTGCGTGCGTGCGTGTGTGTGTGTGTGTGTGTGTGTGTGTGTGTGTGTGTGTGTGTGTGTGTGTGTGTGTGTGTGTGTGTGTGTGTGTGTGTCTGTGTGTGTGTGTCTGTGTGTGTGTCTGTGTGTGTGTGTGTGTGTGTGTGTGTGTGTGTGTGTGTGTGCACCCGTATCTGTGTGCGCACTCGTGTGTCTGGGAGAGTGAGTTTGACTGGATGTGCAGAAAATGTGCAATTTTTCTCTCGCTTTCTGGCTGTAGTTTTCAGGTCGAGGGTGGAGGGCCAACTTAAGACCTCTTTGTGCAGACTCTTTTCACACACATTAATGCAGTCCCCTCGGCGTAAGCTATAGAGCCGGAGAGAGGAACGGGAGGAGGAGGAGGAGGAGAGGGGGAAGGACGGATGGAGAAATGAAAAAGAGTGTGACAAGGGTAGAGTGAACGTATGACCCATCACTCAGTGGATTTATGTAACTGTTACACCAAGGGTGATTTTGTGTGTGTGCTCGCGAGCATGTATCCGGTCTTACGTCTTAGACCCATTCCAACAGATCCACGGGAAGATGCCATTTCCATCACCATTAACACGGCCGTAACACATCGGGACAAGAGGAACGCCTATGTTAGAATGATGTTCATTGACTACAGTTCAAAATTCCACACTATTGTTCCCTCCAGGCTCGACGTCAAGCTCAGAGCCCTGGGTCTGGACACCTCCCTCTGCAACTGGATCCTGGACTTCCTGACGGGCAGACCACAGGCTGTGAGGATAGGCAACAACACCTCCTCCACACTGACTCTTAACACAGGGGCACCCCCAAGGGTTGTGTCCTCAGTCATCTGCTGTGCTCCCTGTTCACCCACGACTGCGTGGCTTTGCACGCCACCGACTCCATCATCAAGTGCCCTGACGAAACCACGGGTTGTAGGCCTGATAACCAACAACGACAAGTCAGCCTATAGGGAGATAAATTAACTGGCATAGTGGTGTCATGACAACAACCTCTCCCTCAACGTCAGAAAATATAGCAGGATAAAAGCAGAGGAGGGAACATGCCCCGATCCACATAAATGGGACTGTAGTAGAGAGAGTCACGAGTTTTAAGTTCCTTGGCCTCATCACCGAGGACTTGTCATGGACCAACAACATCACCACTCTTGTCAAGAGGGTGCAAAAGGGTCTCTACTTCCTAAGGCGGCTGAAGAAACGTGGCATCTCCAAATACTTCCGCTGCACCGTCGAGAGCGTCCTGACCGGTTGCATCACGGCCTGGTACGGGAATTGGGAAAAGGGGATACCTCGTCGAAATGTGTCTTCCGCATTTAACCCAATCCCTCTGAATCAGAGAGGTGCGGGGGGGGGGGGCCTTAACCACGTCATCGGCTCCCAGGGAGCAATTGTTGTTGGGGATTAACTGCCTTGCTCAAAGAACGTCAGATTTTTCCACCTTGCCGTCTCAGGGATTCATACCAGCGACCTTTGGTTACTGGCCCAATGCTCTTAACTGCTAGGCTACCTGCCGCCCGGAATTGCTCCGTCCATGACCACAAGGTCCTCCAGCTGGTGGTGAAGACGGCCCAGTACATCAGTGGGACCTAGCTTCCACCCATCCAGGAAACGGTGCCTGAGGAAGGCATGCAGCCTCATCATTGACCCCACACACCCCAGCCACTGTCGGGCAGACGGTATCGGAGCATGAGGTCCGATACCAACAGCCTCAGAGACAGTTTCTATCTACACGCCATCAGACAGCTGAACACTTTAACTGGACTGACCACCTGATCTGAGTTTCCGCACGTTAGCACACATCACAACTGCTGCTATTATACACTTGGCCCCCCAACCCACTCTTCTCCAATACACTTGGCCCCCCAACCCACTCTTCTCCAATACACTTGGCCCCCCAACCCACTCTTCTCCAATACACTTGTAAATATTGGACTATAAATTGTGCCTTCCTGTATTACACTTGTTAAAAAAAGGTATTCTATTCTACTGCCATTGACTTTATGTTCGTATTCTTATTTTTTACTATTTCTTATTGTTGTTGCATTTCGTTGGACAATGTACACCATGCCTATCCCGTACATACAACTAATAAAACTTGAAACTAGTGTTAGTCACCTGGGGAGTGAGTCACAGTCAAGACCTAAGGGGGCACACACCATTGAGTATGCGCTACTGTAACCCAGACAGAATTCAATAGAGGCTGACAATGACAAAACACACTTAGTCTCAGTTTGAACAGGGACTGCAGGGCTTTGTGTGGTACGATACCGCCATCATGTGGCCAATGTTGTAACTGATTGAGCAGACGGGATGGAGGGCAGAATAAGTACTACAAAGAACTGAGTCGCTGCGGCTCCAGATTTTCTGAAACCTGACTTGCGAGTTGCTAAAAATACAGAGATTTCTGCCCATGTGGGATCCACTGGCCTACCTCTTTTCAGCTGCTGCTCAGTGCTCAGGCACTCCGCTGCCGGTGGTACACAAAACAATCAGAGCAAATGTAGTTCTTTGTCTGTTGAAACAGTAACGTTAGGATATAAATTGGAAACATAAGCACAACTCAGGTTGTCTAGCAATTTCATGTTCTTTGTTTCAGGAGGGGAGTTACAAGCAGCTATTTAAGCAAGCTATATGTAGCATACACAGCACATCAAACAAGCAAGACACAGACAAGAAGTCAATAGGGATTTTTTTCAACAGTGATTTTTTTAATTATTATTTTGTATCATCATTGTAAAACTCTGTATTCGTAGTCTCGGCTTTCAAATAAATGGCTTACTGTAAATTATGCACAACCCTGACTTTTCATATATATACTTTGTTTCAAATGTGTTCTTGGTGTGTTTACCGTTTTTATATTATTTTGTATGTACATGTCTCTTTCCACTGAGAAGACAAACAGAAGTGTTCGAAGTAAGTTCAACTATTGAGTTATCCTCTGGATCTAAATACATTCTCACACCCGTTTCTTTTTTCATACTCAAAATAAAACCAATACATTTAAAGGGACATGGGTAGTACTGACCTCTGTCTGTTTCTTTGAGCATATTTAGAGATCCACTATTATTAAATACTGTTGAAGGGGGGGGAAAGCACATCTGTTATTGGATTTTACAGGTACTGACGTACGAAGACCATTCGTATGACGTGAATGTGTCCCCAAACTCGATTCACCTCAATGACGAGTAGGTGGGGTTGTCACCCAGTGACACCATCAGCGGGGGAGAACTACCGAAGGCTGTGGTCTCTAGTGAGGGACGTGACTGTGACACAATTCCCAATGACTCATGCTGTACCACTAAGCCTATATCTTAAAGGTGAGGACCTACTTACCGAGTGAACATTCCCCTTTAAATCCTATCATTTCAGACAGCCATTCCATTTATCTCTATGCTATAGTGAGTAACTTTTATTAGCTTATATCTTACAGGCAAGGACCCATTTATCCATTGAAGACACTCCCTTTTCATAAATCCCATTATCTCAGGAAGCCATCACGTTTTTTTCTCTACACCAGACCGAGTGACTTTCATTATCTGCTCTTTTCTGGGCGTCAGCCTAGCGTACATCCTCTAATCTCTATTGCATCTGAATGACTTGGCATTAAGACTGGGGCTTTGATTGACACATCCGTATTGCACAAAGATTAGTGGATGCTTTAAACACAGTCCCGAAGGCCTTATAAAGATGTAATTACAGTGACATGACAGTTTTATGAATCACTCATAAGCTCTCGCTGAGCCCGTAACATCAGGTGTGTCGCAATGGAGAGGTCCGGAGGTGTTTATCGACTTAATTGAATCCCTATAGCAACTTATCTGCTTGAACCATACACACTTGGTCCAGCTTACACCATACCAGTCCCCACCAATCATCATAGAGAGACAGGATTTCAGGACAAGTGATTCATATCTGACATGACCCACGGCCCAGATGGCATACCTCCAAGTCATCATATACTGTATGTGAAAACAGAGTAAAATACAATATGCACATTCTACCATAGTTGCTAGAGACGGTACGTTCTCCAACTAGGGATGTACTGTCTCTTATGGCAATTTGACGGGCATTCCATAACTTGGTCATTATAATTGACTTATAGTTCTGGGCTTGGTTTGCAATTCATTACTGGGAACAGACATGAGATGGAGAATCTACACTGAGTGTACAAAACATTAGGAACACCTTCCTAATATTGAGTTGCACCGACTTTTGCCCTCAGAACAGCCTGAATTCGTCGGGGCGTGGACTCTACAAGGTGTCAAAAGCGTTCCACGGGGATGTTGGCCCGTGTTGTGTCAAGTTAGCTGGATGTCCTTTAGGTGGTGGACCATTCTTGATACACACGGGAAACTGTTGAGCGTGAAAAACCCAGCGGCGTTGCAGTTCTTGACACACTCAAACCAGCGCACATGGCACCTACTACCATACCCCGTTCAGAGGCACTTCAATCTTTTGTCTTGTCCATTCACCCTCTGAATGGCACACATACACAATCCATGTCTCAATTGTCTCAAGGCTTGAAAATCCTTCTTTAACCTGTCTCCTCCCCTTCATCTACGCTGATTGAAGTGGATGTAACAGGGGACATCAATAAGGGATCATAGACTGACCAGGTGAAAGCTATCATGGAAAGAGCAGGTGTTCCTAATGTTTTGTCCAGCGCAACAAAGGATTGCTGCATGACAGCAGAGAAATAACGAACCTGCTACTGGACAGTATGTCTCCTACATAGATGCAATTACCATGCTTGACCATGCTAAGTGAAGACCGGCTAATCAGATAAACAGTCCACAAGTCGATGACAGTCCATCTTCAGGCTTCCGTCTTCTGCACCACTCTCCATTAATAAACACCCAGCTACAGTGTGCCTAGCTCTGGTCCGGGGCGTTAGTAAAGTATATTGAATCAAGTCATTAAACAAATTGGTCTGTGGCATTCGGTGCATATCGATACAGGGCGTTAGTAGCGGTGCCTGGACCAGAGCTATAGCGTCATGCGGCACAAACACACTGTGAATGCCACCCAGCTCCACCACTGTACGTTGCATAGGTCGACGTCAAATATCCAAAACACATCCCAAACCATCTATCTCGTCAACCAGTTCATTCCTGTTGTTTTCTTCTTTCCAGCCAAACCCAGGTTAGAAGAAGGTTAAAGAACTCACAGAGGAAGAAAGCAAACAGCTCAGAGCTCTTCCAAAGAGTGTTCCCAGGGCCCCATATGGAACGCATCATTAAGCTAATCACCTCCGTAATGACTGTGCTAATTCTAATAAGGCCAGGGGCAGCCAGCACCGCCGCAGCCTGGTATATCCTGGGTTCTGTTCATTAGGCACCAAATGGAAGAAAACAGACTGAAACAGAGAGGGACTACATACAATTGGTCCAATAAACACTTTTTTTTGTGTTCTGTTGCAAAACGGTAACCTACGGTGTGTCCCGAATGAACACAATCCTGTTCTATTGAAGCTCACTGCTGCCTGCTATGCCGTGCTCTGCTATTGTTGCGCTGCTCCCTGGTGGTAGTGACATGTATTGCCTATTGCTTTGTTACAGAACCCACTTCTCGTGTCAATGGGGATCCATAGGTCAGTAATGAGTGTAATCAAAGAATCAAGTGCGGACGCACTATGAAAACAAGCCACACACTGAAGCACTCCATGGTGTGTATTAGACTACTGGGCTGATGGACTCACCCGAAATGTGACATAAACTTCAGGTCAGTCTGAATGTGCTTGCTTAAGACTTTACATAAATGTTTGTCCTGTCTTCCTAAATGCTAATCTAATCAGTACAGCACACGTAGCTACTTGAATTGATCTCCAACGACTAGCATTGTCTGTGAGGAGCCGTTTGAATGAAGTATCAGCATGGTCCTCGTCAGAGCCAGTGTGAACCTGTTGTGTGGTGATCGGTCCTATGTCTCCTGTCTGGCTGAGAGGACTGGTACAGAGAGACAGGGGGCTCCTCCAGAGGGAACAATCCTATTTAACCAAACCAGAGCCTAGCAGGGACCCTTTGACCTACGCACCATGAATATCAATCAGATCATTGGAAGAAGGGCACCACTGTGATGGTACATCCTTGTCACAACAAGATATTAATATATATCTGGTTATGTATTTTTCTCCGTCAATCACTGACTCACATTCAGTGCTAAAATTCAGAGAATCAGCAATCAACATAGACTGGTTCATTACTTGCCACAGTGACTGAAGTGGACAGTAGTTCATTTGACTAATTAAGAATCTCTGTGAGTCACCATGACGCATACCGTTCCAGAGAAGAGGTTCAGTAACAACGTAGATTGGCACAAACAGATCGTCACATAGTCACAAATAAGTGTGTACCTTTCATTTTGAAGCATCGCTCAGTTCTGGAGCGAAAGTAATCAACCATTTAGCCACAACATTACATAAATCAAACTATTTCTCTCTGAAACACACACACAAAAACTATTTTCTCTTTCTCCTGCACACCAAAACAAAGAAACCAACCCATACCCCCCCACCACACACACTGCCAGTCTGGGGTGCCATGGCAACTCAAATAAATCTAGAGCTGGAGTCAAATCTGCTGCAGTTGCCTGTCTCATGCATTGGCCAAACATTCCCTAATTTACTGCTCTGCCTCTTATTGCTGCCAGCTCTGCCAAAACATCTCTGTCTGTCTGTCTGTCTGTCTGTCTGTCTGTCTGTCTGTCTGTCTGTCTGTCTGTCTGTCTGTCTGTCTGTCTGTCTGTCTGTCTGTCTGTCTGTCTGTCTGTCTGTCTGTCTGTCTGTCTGTCTGTCTGTCTGTCTGTCTGTCTGTGTGTGTGTGTGTGTAGCCTACAAAAACATGTGTGCTCTGTTCACAGTGGTCTATTTTGTTTTGCAAATTAACTTATGCTGACACCTTGGCTGTGTTACGCTCCAACACCAATACTGACACATCACAGGAAGAGGAGGAGTGGAGTGAGGGAGGAGGGGCAAGGGTGAGAAGGAGCGGGCTGCTGACAAGCAAAACAACCCTGGCTCAACACCGAGAAGCAAAGTGAGCGAAGAGGAAAGAACATCAGGACACTACCGCAAAATCTACATGTGACAACTGTGGCCAGGTCTGCCTCTCACATATTGGACTTCACACACACACCCCAACCCATGGCTATGCTGTCGTCAGCCCTAATGGATGCAATTAGTGAAAAAATAAACAACCAGGCAAAAAAATGGATTCAGCGACTAATCAGCTGATCTGTTTATTTTTCACAGACAGCTTCTGCGCATACTAATGGTATGCAGTACACACAAGCACGTACATGCACACACACGCAGGCACAAATGCACGCACACACACACACACAAACAGTAAACTACGAAACAACACGGCCACCATTTCTCCTCATTGATATATCACTTTGTTTGTCATTGTGAAAACATCTGCTTTTCTACAAATCGACTGCCTGGGATGTGCAAGGTGTACACTAAATGATTGTCTGCGGGACAATGAATGCAGCGAGCTGTTGTGGTTTTTCTTGTTGTTGTTTTGACGAGCTCACAAAGCTAAAGAGCTGCAAAATGATCAACAGAACAACAAACACAAAAGAGGTTATTACTGCTCAGCCTGTGTCTGTAACCAAGATGGCTGCCTGGCTTTTGGAGTGAGAGAATGTAAATGAGAAAAGAAAACTCACGTATTTATACAACATGTAGAAACCTCTTTCCTTGGCTTAATCTTGGATGAAAACATTGATTTCTGCCTAAACGTAATTATTTTTCATATGGTGGCCATAAACAATAACTGGTAATGTTGCATAGTTTTAGAAAGGTCTGGAACACACCTTTCTGGTAAAATACAGTTATAAATTGCTGAGGTGTACACACGTTGAGAATACAAGCTCAAGTACATAGTACAAATATTAGGAAAATATGTAAAATCATAAGTGATTTTTTCCCTATTCAACAAACATGGGGCAATAGGGCTTGACATTACTGAAATGCTTTCTAAATATATACTGAACAAAAATATAAAACACAACATGTAAAATGCTGGTCCCATTTTTCATGAGCTGAAATAAAAGATCCCAGAAATGTTCCACATGCACAAACAGCTTATTTCTCTCAAATGTTGTGCACAAATTTGTTTACATCCCTTTTAGTGAGCATTCTCCTTTGGCAAGATCATCCATGAACTGTAACTCAGTAAAATCGTTGAAATTGTTGCATTTATATTTTTGTTCAGTATAGTAAAAATCAAATGATAAACAACTTTCTTATAACTGTAAAAAAAAATATGATCATACTCAGTGCTTAGTGACAGTACAATATTGGCTGACGACAGATATTTTTCTCCTAAACGTCCACTGAGCGACGTAGAGACACCATTCCAATGTGTACAGACTCGTAACAACTTCAGCTTTAAGCACAAAGTGTCTGTCTGTGACCAAGAGAAAGTGGTCTTGATTAAATTCTATGACATTATTTAGGCACTGGACCTTACAACGTTCACTGAACACTTTGTACGCCAAAATGTCAGTTGGAACCGGTCCAGAACCGCTCAAAGTCCCCTAAATAGGTGACATAACCTCTAAGAGGTTTTAAAATGACAACCATTGTTCCCTTTATGGAAATATCTGGTGGCAGAAATTAGATGTGGATTTCAAAAGAATGTCGTCTTGATGTGAGAGAAAGAAATGTGTTCAGAATTACTAACAAAGTGTAAATTGTCCCTCACTCCTGCACTCATTGTCCTGTAAAAATGCTTTGGCACTAAAACAAACTCCTAGCAACCATTGCTGATTGGCAATGAATAATTCTATTCCACAGAGGATGGCATTTCACCCCTCCGCTTTCAAGTGGTAGTTTTTTATTTGCGTTAGCTCCCTGAACTTACGGCTTAGCTTCAGCTCAGTGGGCTAACACAGTCCTGTATAGTGCACAGGAGAGCCCGGTTCAAACCCAGTCAGTCACATTGGTACTGTAAGTTGAGTTTGGTAGCGTATCAGCTTCTAGGGTTGTTTCAGACAGGAGTGGGTCAAAGGAGTTCGAACCCAGTCGGTTACACAAGGCTTGTCTAGACACAGAAATACAACTATTCTAATCCAACTTGTATTGCAACAGTATCGCTCCAAATGATACCGTGGCTTTAAAAATGTCTTACCCCTAAACACAGGCGACACGTCATCAGGTCCAGAGTGGTCCCCATCTCATTAAAGGGGTGTAGGACTGTCCGATTTGGGAATATCTCATTCACAATAGACTTTATATCACAGAGATATGGTTCTCGCTAGCGGTTTCTTCTCAACCCAGTGATAAATTGGGTAATTCTCAGGCAACCTTGCATGTTTGACAGAGAAAGACATCCGCACACTCTCTCACACACCCAGACAGGCACCCCTTACAGAGGTCCCCCACTGACTCTCCCCTTCCATGGTTGGTGTCACGTTCCTTCTGGGGTTATTTGAGAACCAATTACAAAGTCTAGCTAGGTAATGATGGATCCTCTTACCAGATCTCATGACCACGAACAATAACGACACATTCAATCTCGAATGACCACAACCCAACCCCTCTCCTCTCTCCTTATGTCTCAGGTAATGGTCCTCTATAGTTTGGAAGAGGAGCCACATGGGACTAACCCCATTTGGAACACCCAACCTCCCCTTCTCAAATTAGGGTTGCCATGAAAGGTTCTGTAGATGACAGGTGGGAAATAATGGTTGTTAAGGGGTTGGTCTTGTGTGGCTCAGTTGGTAAGACTGTTTGGCATTAGCAACGCCAAGGTCGTGGGTTCATTTCTCACAGGGGTGATCTGTACTGTAAGTGACTTTAGATAAAAGTGTTTGCTTAGTGGCATTTACAGTGAGCTCCAAAACTATTGGGACAGTGCCACATTGATGTATTTTTAATGCTCTGTACTCCAGCATTTTGGATTTGAAATGGTACAATGACTGAGGTTAAAGTGCAGACTGACAGCTTTAATTTGAGGATGTTGGGGAACCGTTTAAAATTACAACACTTTTTGTATATAGTCCTCCCATTTTAGGGGACCAGAAGTATTGGGTCAAATTCACTTATATGTGTATTAAAGTAGTAAAAAGTTAGGTATTTGGTCCCATATTCATACCACGCAATGACTACATCAAGCTTGTGACTCTACACATTTGTTGGATGCATGTGCTGTTTGTTTCTGTTGCGTTTCAGATTATTTTGCATCCAGAAATGAATGGTAAATAATGTATTGTGTCATTTTGGAGTCACTTTTATTGTAAATAAGAATATAATATGCTTCTTAACACTTTTACATTAATGTGGATGATATCATGATTATGGATAATCCTGAATGATCGTGAATAATGATGAGTGAGAAAGTTTGAGAGGCAAAAATATCACCCCCCGTTATTGTAATGGTGAGAGGTTAGCATTTGTTTGTGCTTCCAACACACGGTTTGAAAAACCACGTGATCAAACAAAGCTTTGGACGTCGTTGATCACGTGATAATGTCACTTACAATGTACCGATGCTCGTTTTTATCAGATCAGTAGCGTTTTTAAAACTGCATCGGAACTCTGGTATCTATTGTCCCATCACTAACTTTAATTACTTTCTACCTTGGTAATATTATATTTTTATGGGTAAGATAACTATTTCTCAGATATAATTATTCTGTTGAAATTGTGCTTTAAGGGCGAGTGCAAATCAAATGGCTAGGTAGCTAACTTACCGAGTATCTGACAGACAAAGTTAATCTCCTGTTTTTAGCTCCCCATGTGATCTCTGCTTGTTGGATAACTTAGATGCTGACCAGACCACTCGCTCGGTTGCGTGCGTCCGCGTGTGCCATCGCACGCATGTTGATTTTGTCCACCCACACCAGACACGATCAGGACATGCAGGTTGAAATATCAAAACTAACTCTGAATCAACTATATTTATTTGGGGACAGGTTGAAAAGCATGACTCATTTATGCCAATTTAGCTAGATAGCTTTCTGTTGCTAGCTAATTTGTCCAGGGATATAAACATTGGGTTGTTATTTTACCTGAAATACACAAAGTCCTCTACTCCAACCAACAATTAATCTACAGATAAAAGGGTAAACCGAGTTCGTTTCGAGTAATCTCTCCTCCTTCAGGCTTCTTCTTCTTTGGACTTTATATGGCGGTTAGCAACCAACTTTAAGATGCATTACCACCACCAACTAGACTGGAGTGTGGACCTCAGTTCATCTTTCAATCACCCATGTGGGTATATGTAAGGAAGAGGCGGGACTTTCAGCGCATCAAGCATCACAAATAGAACCAAGTCCTATGTTAACGCCTGGCTACGCAGACGCTCGTTGACGCGCGCGAGCAGTGTGGGTGCAATGATTGAATAACATGTATGTGTACATTTATTTTGCAAACGCTCGCGCGCGCGACGCAAGTGGTGTGGTCGGTGTGTTAGCCACCTTGTCACCGGCATAAACACTGAAAAGATGAATCAGATGTGTGTGGCAATAGCTATCACATTAGGTTGCCACCAGATAAGCTGGCTACGGTCGCTAGCTAGCTGCAGTGTCCAACCGTGCAGCTAGCTAACATTTGCTAGATCAACCGGTCAGTCCGGCGCAGCATCCTGTCACTCCATTGCTCTCTCTCTCTCACTCTGGGTGTTTGTGTGTCTCTGAAATGTCCTTCTGTTTTTATGACGAGGCCTATAAGCACATCTGTCAATACAGTCAGTGTATCATCTCAGTAAGCTTTTTGTGCCATGTACTAGAAATCCATTCTATTGTTAGTGTCTTTTTATTTACAGCTTGTAGCGGCACCACCGAGGGGGAGCCAAGAAAATGAAAATCCCCTTCCAAGTGGAAAGGAGCGGTTCGGAAGAGAAGGAGGATGACGGGTAAATCCTTCCTTAGGGAGGAAAAAGATGATTGAGTTGACTATGGCAATTGATATCTGCACTGTATGATTCTTACCTGGATACCGACCTTCATGTTTATTGCATGCTGACCTGTGTCTGATTTGCACACTAGTAACACGACTGACAGAGAAATGTCGATATTGATTGTTGTTTGACTGTTGTAACAGTTACCGTATTTCATTCGGAGAGGAAAATTAAACATCGCACTTGGCGTAAACATCTTTAGTACGCATTCACCATCACATGTCCTTGAAATGATATTGTGGAATACATTTTCATTAATGCTATTACATTTCTTTTATTATTCCAATGTCAGGTACCATTTACCTTTTTATGAAATTGAGCACATTGATTGAGTCAACTTTGAATAAGACTGTAATTGAAACTGTACAGCCTATGGACTTTGTTTGCGGTCAGTCTTCTTTCGAGACTACCGGTGCTGGAGGACATCTGCAAAATGGCGCTGGCAGACTTAAATAATAAATGAATGTCAAATCAATTTCACTAAGTTCTTGTCCTTTTTGTTTGCTGTCACAGTTTACCATAAGGTATAAAAAACGTACTAACTCAATTTGTAACTAGTACTTATTAAGTTGTTTTCTGATCAGATACTTTTCACTCTTACTTGAGTAGTTTAAGTGGGATACATTTACTTTAACTTGACAGAATCACAGTCTAAGTAACTGTCCTTTACGTATGTACAGATTTTCATTATTCTACCCACCTCTGCAAAATATACATAGCCTAACTATAAAATGTGGGGCGAGCATCCCCACTGGAGGAAAGTTGATTGATCTACAGTAGGACCTACATCTACGTCAATCAACTGATGGCCCAAAACAGCTCGTCAACTCAGCCAGGGAAACACAAACAGTAGCCTATTATCGGTTTTCACACCTTTCGTTATGTGACAATGGATAGGCTAACGGGTAGCCTACAGAATGGAGCCTTTCAGAATAATCAAATAACAAAGGGCCTATTGCAACCAGCTGATGTCTCGTTAAACCATCAATACGTGCCAAATTCACCCGCACAACAGATCTCAATTGCAACCATTATAGGTCACGTCTTTACTACTCCCTAAAAGATTATGTAGGTGTTACCTTATTTAGAGATCTATATATAATGATGAGATGCTCATATCTCCGTCCTAACATTGTCCCAAAAGCAGGAAGGCAGGCGACAAGTTTAGGTCTGCATATTAAGCCCATAGAAACGCATTTGAGCTTATTCTGGACAGATTTTGGTGAGAGTGAGCCTTCTCGCTTCGCTTCTTCCTCTCTGCCTTAGTCCTGCTTGCAACCAAAGTCTTTCAAGATACTGTGTGTTCGCCCTCTGGTTGGTATTGTCAAGAGAACGACTTAGTCCTTTCGTAGCCCTTTCCTGCAGTGAATGACCAAAAGCGCCGTCTTTGGTCTCATGGGTGGAATGTTATTAATACTTTTCATGATTTCATAATTAATAAAGATTATTTTAAAAAACACGTGTTGTCAAACAGTTTTGTTATATTTCAGTCTTTTGTGATGTATTACATTTTGAGTTTGCATCACAATGTACATTTCAACTCTATTTCTGACATGGTACAGGTGTCTTATTTTTTAAGCCCATAACCATGTGTGTGAGGTGTGTACTTTTGTTACAAAGTAGATTTGTTTGAGACTACTAAGAATCACTCTGTGTGACCCTGATTCCACCGACTGCAGTAAAAGGTTAACAGACTAAGGGTGATTTATCTATTTGACAAGCATCCGTGCAATAGAAATAAAGTATTTCCTCATTTTCCACAGCAAATCTAATGTGGACATTTTCCCAAAACATTGTATGAATGGAAACTAATGTTGGTGAAGCCTACTGTTATTATTTTATTAGTTTCCTATTTATGTTATCCAAAAGTGTCTGGTATGGTCACTTCTTCGGGGGTAAAATATCCCTGGACTGTTCATATGTGAAACATGTCACTAAATCAAGTCAATCAGGGGGATTGAGTTATTTGTGTCAGAAGGGAAACATTTGGCCCGAACCGTCTGGTTGTGTTGTAGACTTGAGGTCAATTTGTAGTTACTACTGTGTGTCCTGAAAGTCTTTTCAACAAAATCCTTAGTGTTCAGTCTCTATTGAGACTGAACACTAATTACACTATGTTCAAAAGTTTGGGGTCACTTGGAAATGTCCTTGTTTTTGAAAGAAAAGCACATTTGTGGTCCATTAAACTAACATAAAATTGTTCAGAAATACAGTGCAGACATTGTTAATGTTGTAAATGACTATTGTAGCTGGAAACGGCAGATTTTTTTATGGAATATCTACAAAGAACTTTGTTCTGAAACTCGTCAGTATATTCTTGTTCTGAGAAATTATGGATATTCCATGCGAGAAATTGCCAAGAAACTGAAGATCTCGTACAACGTTGTGTACTACTCCCTTCACAGAACAGAGCAAACTGGCCCTAACCAGAATAGAAAGAGGAGTGGGAGGCCCCGGTGCACAACTGAGCAAGAAGACAAGTACATTAGAGTGTCTAGTTTGAGAAACAGACGCCACACAAGTCCTCAACTGGCAGCTTCATTAAATAGTACCCACAAAACACCAGTCTCAACGTCAACAGTGACGAAGCGACTCCGGGATGCTGGCCTTCTAGGCAGAGTTGCAAAGAAAAAGCCATATCTCAGACTGGCCAATAAAAATAAAAGATTAAGATGGGCAAAATAACACAGACACTGGACAGAGTAAGATTGGAAAAAAAGTGTTATGGACAGAAGTTTGAGGTGTTCGCATTTGAGGTTTGAGGTGTTCGCATCACAAAGAACATTCGTGAGACGCAGAAAAAATTATCAGATGCTGGAGGAGTGCTTGACGCCATCTGTCAAGCATGGTGGAGGCAATGTGATGGTCTGGGGGTGCTTTGGTGGTGGTAAAGTGGGAGATTTGTACAGGGTAAAAGGGATCTTGAAAAAGGAAGGCTATCACTCCATTTTGCAACACCATGCCATACCCTGTGGACAGCGCTTAATTGGAGCCAATTTCCTCCTACAACAGGATAATTACCCAAAGCACAGCTCCAATCTATGCAAGAACTATTTAGGGAAGAAGCAGTCAGCTGGTATTCTGTCTATAATGGAGTAGCCAGCACTGTCACCAGATCTCAACCCTATTGAGCTGTTGTGGGAGCAGCTTGACCGTATGGTACGTAAGAAGTGCCCATCAAGCCAAGCCAATCCAACTTGTGGGAGGTGCTTCAGGAGGCATGGGGTGAAATCTCTTCATCTTTCCTCAACAAATTGACAACTAGAATACCAAAGGTCTGCAAGGCTCTAGTTGCTGCAAATAGAGGATTCTTTGACGAAAGCAAAGTTTGAAGGACACAATTATTATATCAATTCAAAATCATTATTTATAACCTTGTCAACGTCTTGATTATATTTCATATTCATTTTGCAACTAATTTCATGTATGTTTTCATGGAAAACAAGGACATTTCTAAGTGACCCCAAACCTTTGAACGGTAGTGTATATTTCTGAGGTCAACCAGTGTGTGTGTGTGCGTTGGCAAACACTTACATGTGCACAGTTAAGTGAAGGATGACACAATCACAAATACTTGACAAATACAGTCATTTGAAAAGGGACAGAATTCTCTAGGTTGTCTTTTGAACTAAAAACACTGATATCACATTGAGACCCATAACTTTGAGCCAACATTTTGTGGTGGTTGTGTGTTGGCTGGGATAATCTCTCTATGCTCTTTTGAAAGGAAAGACAGGAAGTTGGGTACTTACAAACTTCCTCTTGAGCTTGCCCTTGCCGCCGCGACTGCCTTTGCCCTCGAGGGGCGCCGACGAGCAGTAGTCTACCATGCCCAGGGGGTCGTCCACGGAGACGCTCTTGCGCAGGTATGCGGTGCGCGTGCGGAAGTGGGAGAAGGGCGATTGTGAGCGGGGGCGGGCGGCGGCACACAGACGCCCCGCCTCCTCCTCGCCCTCCACGTCGTCCTCCAGACGCCACAGATCCCCTGGAAGAGAGGGATGGCGTGAGAGGGGGGGGGTGGAGGGAGACAGAGGGGAGATGAAGAGAGAGGGGGGAGAGAGAGGGGGGAGAGAGAGAAAGAGATAGCGAGAGAGTCAAGTCAAGACAAATAGATACACAAATCCTCCCTCTCCATTAACTATATTCCAGATCATTAAGCAATACAGATATAACTCTGAACTATCGCTTTAGGAGGAGCAAAGTATTTTTATACCCCACCCCCACCCTTCATATAATTGCTTCTCGTAAAACAGAATATAGAAATATTCCATGACCGTGAAGGATGTGACTGGTGTTTTTCTATGAGCTCTGACATCATATGAGCACCTGTCAAACATACAGGAAAATAATAGCTACTGACATCAATCCATCATCAAACATCCTGGACTAACATCTGACTAGCGTTGACGCAACGCAACATGAGAGCTATATTGCATGTCTGCTGTTGGAATCAATTAATCAGTGAGCGAACGCTGCTGTCTAACTTTCAGGGGGACATTATGTCAACTGTCTAAATCACTAGACTAGCATCTATACTGTTGACATAGAAAAGACACTGGGATCTGACGACACCTGTATATAAGCATTGTTTGTTGTTCTTTGTGCTCGGGATTTTATATATATCTTCCTCTGAACTGCTCGAATGCTTGTGGTGAAGAAAGGCCAATCATTGATGCTTAATGGAGAGGCTGGTTATTAAGGAACTTGGATAAGGAATGTCTGATGCTCCGCAGTCATGTCTGGCGCTCTGCAGCCAATGACACCGGTTGCTAGGCAACAAACATGGCACAAGACTCAACTCTGTCTGAATTTAATATTTGCACCAGAGATGGCACATATAAAAAAAATGTTTTAAATAGGAATTCGGGGGGTGGGGGTGGGGGGGGGGGGGGGTTCAAATGGAAGCACTCAGTTACTCTGATGGGCTTAAGTAGATGGTTTACTTCTTTTTTTCTGTGATCATCAGGAATAGAAGTAGGCTGGTGGGATTAAAGTGCTATAGGGCTGAAGGATTTATGCCGTGGTAAAACAGAGGTTGAGTGAAGAAACACATCTTGAGGGACAGGGAGACAGAGAGAGAGAGAGAGAGAGAGGGAGAGAGATACAGAGAGGGAGAGAGGCAGAGAGACAGAAAGAGAGAGAGAGAGAGAGAGAGAGAGAGAGAGAGAGAGAGACAGATACAGAGACAGAGAGAGACAGATACAGAGAGAGAGACAGAGAGAGAGACAGAGAGAGAGAGACAGAGAGCGCGAGAGACTGTTTGCACATACTGTTTTGGTAAAAGAGCATTAGTCACAAAAGAAGAGCAATTAAGTACTTTCATTTCACTGAAAGTAAATGAATAGGGATTATCACACGGGGTCCTGATTGCCAGAGGAGGCCTTGGGGCTGTAGTCGAACTTTGAGCGTCTGATCGTACAAATACTGTGTACTCTATTCAATCAAACTGCTCTCAAGAACTTTCCTGGATACAACAAAACTATATATTGTTCTGGTGCTGCAACAATAATAATAATAATCAATAACCAAATGATGTGAAAAAAAAACTGGTTTTGGATTAGCATTCTACAAAGCCTTGGCCCTAATACTAATAACATTCTAGAAAGGATTGGCCCTAGTACTAGTAACATTCTACAAAAGATTGACCCTTGTACTAATAACAAAATGGTATATAAAGCATTGGCTTTAGCAATAACATTTTATGAAGCTTTGGCCCTAGTAGCAATTTGTCACTACTTCCGCCTAAGTCGGTCCCTCTCCTTGTTCAGGCGGCGTTCGGCGGTCGACGTCACCGGCCTTCTAGCCATCGCCGATCCACTTTTAATTTTCCATTTGCGTTGTCCTTGTCTTACACACCTGGTTTCATTCCCCCAATTACTTGTTCATTATTTTAACCCTCTGTTCCCCCATGTTTGTTTGTGAGTGATTGTTTGAATGTAATACGGTCCGTTATTGTGGGCTAGATTATTGCGTTGTATTATTGATTCTTTGAGTAAATTACGTTTATTAGTCATATCTGCTGTCCTGCGCCTGACTCCTCTACACCAGCTACACACAGGCTTATTACACAATTAGAGGTCTTCACGGGTCCAGGTTGACCCAATATACCCGAGACCTGACACGTGCCCGATCGGGTGCAGGTCTGAAATTCTAACTTGTCCCTCGGGTCCAGGTTGGGTCATGTTTAATTGTCATCGGGTCTCGGGTCTATGTAACTACAGCTGATAGACAAGAAAAAGAGAGAGAGAGAGAGAGAGAGAGAGAGAGAGAGCGAGAGAGCAGGCAAGAAAGAGAAGGGTTCACAACAACTGTTTCTGAATCAGAAATTTGCTGATTTGGGCCTATTTCTCCTTTAATTTAGATTTTTTAAATGTGTTTTCTACTCTACTTGCCTTAGCCTCTTCATTCTTCTTAAATGTTTTCTTTCTTTCCCCCTGCAGTCATACAGTGGGAAATAAGAGGAGAGAGTGGGGGAGGGAGCGAGTCGGTTCAGTGACTCACATAGTGACAGCTCCGGCAGGCTGACTGGCACAGGGTGGCCCTAGAGTGGGTTATGAAAGATTATACTGCTGCTAAGAAAATATCTCCCAAACTAATGCCTTGCCTGCATGCCTGCCTGCCTCTTGCAAGAACAATAAGGACATTTTCAGGGAGCCTCCTGTTTCAAAGGGAACCCGTGCTAGCTCGTTCCCTTTAAACAGCAAATACGCTGGCACATGAAAAAGCCCTCCTGACAGACACAATAATATCATCAATCACGTTAAATTTTCATATTCCCAAATGGAACATATCACAGAATTTATTAGGAACGACTCAGGGTGATGGCTCGGTTTTATGGGGACATATTTTTTGGGGAGAGTGTCAGGCGAGTCGGAGAGTCAAATGAGTCAGGCTGCTCCGACTTAGCCTCTGGCGCGCTGAACTGGCGACCCCTCTGCTCCTGCTGACGTCTCTCTGACAGTTGTCAGGTCTGCCGGGGAGACTGGGAATGTGGCGCGTGGGTGATCATTTCACAGAGAAGCCTCTGGAATGTGGGGAACTGGTGTTTAATGCTGTTATTGTTTTGTGCCATACCTTTCACAGTGCAGCAAAAAGTCAAGTTTGGATACGACTTTCCATATACAACCAACATTCACTTATCTCAGTGCTCCATAGTTTCCATTTGCCTTGCATTTAGGCCTATTTCCTAACTCTTAAAGTAGGCTATAGCCAAGCCTGTTGGCTGTAGGTCAAACTTTTGCAAAGTATGCCAGTCTTATCTATGCTAACGTCTATTTTACTTTGTTATCAGCAGATAAGACTTGATAAGAAACTATAAAATAGCTTCATGTCCATCAATAGAAAATATAGCCTATCGGGAAAAATTCAGACCCTTTCACTTTTTTGTCATTTAGCAGACACTCTTATCCAGAGCGACTTACAGTAGTGAATGCATAGATTTCATTCATTTAAAAAACTTTTTTTTTTTGTACTGGCCCCCCGTGGGAATCGAACCCACAACCCTGGCGTTGCAAACACCATGCTAGCATTGCAAACACCATGCTCTACCAACTGAGCCACAGGGAACGTTACAGCCTTATTCTAAAATGTATTAAATAAAGAATCTACACACAATACCCTATAATAACAAAGATTTAAAAAAAATTGAAATGTTTGCTAATTTATTACAAATAAAAAACAGGAATACCTTATTTACATAAGTATTCAGACCCTTTGTAATGAGACTCGAAATTGAGCTCAGATGCATCCTGTTTCCATTGAGCATCCTTGAGATGTTTCTACAACTTGATTGGAGTCCACCTGGTAAATGAAATTGATTGGACATGATTTGGAAAGACACACAACTGTCTATAGAAATAAAATCCGACAGTTGACAGTGCAGGTCAGGTCAGAGCAAAAACCAAGCTATGAGGTTGAAGGAATTGTCCGTAGAGTTCCGAGACAGGATTGGGTCGAGGCACAGATCTGGGGAAGGGTACCTAAATATTTCTGCAGCATTGAATGTCCCCAAGAACACAGTGGCCTCCATCATTCTTAAATAGAAGAAGTTTGGAACCACCAAGACTCTTCCTAGAGCTGGCCGCCCGGACAAACTGAGCAATCGAGGGAGAAGGGTCTTGGGCAGGGAGATAACCAAGAACCCGATGGTCACTATAACAGAACTCCAGAGTTCCTCTGTGGAGATGGGAGAATCTTCCAGAAGGACAACCATCTCTGCAGCCCTTCACCAACCAGGCCTTTATGGTAGAGTTTCCAGGTGGAAGCCCGCTTGGAGTTTGCCAAAAGGCACCTAAAGGACTATCAGACCATGAGAAACAAGATTCTCTAGTCTCATGAAAGATTGAACTCTTCCTACAGACGTGATGCTTGGCATTCAGGCCAAAACCAGTCACCGCTCATTACTTGGCCAATACCATCCCTACGGTGAAGCATGGTGGTGGCAGCATCATGATGTGGGGATGTTTTTCAGCAGCAGGGACTGGGAGACTATTCAGGATCGAGGGAAAGATGAACGGAGCAAAGTACAGAGAGATCCTTGATGAAAACCTGCTCGAGAGCGCTCAGGACCTCAGACTGGGGCGAAGGTTCACCTTCCAACAGGACAACAACCCTAAGTACAGTCCCTGAATGTCCTTGAGTGGCCCAGCCAGAGCCCGGACTTGAGAGCAGAGAACAATGGGAGAAACTCTCAAAATAAAAGTGTGCCAAGCTTGTAGCGTCATACCCAAGAAGACTTGAGGCTGTAATCGCTGCCAAAGATGCTCTAACAAAGTACTGAGTAAAATATCTTAATACCTATGTAAAATGTGATATTTAAGTGTTTTATTTGTAATACATTTTCTAACATTTCAAAAAAACTGTTTTGGGGTATTGTGTGTAGATTGATGAGGGGTGTGGAGGATGAATCATAATTAGTTGGGTAACATAGATAATTAAGATGTCTTATCTGCATAATAGGCTTTTGTGATATACTTGTTATTAGAATGTATCCCTTTGGACTTTAGTGTTGGCAGTTGTACTTCTTCCCTCAGCTGGGGTTCAGTCACTTAGGGCCCAGAGAGGGGAGAGGTCAGAAAGGGAAGAGGACAGGATGGAACATTGTCTTCATATGTGAATGTGTCTTTACCTATTCTAAAACCATGTGAAGGGATGGCGTGATTAATGGGGAACCAATTACTTGTCTCCACAATGTCTGTGCGCAAGTCACTCCCTCCTTCGGCATTGGGGGGAGCTGTATGGCAGTGTATGGAACCATTGTATGTCCTCTCTGATGTTGCACTTATCCTGGGATAGTGTATGACCTAGAGACTCACTCCCCTCAGTGAGCTTGTACAGGAGAGGGGTCAAGAAGGGGTTTTACTTGAGATGGGAGTATCTATAGTTGACAATTTAGTTATGCCATTGGATGAGTTGGTGTTTTTGTGTTATGAAGTACCAGGAAGGAGATTAGAACCTCGTCTTAGGGACCAAACTGAACGATAATTTATAGTGAATGCTATCTGGCTACAGGATACTCCTTTCTCATTATAAAGTCTTCCTTTGTGAACTGTTCCTAAATATCTGTGGTTTGTTATGTCGACTAGGGGGGTGTATCTTGGCTATAAAAGATCTTTGTACTTTTGTGTTGTGACTCTCAATGGTTCATTAGAAATGGTGCATCGTTGAAAGTCAGTGCTATTGCAAAGCTCTTATTATTAAAGATGTAGCTTAAGTATAACTCTGACTGGTGTGTGAAGTTTGTAACTCTCCTCATTTGGTAATACAGAAATTAACCACCACAGGGGAAAAACAATTTAATGCATTTAGAATAAGGCTGTAACGTAACAAAATGTTGAAAAAGTGAAGGGGTCTGAATACATTCCGAATGCACTGCTTGTCTACATCACCAGCGCTTGCCTTTTGAACTTCCATGTGTCATCTTCCATCTTATCATCTATCCAATCTAGAGATACCGGTTCGGGTGAAGGAAATACGCATTTGATGTAAAAATAGAACTTATCCACGACAGACAGACATGTGCCCTGTCTGGGAAGCGGGCGTGCTTTGTAACAAGGGAATCAGATATCAAAGGCGCCGGGGGAATTACAGAAGTGCGAGGGGAAGAGATTGGAAGACGTGTCTCACCGCATATCTGACAGGAGTCAGACGGCTTCGTCAAGCTCTGCCTCCCCTCTGAACTGACGACCATCCGCCTAGTAGGCTACCAAATATACACAGCGGCAGCAGTTTTCGTCAGTATTCAGACCGCCGTTTGGATGTGAAACATTCGAGCTAGGTGTGCATCACTGGCGGGAATGTCAGAGTCCTAGGAAACAGCGGGTCATCTCTCCAAAGGCTGCTGTGCCGTGTGCCGAATGCTTCGAGAGTTGCCGTGTATTTTTTAATACAGAGACACACTTACACAAAACAGTTAGCTACCATTTTAACACGTCTCAAGGTAAGTAAGCCTTTCTCGTTCACCAGACACTTCTATGCACAATTAGCCTGGGGAAAAGGTTAAGCACTATTTGTGGATATTAAAAGACAGCCCCCAAAAGCATGAAGCAGGCCTTTCCTGTGAGTGAGTGAGAGAGAGAGAGAGAGAGAGAGAGAGAGAGAGAGAGAGAGAGAGAGAAAGGTGTTTTCTAACCTTCAGGGGGCAAAGTGCAGGCCTTGGGCTGATGGCTGTTGCTGGCCAAAGACGTCCTGCGAGGAGGACTCCCACCAATCAGGTCTGAGTGGTGGACCCTGGCCACGGTAGGGGACTGGGGGATGCTGGGTAGTGTCCGGGACTTGGCCAATAGAGGCCTCTGCAGCTTCCTCTCCAGCGACCTGGTGGTGAGACAAATCAATAACAGGTCATCAGTAATATAACAATACAATAATATGGACTTTCAGCAGATGTTCTTTTATTGACTTAGAGTTGATATAAACTGTATGGGGCAGCAGGTAGCCTTGAGGTTAGAGTGTTGGGCCAGTAACCTAAAGGTCGCTGGTTTGAATTCCGTAACCGACAAGACACATTTTTTCTTTGCTACCTAGATAAGCTTGCTAAGTTTGCTAATAATAAAGTTAGCTAGCTTGCTTAACATTAACAATATGGACAAACTAGCTACATTATTATCATTGATACGGTTGTATTTTTCAAAAACTGTTATGTTCTCATATTTTAGTTGAGAAGATTCCTGTGATGAAACCGTACAACTCGGCTACTCTGGTAATAAAAGTTTCTCAAACTTTCCGACTTATAATTCCGACTTGTCAAGTGAAACTTCCCAGTCAGAATCTAGTATTTCCAATTACTCCGACACCACATGAACGCCTCATTTACTCCAATTGCTCTAGGGACTCTGGTAAATGATGGACCCTGTCTCTGACCCCAACTCTCTGCAGGTGTCTCGGGGGGTGTTGGGATATGCAAGAAACACATTTCTAATACACAACTGTACAAGTGTGTAATAGGAAAAATATAGGCACACACCAATTAATTATATCACATTTATGTGGCACGTGCTGAACCATATGATCAAAAAAAGAGAGAACCACCTACCGATTTGTATACAGATCAATAACAATCATATTTACCAAGGTTTTCATCTCAATATAATGAAATAAGAGAGTAGTCATACGGTAGTAAATCAATATCTGTGGTAACACTATAACAAGTCTAATAGGCCTTACTCAGAATAATGCATTCACACAAAGCCACAATCAATATTAATAGGCTGTAACAGCAAAAACCTAGTCATAAATGTATATATGCCACTTAGCAGTCACTTTTAGCCAACGTGCAGTGAATGCATACATTTTCCTGTCATCCCAGATGGAATTGAACCCATGAACTTGGCGTTGCTAGCGCCACTATTAGGCAGACTTGCCATTAGACAGTAGAGGCAATTGCCTCAGGCCTCACTTCATCAAGGGGTCTCATGAGCTAGGCGTAAAAAATGATTAAAATAATTGATCTGCTTGATGGCCCCCCATGCTCCTCTCGAGGCACAATAAATCAAAATCTGTCTAAGCTAGAGGTATGTTTCACTGATGTCGGCCTTTCGCACCTGAGGAGGAAGGTGGCAGATCTACAGCGGTGTTTGTCAGACCAGGAGAAAGCTCAAAAATCGTTCTTCTGACGAAAACGTCTGTAGCGACTGAACGGTATGGCTTACAAATGAATATGACCCCTCTATGGAAAGATAAGACTCCCACGAACACAATGTTGTTTGTTCACAATTGTCTGAAGGTAGTAAATAGGGCATTTCCACGTCAAAGGTATACAGGTAATTCCACTGTACAAATCAATTTGAAAAATTCCTGAGCTTTCTTATATCTCGCAAATATAGGACAGACACTTCAAAACATACTTCCTTTTGATAAAACATTGTATTCTCTGTTCAATGCATTTCTATGGGCTAATAGCAGTAAGGCCAAATTCAATGTTTCATCAAATAATTGATTCATTTTTTTATATTCCTACAGGGGTCCTAAAACTCTAAATAAAATGGCAAAATTATCTTTGGTATGACCATCATAAAACAATTCCATATGTTAGTTTAGTAGTAGTCTCGTGTTGCCATACCTCCCCATAATCACTCTTGGAGGTCTGGAGAATTTTGCTTTGCAAAAACGGTTTGAACAGTCTGCTGGGAGCCCCATTTTTATTGGCTGTTACATTTGTCACTCGTTTCAGGAAACTAGGCGTATGTCGCACGTCTTTTTTTCTTTTTTTTTATCAAAATAAAAATATTTGGGGGCATACATTCCTTCTGGAACATGTGAAACCTTCATGTGCCTTAAAAACAAAATACGAAAGGAAACAAAATCATAACGAGCCTAGTTGGTTTAGCCACAGAAAAAGTCAGGAACCTTCCCGGTAGCCATGGTTGGCTGAGATAATGGATGGGCTGGACATGCCGAGAGATGAGTTTGGATTTGTCTCCTATGTGGCACGCTTCGGTCTATAACATGAAGTGCTTAGTATGTGTAGGTAATGTTTTATAAATTGTCTTTTTTGAAAGATATCATGAGGAACTGCACAAGTGTTGCTAAGGCTCTTCACTTTCTGGAGGACAGAGTTTTGAAATCAGTGGAATGCCCGGTGCAAGCAAAGTATGATAGCGTTTGAATGCAAATGCAGAGGGAGTCGAAAAGAGAACACAGAAGGCTGTTGTATAAAACACCTGTCTGGATTACATTTTCAAACTAAGGGCAACCATGGCATATGTGACAGAGAGGGAGAAGCATTCATCCATGTATACGGGTAAGAGACTCTAGCTGGCTACATTTCCAGATATTATGTTTCTTGGTTTCTAATTTTGTCAGAAAGTAATTTTCATTGCAAGTTAAAGTGTACTGTTAGTTGGCTGGCTGGCTCGCTATCATTACGTGTATGATCTGTGTAGTAATATTATTCATATCTCAGAGCCATTTGTATTGCTAGTTATAGCCTAATGTTAGCTAGCTAGCTGGTTAGCTTTAGCTACCTGTAGATTAATACAGGGTAGTAACGTTATGAGTTGGGATTATGGTTAATTGTTTAGCTAGCTAGGTAAATAAAAGACTCCACTATGCAAGTAACCATTTCACTGTACCGTTTACACCTTCTAACAAGCTAGATGGTCATTACTAATTTCATTTTTATACGGATGAGACTATTGGTGTTAAAATGCAGCAGTTATGCTATTTTGGACCCCCAGGCTGCTGATGTCATGTAGCCTGTCATTTTGTGTTTATACTTTTTCATAACGACAACGACAAGTTTGATGTCGGACGACAACAGAATGTTCATGTCGTCACTCCGACAACTGTATGTTAACTCCTCATCTCGACATGTCGACAGACGTAGTATAAACCAGCCTTTAGTCTTGAAATCTTTGGTTTAGCACATGGCCTCACATGTGAATCCTTAAAGAGGTTGGTGGGGCTTAGGCTTAAGAGGGTGTTATCAATGCTGAATGGGTGTAGACAAAGAAGAGCTCTCCAGTAGATGTCCCAAAACTTTAAGGGCCATTTTCTCAAAAGTGGAGTTACAAGTTTATCAACTTTCAAAGCAGAATTACTTTCCCATTAGTTCCTCAACTGCAGTGTATTATATACCATGTTCTAGCTCTGAGTCTCTACTTTTATCCAATGTAAAAAACACAATTTCAAATGTTGCTACATAAGACCGAATTGAGGAGGTCGGTCACATTTCAAGAACCCTCCCCCCACATGCTCTTTGCTGCTATGGGTTATGTTTATCAGTGTTTTCAGACTGGGAAGGACACATTTTGCAGAGAGTTGTTCCATATGCTAGTTTGCAACATTGTAGAAAATGGAAGAAAAACTGAATTCTGCTTTGTCAGAAGTGTGCTCTATACACAAAATCGACATACATCAACATATTTTGATGTGGTTTTAAAAGAGAAATCAGCGATTTCCCAGCCATCCTCACCATAGACTGTAAAAAGAATCGTCACGCACTGTTGCACCTACGACACTAATCTAGTGAGCACTATTGGGGCTCCGCTCAAGCAAGGCATTTGATTGATTTGATGTGTAGCGAGGCTTCACTGATTTACACCGGTTCTCCCTCCCTATTTAGCTATTTGTCTGCCATGAACTTCCCCAGGCTTACCCATATTAGGGAAGCCTGGTTCTCAACGAGGCTATCTTAGTAGAAACCCAGCCCCTGGCCCTTAGACTCTAGGGGGATACAATACACATTTCTTGAGTAAAAAGACAGGTGCTGATGATAATACTGCCATCGTCGTGGAGACAGAGGCAGAGGACATGTATGTGTAGCCCATGTATCTGATGCTGTCTGGACAAAAAAAGTTTCACTCACTCGGATTCTTTCTCCGGTGAGATAGTCTCAGCCACTTGTGAACTGAAGAAAAATTGGCGGGTGTTCAGATGTGGCGGGCTGTTCAGATGTGGAAATATTTTGGTAACCTACTTTTTGAAATTATTTGTTTGACAATCGGATGAAAACATCATGACTGGTTGTGTTCAATGGCACATTAACTTCTTTGGGCGAGGGGGCAGTATTTTCACATCCGGATAAAAAACGTACCCGATTTAATCTGGTTACGACTCCTGCCCAGTAACTAGAATATGCATATAATTATTGGCTTTGGATAGAAAACACCCTAAAGTTTCTAAAACTGTTTGAATGGTGTCTGTGAGTATAACAGAACTCCTATGGCGGTTAAAAACCTGAGAAGTTTCATGCAGGAAGTGGCCTGTCTGACAAGGTGTTGTTGTTCTTGCTTCTGTGTATTGAAGAGTCAGGATCTTAGCTGTAACGTGACATTTCCTAGGGCTCCAATAGGCTCTCAGAGCCCGGGAAAAACCTGAACGATGACGAGGCAGCCTCAGGCTGAAACACATTATCGCCTTTTCCAAGTGGCCCATCAGAGGACAATGGAATTAGGCGCGTGCCCGATTCGACCCCGTGCAGTATTTTCCTTCGGCTGTTTAGCTAATTGCAGATTCCCGGTCGGAATATTATCGCTTTTTTACGAGAATAATGGCATAAAAATGGATTTTAAACAGCGGTTGACATGCTTCGAAGTACGGTAATGGAATATTTAGAATTTTTTTGTCACGAAATGCGCCATGCGCGCGACCGTTATTTACCATTTCGGATAGTGTCTGGGACGCACGAACAAAACGCCGCTATTCGGATATAACGATGGATTATTTTGGACCAAACCAACATTTGTTATTGAAGTAGCAGTCCTGGGAGTGCATTCTGACGAAGAACAGGAAAGGTAAGACCATTTTTGTTATAGTAAATGGGATTTTGGTGAAGGCTAAATTTGCCGGGTGTCTAAATAGCTAGCCCTGTGATGCCGGGCTATCTACTCAGAATATTGCAAAATGTGCTTCATCCGAAAAGCTATTTTAAAATCGGACATATCGAGTGCATAGAGGAGTAATGTATCTATAATTCTTAAAATAATTGTTATGCTTTTTGTGAACGTTTATCGTGAGTAATTTAGTAAATTGTTAGTAAATTCTCCGGAAGTTTGCGGGGGGTATGCTTTTTCTGAACGTCACATGCTAATGTAAAAAGCTGGTTTTTGATATAAATATGAACTTGATTGAACAAAAAATGCATGTTTTGTATAACATAATGTCCTAGGTGTGTCATCTGATGAAGATCATCAAAGGTTAGTGCTGCATTTAGCTGTCTTCTGGGTTTTTGTAACATTATATGCTAGCTTGAAAAATGGGTGTCTGATTATTTCTGGCTGTGTACTCTGCTGACATAATCTAATGTTTTGCTTTCGTTGTAAAGCCTTTTTGAAATCGGACAGTGTGGTTAGATTAACGAGAGTCTTGTCTTTAAATAGCTGTAAAATAGTCATATGTTTGAGAAATTGAAGTAATAGCATTTCAAAGGTTTTGAAAATCGCGCCACAGGATTCAACTGGCTGTTACGTAGGTGGGACGAATTCGTCCCGCCGGTCCCATAGAGGTTAAAAGGTAATACATTTGTACAGTTAAATTGTGTCTTTACTATAAAACCCACCAAAAAATGTTATAGGAGGGGTGGTGGGGATGGAGGAGGAGCTCAGACTGGCCTTTGCCTGTGGCCTCCAAATCCCTAAGTCCACGCTTGGGTAGCGCCATGCTCTTACACACTCAGCCAAACAGGACCATACATGTCAGTCATGCTAATTATCTCCAAAGAAGCTGTCAAAACACAAATGTAACTTAATTAAATTCAGAGAAATGTCAGTCATGTCCCCTATGTGCAGGCTAGTAGTGTTTCTCAACCTCTGGTCCATGGATGGACCCGGCGTCGAACCATGAGATGTTGCTGACTACCCCAAGATGAGACGCTGACATACATTTGGCCAGTTCTACAGTGCTACTTTTATATGGTGCCCCAAGGAGGAAGTCCCAAGGTTGTGAAACACTGGGCTAATACGCCTTGTTGTGCGCCAACCGAAGTATGTCAGTGCTCAGAGTGAACAATATTATAGTAAGAACACTTTGTTCTTGGTCAGTATAGAATATTGAAGTTCATTTGATTAAATCATGGCAGAATACAGTTGAACATAGTTGAACTGAACAATTGAAGAAGAAGAAGAAAATCTGTTAGATTTAGATTTAGATTTGTACATTTAGGTAACATTTGTTGTGCCCAAACTGTCTGTGGGGTATGCTGGGTAATGTATTCCGTCTTAATGCAATATTTACACTGACCTTCTGAAGGGAATGCTCCCCAAACACAATTAATGAGGGACTGTGCTCTGTCCAAATGTCACATTATTGCATGAGAAGGCACTGAGTGAATACTGCACATCAATCCACACTTCACTATGGCTACGGTAGTGACTAAAGGAATACCTACGTGAGAATTCTGTTCATTGACTACAGCTCAGTGCTCAACACCATAGTGCTCTCGAAGCTCATCACTAAGCTAAGGATCCTGGGACTGAACACCTCCCTCTGCAACTGGATCCTGGACTTTCTGACTGGCCGCCCCCAGGTGGTGAGGGTAAGCAACAACACATCCGCCACGCTGACCCTCAACACGGGGGTCCCTCAAGGGTGCGTGCTTAGTCCCCTCCTGTACTCCCTCTTCACCCATGACTGCGTGGCCACACACAACTCCAACACCATCATTAAGTTTGCTAACGACACAACAGGGGTAGGCCTGATCACCGACTACGATGAGCCTTTAGGGAGGAGGTCAGAGACCTGGTAGTGTGGTGCTAGGACAACAACCTCTCCTTCAACATGAGTAAGACAAAGGAGCTGATCATGGACTACAGGAAACGGAGGGCCGAGCAAGCCCCCATTCACATCGAAGTGGAGTGGGTAGAGAGCTTCAAGTTACTCGGTGTCCACATCACTAAGGATCAATCATGGTCCAAACACACCAACACAGTCGTGAAGACGGCACGACAACGCCTCTTCCTCCTCAGGATGCCTAAAAAATTTGGCATGGGCCCTCAGATCCTCAAAAAGTTCTACAGCTGCACCATCGAGAGCATCTTCACTGGCTGCATCACCTCTTGGTATGGCAACTCCTTGGCATCCGACCACAAGTTTCTACAGAGGGTAGTGTGTACAGCCCCGTACATCACTGGGGCCGAGCTCCCTGCCATCCAGGACCTCGATACCAGGTGGTGTTAGAGAAAGGCCCAAAGAATTGTCAAAGACTCCATCCATCCATTTACACTCACCACATACACTGCTGCTACTGTTAATTTACTATCCTTTTGCTTAGTCACTTTACCCATACCTATATGTACAGTACATTGCTACCTCAATTACCTCGTACCCCTGCACATCGACTCAGTACTGGTACTCCCTGTATTTAGCCATGTTATTTTGTACTCCCTATATACTCAATAGCCATGTAATTTTCTACTCCCTATATACTGTGTATAGCCATGTTATTTTCTACTCCCTATATACTGTATAGACATGTTATTTTCTACTCCCTATATACTGTATAGCCATGTTATTTTCTACTCCCTATACACTGTACAGTATATAGCCATGTTATTTTCTACTCCCTATATTCTGTATAGCCATGTTATTTTCTACTCCCTATACGCTGTACTGTATATAGCCATGTTATTTTCTACTCCCTATATACTGTATTTTTGGACACCGATTTGGCTGATTATTATTATTTTATTTTTTTTCACCTTTATTTACCTAGGCAAGTCAGTTAAGAACACATTCTTATTTTCAATGACGGCCTAGGAACGGTGGGTTGTCAGCTCGGGGATTCAATCTTGCAACCTTACGGTTAACTAGTCCAACGCTCTAACCACCTGCCTTACATTGCACTCCACGAGGAGCCTGCCTGTTACGCGAATGCAGTAAGAAGCCAAGGTAAGTTGCTAGCTAGCATTAAACTTATCTTATAAAAAACAATCAATCAATCATAATCACTAGTTAACTACATTAGGTTGATGATATTACTAGTTTATCTAGCGTGTCCTGCGTTGCATATAATCGATGCGGTGCGCATTCGCAAAAAAAGACTGTCGTTGCTCCAACGTGTACCTAACCATAAACATCAATGCCTTTCTTAAAATCAATACACAAGTATACTGCTCAAAAAAATAAAGGGAACACTTAAACAACACATCCTAGATCTGAATGAAATAAATAATCTTATTAAATACTTTTTTCTTTACATAGTTGAATGTGCTGACAACAAAATCACACCAAAATAATCAATGGAAATCCAATTTATCAACCCATGGAGGTCTGGATTTGGAGTCACACTCAAAATTAAAGTGGAAAACCACACTACAGGCTGATCCAACTTTGATGTAATGTCATTAAAACAACTCAAAATGAGGCTCAGTAGTGTGTGTGGCCTCCACGTGCTTGTATGACCTCCCTACAACGCCTGGGCATGCTCCTGATGAGGTGGCGGATGGTCTCCTGAGGGATCTCTTCCCAGACCTGGACTAAAGCATCCGCCAACTCCTGGACAGTCTGTGGTGCAACGTGGCGTTGGTGGATGGAGCGAGACATGATGTCCCAGATGTGCTCAATTGGATTCAGGTCTGGGGAACAGGCGGCCCAGTCCATAGCATCAATGCCTTCCTCTTGCAGGAACTGCTGACACACTCCAGCCACATGAGGTCTAGCATTGTCTTGCATTAGGAGGAACCCAGGGCCAACCGCACCAGCATATGGTCTCACAAGGGGTCTGAGGATCTCATCTCGGTACCTAATGGCAGTCAGGCTACCTCTGGCGAGCACATGGAGGGCTGTGCGGCCCCCCAAAGAAATGCCACCCCACACCATGACTGACCCACCGCCAAACCGGTCATGCTGGAGGATGTTGCAGGCAGCAGAACGTTCTCCACGGTGTCTCCAGACTCTGTCACGTCTGTCACGTGCTCAGTGTGAACCTGCTTTCATCTGTGAAGAGCACAGGGCGCCAGTGGCGAATTTGCCAATCTTGGTGTTCTCTGGCAAATGCCAAACGTCCTGCACGATGTTGGGCTGTAAGCACAACCCACACCTGTGGACGTCGGGCCCTCATACCACCCTCATGGAGTCTGTTTCTGACCATTTGAGCAGACACATGCACATTTGTGGCCTGCTGGAGGTCATTTTGCAGGGCTCTGGCAGTGCTCCTCCTGCTCCTCCTTGCACAAAGGCGGAGGTAGCGGTCCTGTTGCTGGGTTGTTGCTCTCCTACGGCCTCCTCCACGTCTCCTGATGTACTGGCCTGTCTCCTGGTAGCGCCTCCATGCTCTGGACACTACGCTGACAGACACAGCAAACCTTCTTGCCACAGCTCGCATTGATGTGCCATCCTGGATGAGCTGCACTACCTGAGCCACTTGTGTGGGTTGTAGACTCCGTCTCATGCTACCACTAGAGTGAAAGCACCGCCAACATTCAAAAGTGACCAAAACATCAGCCAGGAAGCATAGGAACTGAGAAGTGGTCTGTGCAGAACCACTCCTTTATTGGGGGTGTCTTGCTAATTGCCTATAATTTCCACCTGTTGTCTATTCCATTTGCACAACAGCATGTGAAATGTATTGTCAATCAGTGTTGCTTCCTAAGTGGACAGTTTGATTTCACAGAAGTGTGATTGACTTGGAGTTACATTGTGTTGTTTAAGTGTTCCCTTTATTTTTTTGAGCAGTGTATATATTTTTAAATCTGCATATTCAGTTAATATTGCCTGCAAACATGAATTACTTTTAACTAGCAAAATTGTGTCACTTCTCTTGCAACAGAGTCAGGGTATATGCAGCAGTTAGGGCCGCTTGGCTCGTTGCGAACTGTGTGAAGACTATTTCTTCCTAACAAAGACAGCCAACTTCGCCAAACGGGGGATGATTTAACAAGCGCATTTGCGAAAAAAAGCACAATCGTTGCACGACTGTACCTAACCATAAACATCAATGCCTTTCTTAAAATCAATACACAGAAGTATATATTTTTAAACCTGCATATTTAGCTAAAAGAAATCCAGCTTAGCAGGCAATATTAACCAGGTGAAATTGTGTCATTTCTCTTGCGTTCATTGCACGCAGAGTCAGGGTATATGCAACAGTTCGGGCCGCCTGGCTCGTTGCGAACTAATTTGCCAGAATTTTACGTCATTATGACATAACATTGAAGGTTGTGCAATATAACAGGAATATTTAGACTTATGGATGCCACCCGTTAGATAAAATACGGAAAGGTTCCGTATTTCCCTGAAAGAATAAACGTTTTGTTTTCGAGATGACAGTTTCCGGATTCGACCATATTAATGACCTAAGGCTCGTATTTCTGTGTGTTATTATGTTATAATTAAGTCTATGATTTGATAGAGCAGTCTGACTGAGCGATGGTAGGCACCAGCAGGCTCGTAAGCATTCATTCAAACAGCACTTCGTGCGTTTTGCCAGCAACTCTTCGAAATGCTTCAAGCATTGCGCTGTTTATGACTTCAAGCCTATCAACTCCCGAGATTAGGCTGGTGTAACCGATGTGAAATGGCTAGCTAGTTAGCGGGGTGCGCGCTAATAGCGTTTCAAACGTCACTCGCTCTGAGACTTGGAGTAGTTTTTCCCCTTGTTCTGCATGGGTAACGCTGCTTTGAGGGTGGCTGTTGTCGATGTGTTCCTGGTTCGAGCCCAGGTAGGAGCGAGGAGAGGGACGGAAGCTATACTGTTACACTGGCAATACTAAAGTGCCTATAAGAACATCCAATAGTCAAAGGTATATGAAATACAAATCATATAGAGAGAAATAGTCCTATAATTCCTACAATAATAACTACAACCTAAAACTTCTTACCTGGGAATATTGAAGACTCATATTAAAAGGAACCACCAGCTTTCTTATGTTCTCATGTTCTGAGCAAGGAACTTAAACGTTTGCTTTCTTACATGGCACATATTGCACTTTTACTTTCTTCTCCAACACTTTGTTTTTGCATTATTTAAACCAAATTGAACATGTTTCCTTATTTATTTGAGGCTAAATTGATTTTATTGATGTATTATATTAAGTTAAAATAAGTGTTCATTCAGTATTGTTGTAATTGTCATTATTACAAAAAAAATAAAAAATAAAATAAAGAAAAATAATAATAATTAAAAAAAATATATATATAATAATAAATAAAATTGTCTGATTAATCGGCATCGGGTTTTTTGGTCCTCCAATAATCGGTATCGGCGTTGAAAAATCATAATCGGTCGACCTTTACCCTATACATGTAAGGGGTGTGTACTGGCGGCAGAGAAGTCAGACGCAGGAGAGTAAAAACTGTGTTTCCAACGGCGCAGTTTAATAATAAAACCCACCGGAAAACAGAACAATGAATAAATGGGTACAAAACCCGACGCACACCAGACATAACGTGCACAAGCACTTACAATAAACAATTCCGGACAAGTACATGGGGGGGAAAGAGGGTTAAATACACAACATGTAATGAATGGAATTGGAACCAGGTGTGTGGGAAGCCAAGACAAAACAAATGGAAAATGAAAGGTGGATCGGCAATGGCTAGAAGACCGGTGACGTCGACCGCCGAACGTCGCCCGAACAAGGAGAGGGACTGACTTCGGAGGACGTCGTGACAATACACTGTACTGTATTTAGCCATGTTATTTTCCACTCCCTATATAGTGTATATTTACATTTACATTTAAGTCATTTAGCAGACGCTCTTATCCAGAGCGACTTACAAAATGGTGCATTCACATATCGTATATGTAACGGCCGTCGTAGGAAGTGGACCAAAATGCAGCGGGTACGTGAATGCTCATCTTTATTTTATGACGCACACTATACAAAACAACAAAACGAAAAAAACGAACGACAGCTAAACAGTAATGCAGGCTAAACATAGCAGTGCACAAACAACCTCCCACAATTCCCATAACAAACACACCCCTATACATAGGACCTTCAATCAGAGGCAACGAGGAACAGCTGCCTCCAATTGAAGGCCCAATCCCAATTAACTAAACATAGACTAGACTGAACATAGAAATACACTAACATAGAACATAGACCAAACCCCCGGAAACTCTAAACAAACACCCCTCTACATAAACACACACCCGAACCACATAAAACAAATACCCCCCTGCCACGTCCTGACCAAACTACAATAACAAATGACCCCTTTACTGGTCAGAACGTGACAGTATATAGCCATGTTATTTTCTACTCCCTATATTCTGTATATAGTCATGCCATTTTCTACTCCCTATATACTGTATATAGCCATGTTATTTTCTACTCCCTCTATACTGTATATAGCCATGTTATTTTCTACTCCCTATATACTTCATATAGCCATGTTATTTTCTACTCCCTATACACTTTATATAGCCATGCTATTTTCTACTCCCTATATACTGTATAGCCATGTTATTTTCTACTCCCTATATACTGTATAGCCATGTTATTTTCTACTCCCTATATACTGTATGTCACGCCCTGACCTGAGAGAGACTGTTTGTTTCTCTATGTGGTTAGGTCAGGGTGTGGGGTGGGCATTCTATGGTGTCTATTTCTTTGTGTTGAGCCGAGTATGGTTCCTAATCAGAGGCAGCTGTCTATCGTTGTCATACTTAGGCAGCCTTTCCACACCTGTAGTTGTGGGATCTTAATGTTGTACTGCTTGTTAAGCCTACAAGACGTGACGGTCGTTATCATTGTTTATTATTTTTGTTTGTAGTGTTCTGAGGTAAAATAAATACACGATGAACACTTACCACGCTGCGCTTTGGTCCACTCCTTTTGACGAACGTGACACTGTATATAGCAATGTTATTTTCTACTCCCTATATACTGTATATAGCCATGTTATTTCTACTCCCTATATACTCTAAAGCCATGTTATTTTCTACTTCCTATATACTCTATAGCCATGTTATTTTCTACTCCCTATATTCGGTATATAGCCATGTTATTTTCTACTCCCTATATACTGTATATGGCCATGTTATTTTCTACTCCATATATACTTTATATAGCCATGTTATTTTCTACTCCCTGTATACTGTATATAGCCATGTCATTTTCTACTCCCTATATACTGTATATAGCCATGTTATTTTCTACTCCCTATATTCTGTATAGCCATGTAATTTTCTACTCCCTATATACTATATAGCCATGTTATTTTCTACTCGCTATATACTGTATAGCCATGTTATTTTCTACTCCCTATATACTGTATATAGCCATGTTATTTTCTACTCCCTATATTCTGTATAGCCATGTTATTTTCTACTCCCTATATACCTTATATAGCCATGTTATTTTCTACTCCCTATATACCTTATATAGCCATGTTATTTTCTACTCCCTATATACCTTATATAGCCATGTTATTTTCTACTCCCTATATACTGTACTGTATGTTGCCATGTTATTTTCTACTCCCTATATACTATATAGCCATGTTTTTTTCTACTCGCTATATACTATATAGCCATGTTATTTTCTACTCGCTATATACTGTATAGCCATGTTATTTTCTACTCCCTATATTCTGTATAGCCATGTTATTTTCTACTCCCTATATACCTTATATAGCCATGTTATTTTCTACTCCCTATATACTGTACTGTATGTTGCCATGTTATTTTCTACTCCCTATATACTGTATATAACCATGTTATTTTCTACTCCCTATATACTCTATAGCCATGTTATTTTCTACTCCCTATATAGTATTTTATTTCATTTTATTTATTTGTCTTCAGGCTATTTGTGTGTGAGAGAAACTCTTCTGTGTCTGTTTATGTTTTCAGAGAGGAGAAAGTGAGTGTGAGGGAAAAATAATTATACTGTAGTTTATGTGTGTGCATGTGTGTGTGTGTGTCTGTGTGAGTCTGTGTGCATGCGTGTGTGGGCATATATATGTTCATTTAATTTCAGTATGTGTGTGCACGTGTGTATGTGTGTGTGTGTGTGAGCCAGGTGACCTCTCCCTCTCAGGGACAGAGGTAAACGCCAGCGGTGATGCCGTTGAAGTGGCTGCTGGGTAGAGCTCCCCAGCACGTTGTGTGTGCTGGTGGGATTAGACCCTCACAGCGAGGCTCCCGTGTAGGCACCTCCCCTCGCTGCTTCTCCCAATGACACCCCTTTGCCAGATAAGAAACCAGCGGAGGAAAATAAATTACTTCTTCCCACATGCCAAGTGAGATGAGTTGGGAAAGCCCTGTCTCGGCGCTCTCTCTTTCTTTCTTTCTTGCTTTCTTTCCCTCTCCGCTCTTTCCCTTTCTTTTTTCTCTCGCTCTCTCTTTCCATTTGTCTACTTATCTCTCTCTCCCTCAACCCCCTCCTTTTCCCTCTCTTACAAAACTCCAAGAAGGACCCAGACCATGTCTAAACCCTTTTACAGGATACACTGAGGATTTTAGCAGGCAGCTTTGGAACTGATAGTGCAGAACAAGTGTTATTTGAAATCCTCCCAAGCCAAACACTGCTGAATCTGCCAGCCAGGTAGTAAAAAAAGAAAAAAAAAGATGGCGTTTGCAGAGTGTTTGGCTTGAGATGAATTAGATGGGTTGTGGACATCCATCACGGCAGGCTATTGAGCAAATTGACAGCGCTGTACCTCCAAGTCATAGTCAGCAAATCTAAAGGGCTGTGGCTTAGAGAGAGAGGAGACAGCTGACTGGTGTCAGCTGAAAAACATCCCAATGATTTAGAACCCATCAGCTGTAGACACTGAAATCTGACGTGGGATCAGTTTATCAAAGGTAAAACTGAGTGTGGTTATGGTAATGTAATTAAACTAGAGTGAGTGAATGACTATTGATCCTTTGATAATGAATGTGTTGCTACTGGAGATTTACAGTTGGTTTCTATCTATGCACAGCACACCATATTTTTTAAGTTTAAATTGGGCCTTACAATAGATTTGGGATCAGATTTCCCTACCCTCAACCCTTACCTTTACCATTAGGAGGGAGAAAAATATCTGACCTTTGGCCAGTGGTTAGGAACCACCTCGAGGGGAGGACCCGGACGAAAGTAACGCTTTTAGTTTTTTCCCTAATCACTCAGAGACCGATAAATCTAGAGACACCATATTTTATGACAAACAACTTATATATGTCCCCTACCATTAGCAACTGTAATTTAAGTTCTAGTGTAAATTAGTTTCAATTAAATAGACTGAGAAAATAACTACCGCAACGTTACTTTTTTACCTCAAATCAAATCGTATTTGTCACATGCGCCGAGTACAACAGGTGTAGTAGACCTTACCGGTCTGTTCGGGCCTCCTTTTCCTATAGTTCCACACTGCCAAGTCTCTGACGAGCACTTAACCAACAATGCAGTTAAGAAAATATTTACTAAACTAAAGTAAAAAAAATACAAATACAATAACGAGGCTATATACATACAGGTACTGAGTCAATGTGTGGGGGTACAGGAAAGTTGAGGTAATTTAGGTAATATGTACATGTAGGTAGGGGTAAAGTGACTATGCATAGATAAGAGAGTGAGTAGGGCAAGAAGGGTATTCTATGCCATCAAAAGGAACATAAAATTTGACATACCAATTAGGATCGAGCTAAAAATACTTGAATCAGTTATAGAACCCATTGCCCTTTATGGTTGTAAGGTCTGGGATCCGCTCACCAACCAAGAATTCACAAAAAACGCAGAATTAGGCCGATACCCGCTAATTATCAAAATCCAGAAAAGCCGTTAAAATCTACAACCACCTAAAAGGAAGTGATTCCCAAACCTTCCATAACAAAACCATCACCTACAGAGAGATGAACCTGGAGAAGAGTCCCGTAAGCAAGCTGGTCCTGGAGCTCTGTTCACAAACACAAACACACCCCACAGAGCCCCAGGACAGCAACACAATTAGACCCAACCAAATCATGAGAAAACAAAAAGATAATTACTTGACACATTGGAAAGAATTAACAAAAAAACTGAACCAACTAGAATGCTATTTGGCCCTAAACAGAGAGTACACTGTGGCAGAATACCTGACCACTGTGACTGATCCAAAATTAAGGAAAGATTTGACTATGTACAGACTCAGTGAGCATAGCCTTGCCATTGAGAAAGGCTGCCGTAGGCAGACCTGGCTCTCAAGAAAAGACAGGCTATGTACACACTGCCCACAAACGGAGGTGGAAACTGAGCTGCACTTCCTAACCTCCTGCCAAATGTATGACCATATTAGAGACACATATTTCCCTCAGATAACACAGATCCACAAAGGGTTTGAAAACAAACCTGATTTTGATAAACTCACATATCTACTGTGTGAAATACCACAGTGTGCCATCACAGCAGCAATATTTATGACCTGTTGCCACAAGAAAAGGTCAACCAGTGAAGAACAAACACCATCGTAAATACAACCCATATTTATGCTTATTTATTTTCCCTTTTGTACTTTAACCATTTGTACATCGTTACAACACTGTATATATACACATAATATGACATTTGTAATGTCTTTATTATTTTGGAACTTCTGTGAGTGTAATGTTTACTGTTCATTTTTATTGTTTATTTCACTTTTGTATATTATCTACTTCACTTGCTTTGGCAATGTTAACATATGTTTCCCATGCCAATAAAGCCCCTTGAATTGAATAGCAGCCGTGAAAAAAAAGAAGGGGGGACAATGCAAATAGTCTGGGTAGCCATTTGATCAATTTTTCTCTTATGGTTTGGTGGTCTTATGGAAGCTGTTAAGGACACTTTTGGACCTAGACTTGGCGCTCCGGTACCGCTTGCTGTGCGGTAGCAGAGAGAACAGTCAATGACTTGGGTGACTAGAGTCTTTGACAAATTTTGGGTCCTTCCTCTGACACAGCCTAGTATAATGGTCCAGGATAGCGGGAGCTTGGCCCCAGTGATGTACTGGGTCATACGCATTACCCTCTGTAGCGCCTTGTGGTCGGATGCCGAGCAGTTTCCATACCAGGCGGTGATGCAGCCGGTCAGGATGCTCTCAATGTTGCAGCTGTCAAACCTTTTGAGGATCTGGGGACCTATGCCCAATCTTTTCAGTCTCCTGAGGGGGAATAGGTGTTGCCGTGCCCTCTTCACGACTGTCTTGGTGTGTTTGGACCATGATAGTTTGTTGGTGATTTGGACACCAAGGAACTTGAAGCTCTCGACCCACTCCACTTCAGCCCCGTCGATGTTAATGGGGGTCTGTTCGGGCCTCCTGTTCCTATAGTCCCATACTGCCAAGTCTCTGACCTGCTCCCTATAAGCTGTCTCATCATTGTCGGTGATCAGGCCTACCACTGTTGTGTCGTCAGCAAACTTGATGATGGTGTTGGATTTGTGCTTGGCCACGCAGTCGTGGGTGAACAGGGAGTACAGGAGGGGACTAAGCATGCACCCCTGAGGGTGCCCCCGTGTTGAGGATCAGTGTGGCAGATGTGTTGTTGCCTACCCTTACCACCTGGGGGCGGCCTGTCAGCAAGTCCAGGATCCAGTTGCAGAGGGAGGTGTTTAGTCCCAGGGTCCTTAGCTTAGTGATGCGCTTTATGGGCACTATGGTGTTGAACACTGAGCTGTAGTCAATGAACAGCATTCTCACATAGGTGTTCCTTTTTTCCAGGTGGGAAAGGGCAGTGTGGAGTGCAATTGAGATTGAGTCATCTATGGATCTGTTGGGATGCTATTCAAATTGGAGTGGGTCTAGGGTTTCCAGAATGATGGTGTTGATGTTTGTTTTATTTATTACAGACTCGGTCAGGGAGATGTTGAAAATGTCAGTGAAGACACTTTCCAGTTGGTCAGCGCATGCTCAGAGTTTAAAGATCTTGCTCACATCGGCTACGGAGAGCGTGATCACACAGTCGTCCAGAACAGCTGGTGTGCTCATGCATGCTTCAGTGTTGCTTGCCTCGAAGCGAGCATAAAAAGGCATTTTGCCCGTCTGATAGGCTCACGTCACTGGGCAGCTCATGGATTGGTAATAGTTTGCAAGCCCTGCCACATCTGACGAGTGACAGAGCTGGTGTAGTAGGATTCAATCTTCGTCCTGTATTGACGCTTTGCCTGTTTGATGGTTCGTCTGAGGGCATAGCAGGATTTTTTTTTAAGCGTCCGGATTAGTGTCCTGCTCCAAGAAAGCAGCAGTTCTAGCCTTTAGTTCGGTGCGATGTTGCCTGTAATCCATGGCTTCTGGTTGGGATATGTACGTATCCATGGCTTCTGGTTGGGATATGTACTTTCGGTCACTGTGGGGTCGACGTCGTCGATGCACTTATTGATGAAGCCGGTGACTGAGATGGTATACTCCTCAATGCCAGGGGCACAACATTGGTTTTAGAAATGGGGGGGAATATCTTGGTGGGGGGTCTGGGGTCCTCCCATTTTTGGGGGCATCTAAAGCTAATTTCCTGTATTTCTACACAATCTAATATGACCCATGGCCCTTCTAGCCGTCTCTATGTAGAACAACATAAAGTAGGCAAACATGCCCAGTCGTCAAGCTAGGTAAGAGATCATTATTAATATGTTTAAGTGATTGATAAGACTGAACTAGATAAATGATAATTCAATAATCAATATTGTGTTGCACCTTTAAACAATAGCCAAACAAATGAACAACTCTAACAAATAATGTACAAAGACTTTTGATTTTATTTATTAAGACTTCCTCTACATAAAATTTCAGCCAGCCCGAGCCGCCTGCACGCCCAACCCCCACCATCTTTTTTTTATGTCTCAAGGAAAGGTTTGGAAAACAAACGTTTTATAAAAACACATACACCTACACATTAACACACAGAAACAGTACACCCTCAATATAATTCATATCATAGGCCTAATAGTACTGTAGAACTCTTTTTATCTGCATACAATATAGTTGGGTCACCCAGTCCTGCCCCTAGGGATCCACCGCCCTGCATTGCTTTAGGATCTTAGTGAAACCTTCGTTATTAGTTTAAGGTGTGTTAGGCCAAGGCCAGATTGACAAAGCATGTTAAACAAAACATACAGTATTTGCATATGTTATGGTCTTGTGAAGGCTGGCTGAATTCTGCCAAAGAGTATGTTCTTCTATGTCAGCATGTCTCCAGATTATCCCCCAGGGCCAGGACTGAGCAGCCCAGCAGCTAGGGATTGCCTAAATAGTTATCTACCCTGACGTGGGCATTTTTTTCAATACAGACTCCTTTTGTCGTTCTGTATTCCATATAAAGCATCCGGACCTTATGAAAGTTGCACAGTACACCCTTAATCTTGTAATAAATCAAATCTAGTGATACATAACTTGACATTTCTCCCATCCATTGTGGGAAGATAACCAACCTTCCAATAATGGCAATGCATTTCTTAGTCATTATAAATGCTAGGTTTCTTCTGATCACAGTCTCCAGTATCAACATTACTAAGCAAACAAAAACAGGGAGAAGGGATAATCTGTAGACATGCTGACATAGAAGAACATACTCTGTGGCAGAATTCAGCCAGCCTTCACAAGACCATAACAGAAGCGAATACTGTATGTTCCCTTTTTGTCTTTTACACCTCCAGCAGAATAATTACATTTCTGTGTGCATGATATTCAGTTTTACTGGCATATAGTACGTTCTTTGAATGGTTTTAAACTGCAGTAATTTATGTCTAAGATTATATGAACATGACTGGGCAATCTAATGTATATATTCATCATCATCAATAGCTTCTCCCAGGTCTTCTTCACATTTTTGTTAAACATGCTTTGTGTTATCGGGAAAAGCCTCTATTTGTCAGACTGACTTAAAATAGTTCCAATCTTTGAAGCTTCTTGCTTGTCCAGTTTTTCCTGCACAGAGAAAATAGTGTTGTATCTGCAAAAATTCAACTCATCTCCATCACTGATTGGTCTTCCCTGGCTATCTGACCCTGGTGAGACCCCTGTCACCATCTGATCCTGCTCACATGAGGCATGACAAAGAGTTACATTGGTGTACATTTATACATTATATTATCCAGGAATAATGCTTCAACAATTGAAATTACCATTATTCCCAGATTGTAGGTCTACCCATCAACTCAAGATCAAACTTAGTATCCATTCACTGATTGTTATAATACACTGCAAAATTCACCTGAGCTCTGTAGGCTGGTCTTCCCTGGCTGTCTGACCCTGCAGGGACACCTGTCACCATCTTATCCTGCTAAGACATGATGAGCATTATGTTGTGTACTGACTGTGCACCATGACAGTGAAGCCTGTAGAGCTGTTTATACTGTGCCAATGTGAAAAGTAGGGAATTAGCTAGGGAAACTGACAGATCAATAATGTTACATCGCTATACTGACTAATAAAAAAAAAACTCACTGCACTGACACGGTAGAAACGCTCATTCCACTGAAAAAAAATGTCAGAGTATCGGTCTTCAATCATTTGTCTCTAGTTTCATTGTTTGATTCAGGTCTAAAATAATAGCTGAAGTTAATGAGCTAGCTAGCTAGCTACATTTAGCCAACTTTTGGCTAGCTCTGCTAGCTAATGGTACAATGGTACATCATCAAATGTACTTCAGTTGAAACCAGACAAAACAAAGGCTACATAACATTGCTATACACACACACACAACAGCTGCTAGATACTGCTACCTGACAGATAGCTATAGGCTAGCTAGAGGTTAACTTGCTGTGGTAGCTGCTAGCAAGCTAACTAGGTGCTAATACAGTTCATTTACTTCAGTCGAGAGAGGATGAAACATTATCTAACTTAAAATGTCAGTTACACTACTAGCTCAGCACTGGGCATTTTTGTTGTTGTTGTCAAACAGCAGTTACCTTGCCAGCTAGATCAGTCAACTAAAGAGTAGCCAGTTTCTGCTCGACCCGCTTTTACAACTCAGAGAAAAAGCGCAACACAGACAGCAGCAGCCTCTGTTCATCTATCCCATGCTGGTCCCATACGCCAGCCTTTCAGAAGCTTTACCTTCACACAACCTGTCCGCACACTCTGAGTTGTCTGTGCTGTCCTAAATCCAGCCGGCTCAAACCGGAAAACAGCCTATCCAACCGCTCCGAGGCATCCGCATGGTCCTAAAGCACACCAGAGTTTTGTATCACAGTGCAATGATAAACCTGGATGGGACAAAAATGCAATTTCAGAATGTGTGTGTGTGGGGGGGGGGGGGGGGTCATGTCCTCCCCGTCCCCAGTGAAAGTTGCGCAACTACTCAATGCAATCGGATGAATCCCATAACATATCCCAGTCTGTGCTAGCAAAACACTCCTGTAGCTTAGCATCCATGTCATCTGACCACTTCCGTGTTGAGCAAGTCACTGGCACTTCCTGCTTTAGTGAGTCACTGGTACTTCCTGCAAGCCTACTAGTCAGATGGAGGGCAAGGGAGAGCTTTGTATGCGTCTCTATGTGCGGAGTAAAGTTGGTCTAGAGTTTTTCCTCTCATTGCACATGTGACATGCTGGTAGAAATTAGGTAAAACGTTTGCCTGCATTAAAGTCCCCAGCCACTTGTTTGTTTATGGCCTTATACAGCTCGTTGAGTACTGGTCTTAGTGCCAGCATCGGTTTGTGGTGGTAAATAGATGAATATAGATGAAAGATATAGATGAAAATTCTCTTGGTAGATAGTGTGGTCTACAGGTTATCATAAGGTACTCTACCTCAGGCGAGCAAAACCTTGAGACTTCCTCAATATTAGACATCACGCACAAGCTGTTATTTACAAATAGACATAGATCACCACCCCTGGTCTTACCGGAGGTAGCTGTTCTGTCTTTCCGATGAAAGGAAAACTCAGTCAAGTGTATATTATCCATATCGTTGTTCAGCCATGACTCGTGAAACATAAGATATCAACGTTTTGAATGTCCCGTTGGTAGGATAGTCTCGAACAGAGCTCATCCAGTTTATTCTCCAGTGATTGCACGTTGGCCAATAGGACTCGCCAACGAATTCTCACAAGGCACCTGGATATGCAGCCCCTGTATCTCCGTTTCCTCTTTATGCGAAAAACTGGGATTTGGGCCTGGTCCGGGAGCAGCAGTATATCCTTCGCGTCAGACTCAATAAAGAGTGAGGTGAGTAATCACTGTTCTGATATCCAGAAGCTCTTTTCGGTCATAAGAGACGGTAGAAGAAACAATATGTACAAAGTAATTTACAAACAATGCCTAAAAACACAGAAAATAGCACAATTGGTTATGAGCCAGTATAACTGCAGCCATCGTCTCCAGCGCCATTATCCATCACCTGCTGGAGGGGCCGGAGTTACACAGCCTTCAGATGGAAGTAACAGCTGGCGAGAAGTGCACAGTATCTGTGTTATCTCCATGTTTCTGGTTTGTAATGCTTGTTACTTTCAACAAATACACTATCAGCCATAATGTCATATTTGTGTCGATTTCAATAATTAATGCTATAGGTTAGAAATGTATGAAAATCAACCATGCGTCAACATCGCAATGTTGTGCCCCACCATATGTTGCCTTACAATATTACATTGGCCTCAAATGCATCACATAATAGCTATATTAAGCATCATTTTCACATCTCACTTTAATGGGAATGTAGTAGGAGATGTCTTTCACCATTTTCAATTAGGATTATCCTGAAGCTGTGCACCAGAAGAGGAAAGTATTTATCCCAGTCATGAAAGCTGGCAGAGCGCGTGGGGACATTGCTTACATCCCCTATGACAGGCTCATTGTCCACCCTCCCTCCTAAAAGCATTGAAAAGATGCCAAGCCTATAGGTTCGCAGCTTCAACACCGCAGCACACACATACACTTGCACACACCAACCGATTAATGGACTGCTGAATGTTTTTTTTCTCTTGCTCTATTTTCTCTTTTCCATATTATGGCTATCTCTGATAAGCTACCCAGGAAAGGGCTGGAAATAGCTCATCTGAATATATGTAGCCTTAGAAATAAGGTTAATGAAATCAATAACTTGCTAACATCAGATAACATTCATATATTAGCCATTTCTGAGACTCACTTCGATAATTCCTTTGATGATACAGCAGTAGCAATACAAGGATATAACATCTATACAAGAGACAGAAATGCTTACGGGGGAGGTGTTGCTGTATATTTTCAGAGTCATATCTCTAAAATTCTTAGAGAAGATTTCATGTCAAGTGTTATTGAAGTGTTGTGGTTGCAGGTTCACCTGCCTCATCTAAAGCCTATTCATTTGGGGTGTTACTATAGGCCACCAAGTGCTAACAGTCAGTATCTAAATAATGTGTGTGAAATGCTTGATAGTGTATGTGATGTAAATGGGGGGGGGGGTCTATTTCTCACTGTAACCAGTGCCTGTAATCTGTGTTTACAAACACAACAGGAACAACATCATCCACATGTATTAATCACATTTTTACTTTGTTCTAAAGCTGTATCCTTACCCATTGGATGCAGTGATTAAAATAGAGTGGCTATATCCAGGAAAGCCAAAATTCCCAAAGCTGGGCCTTAACAGATCATACCAAAACTTTAGCTGTGACTCTTATGTGGATGATGTTAAAAATATTTGTTGGTCTGATGTATTTAATAAGGAGCATCCAGACACTGCACTTGATGAATTTATTAAATTGCTTCCTCCAATTATTGATAAACATGCACCAAAACTGACTGTTAGAACTGTTAAGGCTCCACGGATTGATGAGGAATTAAACAATTGTATGGAATCAAGAAGGTAGAAATAAAAACACTACAAACAGAGGATATAGAAGGCTCAGTATGTGGGTATGTATGGGTGTATATGTAGGGGGAGTGTGGGTGTGTTGGAAGATGGAGTGAGTTATATGAGTGAGTAAGGAAAAGTGTTGTGACAGAGCGAGAGTCTATACTTTTGCACAAATAAACATTTACAAATAAATAAAAAATATAATTGGTTTATTTTTTTGTCCTATCATGGAACGGTGCCAATCCTATATCCTAGACACCCACCAGAACGACCCACCCACTAAAGAGAAGTCAATTTTATAGGCCTACTGAAAGTAGCCGACGCAGCCAAGACAGAAAGGTGAATGCGGTCAGAGACCCACTAAAGCAACATCGCCCCCTCAAAAGGGTTGGCAGGGTTGGTCCAAAAGCCAAAGCCCTCGGATGGGTGAGCAAAAATACAAGGTTTTTATCAAAGCTGCTAATGAGAACCTTGAGGACCTCATACTTAGCCGGTGGGAATTTCGGTGGAGTACCTCCACCCAGGTAGTGGCAGTGCTGGCAACACTAGCTGCAGTAACCCATGAGGAGGGAATCACACTCGGACAATCAGAGAGGGGGCAAATTATTGTGGACCTGGCGGCACAGAATAATCTAACGGCCTGACTGCACAGAGGTGTTTGGGAAAATGGGTCACAATGGGGGACCAGTGTGTGTGTGTATTGGGGGGAAGGGGAGTATCCGAGCTCCATCAGCTAGGACTAGATATTGGTTATTCAAATCTTCCCATTCCTGCTCAATTTGGCATGCCTTCTGAAACAACCAATCTGTATACGCATTCACACATCAAGTATTCTCTTGACTTGGGCTTGGGGATGGAACAACTGTTGAACCTCTGAGCTTGTGGTTGTGTGTGTGTGTGTGTGTGTGTGGGGGGGGGGGGGGGGGGGGGTGTAGGTCGATCTATTGGTGGAAGGGGAGAGAGGAGCAGAGTTGTTTGTGTGGGAGGGATGGGATGAGTGAGTGTATGCGTCCCATTTTTGTTGACAAAAATGTCAATTTTCTACTGCCACTCCTTGTTATAGGTAGAAACGCTTACATTACTACGCATATTATTCGTCAATTGTGGGAATGAATTAAGACATGCAAGATGTTTTAATGTACACTGAGCAAAAATATAAAACGCAACATGTAAAGTGTTGGTGCCATGTTTCACGAGCTGAAATAAAAGACCCCAGAAATGTTTAATATGCACAAAAACCTTATTTCTCTAAAATCTTTTGCACATAATACATCCTGACAGGTGTGGCAAAACAATAAGCTGATTAAACAGCATGATCATGTCCCAGGTGCACCTTGTGCTGGGGACAATAAAAGGCCACTTTAAAATGTGCAGTTTTGTCACACAACACAATGCCACAGATGTCTGAAGTTTTGAGGGAGCGTGCAATTGGCACACTGACTGCAGGACTGTCCACCAGAGCGGTTACCAGATAATTTAATGCTCATTTCTCTACCATAAGCCGCTTCCAATGCCATTTTAGAGAATTTGGCAGTAAATCCAACCGACCTCACACCACGTGTATGGCGTCTTGTGGGCGAGCAGTTTGCTGATGTGTGCTCCATGATGGCGGTGGGGTTATGATTTTGGGCAGAGATACTGTGACGAGATCCTGAGGCCCATTGTCGTGCCATTCATCCACTTCCATCACCTCATGTTTCAGCATGATAATGCACAGCCCTATATCGCAAGGATCTATACACAATTCCTGGAAGATGAAAATGTCCCAGTTCTTCCATGGCCTGCATACTCACCAGATATGTCACCCATTGAGCATGTTTGGGATGCTCTGGATCGATGTGTACAACAGCGTGTTAAACAAATCAAAATACACTGCTCAAAAAAATAAAGGGAACACTTAAACAACACAATGTAACTCTAAGTCAATCACACTTCTGTGAAATAAAACTATCCACTTAGGATGCAACACTGATTGACAATAAATTTCACATGCTGTTGTGCAAATGGAATAGACAACAGGTGGAAATTATAGGCAATTAGCAAGACACCCCCAATAAAGGAGTTGTTCGGCAGGTGGGGACCACAGACCACTTCTCAGTTCCTATGCTTCCTGGCTGATGTTTTGGTCACTTTTGAATGCTGGCGGTACTTTCACTCTAGTGGTAGCATGAGACGGAGTCTACAACCCACTCAAGTGGCTCAGGTAGTGCAGCTCATCCAGGATGGCACATCAATGCGAGCTGTGGCAAGAAGGTTTGCTGTGTCTGTCAGTGTAGTGTCCAGAGCATGGAGGCGCTACCAGGAGACAGGCCAGTACATCAGGAGATGTGGAGGAGGCCGTAGGAGGGCAACAACCCAGCAGCAGGACCGCTACCTCCGCCTTTGTGCAAGGAGGAGCAGGAGAATCACTGCCAGAGCCCTGCAAAATGACCTCCAGCAGGCCACAAATGTGCATGTGTCTGCTCAAATGGTCAGAAACAGACTCCATGAGGGTGGTATGAGGGCCCGACGTCCACAGGTGGTGGTTGTGCTTACAGCCCAACACCGTGCAGGACGTTTGGCATTTGCCAGAGAACACCAAGATTGGCAAATTCGCCACTGGCGCCCTGTGCTCTTCACAGATGAAAGCAGGTTCACACTGAGCACGTGACAGACGTGACAGAGTCTGGAGACGCCGTGGAGAACGTTCTGCTGCCTGCAACATCCTCCAGCATGACCGGTTTGGCGGTGGGTCAGTCATGGTGTGGGGTGGCATTTCTTTGGGGGGCCGCACAGCCCTCCATGTGCTCGCCAGAGGTAGCCTGACTGCCATTAGGTACCGAGATGAGATCCTCAGACCCCTTGTGAGACCATATGCTGGTGCGGTTGGCCCTGGGTTCCTCCTAATGCAAGACAATGCTAGACCTCATGTGGCTGGAGTGTGTCAGCAGTTCCTGCAAGAGGAAGGCATTGATGCTATGGACTGGCCCGCCCGTTCCCCAGACCTGAATCCAATTGAGCACATCTGGGACATCATGTCTCGCTCCATCCACCAACGCCACGTTACACCACAGACTGTCCAGGAGTTGGCGGATGCTTTAGTCCAGGTCTGGGAGGAGATCCCTCAGGAGACCATCCGCCACCTCATCAGGAGCATGCCCAGGCATTGTAGGGAGGTCATACAGGCATGTGGAGGCCACACACACTACTGAGCCTCATTTTGACTTGTTTTAAGGACATTACATCAAAGTTGGATCAGCCTGTAGTGTGGTTTTCCACTTTAATTTTGAGTGTGACTCCAAATCCAGACCTCCATGGGTTGATAAATTGGATTTCCATTGATTATTTTTGTGTGATTTTGTTGTCAGCACATTCAACTATGTAAAGAGTAAAAAGTATTTAATAAGAATTTTTCTTTCATTCAGATCTAGGATGTGTTGTTTAAGTGTTCCCTTTATTTTTTTGAGCAGTATATATTTTATATTTGAGATTCTTCAAAGTAGCCACCCTTTGCCTTGATGACAGCTTTGCACACATTTGAGCTCTCAACCACCTTTACCTGGAATGCTTTTCCAACAGTCGTGAAGGAGTTCCCACATATGCTGAGCACTTGTTGGCTGCTTTTCCTTCACCCTGGGGTCCAAATCATCCCAAACCATCTCAATTGGGTTAAGGTCGGGTGATTGTGGAGGCCAGGTCATCTGATGTAGCACTCCATCACTCACCTTTTTGTAATAAAAAAAATATATACATTTTAGGGGGTAGATCAGCTTTAATATTGCAGATAGATCGTAGCTTCCATCAATATAATTATCTGCATCACTTCCAATCCCCCATATATTTTTTTGCAAATATATACGAGTCAAAAGTGGATGGTCGGTCACATATGCTGAGCACCTCTTAGCTGCTTTTCCTTCACTCTGCATTCCAACTCATCCCAAACCATCTCAATTGGATTGAGGTTGGGTGATTGTGGAGGCCAGGTCATCTGATGCAGCACTCCATCACTCTCCTTCTTGGTAAAATAGCCCTTACACAGGCTGGAGGTGTGTTTTGGGTATTGTCCTGTTGAAAAACAAATGATAATCCCACTAAGCGCAAACCATATGGGATGGCGTATCGCTGCAGAATGCTGTGGTAGCCATGCTGTTTAAGTGTTCCTTGAATTCTAAATGAATCACTGACAGTGTCATCAGCAAAACACCCCCACACCGTCACACCTCCTTCTCCATGCTTCATTGTGGCAACCACACATACACATTTGGGGGCGGAAGGTAGCCTTGTGGTTAGAGCATTGGACTTGTAACCGAAAGGTTGCAAGATCAAATCTCTGAGATGACAAGGTAAAAATCTGTCATTCTGCCCCTGAACAATGCAGTTAACCCGCTGTTCCTAGACCGTCATTGAAAATAAGAATTTGTTCTTAACTGACTTTCCCAGTTAAATAAATGTAAAAAAAAAAAAATTAAAATGCAGAGGTCATCCATTCACCTATGCTGTGTCTCAAAATGAAATGGCAGTTGTAACCAAATATATCACATTTGGACTCATCAGACCAAAGGACAGATTTCCACTGGTCTAATATTCATAGCTTGTGTTTCTTGGCCCAAGGAAATATCTTCTTCCTATTGGTGTCCTTTAGTAGTGGTTTCTTTGCAGCAATTCGACCATGAAGGACTGATTCACACAGTCTCCTCTGAACAATTGATGTTGAGATGTGTCTGTTACTTGAACTCTGTGAAGCATTCATTTGGGCTGCAATTTCTGAGGCTGGTAACTCTAATAAACTTATCCTCTGCAGCAGAGGAAACTCTGGGTCTTCCTTTCCTGTGGCGGTCCTCGTGAGAGACAGTTTCATCATAGCGCTTGATGGTTTTTGCGACTGGACGAAGAAACTTTCAAAGTTCTTGAAATTTTCAGGATTGACTGACCTTCATGTCTTAAAGTAATCATGGAATGACGTTTCTCTCTGTTCTTTCCATAATATGGACTTTTTCTTTTACCAAATAGGGCTATCTTCTGTATACCACCCCTATCTTGTCACAACACAACTGATTGGCTCAAACGCATTAAGAAGGAAAGAAATTCCACAAACTAATTTTTAACAAGGCACACCTGTTAATTGAAATACAGTCCAGGTGACTACCTCATGAAGCTGGTTGAAAGAATGCCAAGAGTGTGCAAAGCTGTCATCGAGTCAAAGGGTGGCTACTTTGAAGAATCTAAAATCTAAAATATATTTGTATTTGTTGAACACTTTTTTGGTTACTACATGATTCCATATGTGTTAGTTCATAGTTTATGTCTTCACTATTATTCTACAATGTAGAAAATATTTTTCAAAAAAGACTTGAATGAGTAGGTATGCCCAAACTTTTGATTGGTAATGTGTGTATATATATATATACTGCTCAAAAAAATAACATACATACATAAACACTCAGCAAAAAAAGAAAATGTCCTCTCCCTGTCAACTGTGTTATTTTCAGCAAACTTAACACGTGTAAATATTTGTATGAACATAACAAGATTCAACAACTGAGACATAAACTGAACAAGTTCCACAGACATGTGACTAACAGAAATGGAATAATGTGTCCCTGAACAAAGGGGGGGGGGGTCAAAATCAAATTAAATAGTCAGTATCTGCATTAAGTACTGCAGTGCATCTCCTCCTCGTGGACTGCACCAGATTTGCCAGTTCTTGCTGTGAGATGTTACCCCACTCTTCCACCAAAGCACCAGCAAGTTCCCAGACATTTCTGGGGGGGAATGGCCCCATCCCTCACCCTCCGATCCAACAGGTCCCAGACATGCTCAATGGGATTGAGATCCGGGCTCTTCGCTGGCCATGGCAGAACAATGACATTCCTGTCTTGCAGGAAATCACGCACAGAACGAGCAGTATGGCTGGTGGCATTGTCATGCTGGAGGGTCATGTCAGGATGAGCCTGTAGGAAGGGTACCAGATGAGGGAGGAGGGTGTCTTCCCTGTAACGCACAGCATTGAGATTGCCTGCAATGACACAAGCTCAGTCCGATGATGCTGTGACACACCGCCCCAGACCATGACGATCCCGCTCCAAATCGATCCCGCTCCAGAGTACAGGTGTAACGCTCATTCCTTCGACGATAAATGCGAATCCGACCATCACCCCCGGTGAGACAAAACCGCGACTCGTCAGTGAAGATCACTTTTTGCCAGTCCTGTCTAGTCCAGCAATGGCGGGTTTGTGCCCATAGGCAACGTTGTTGCCGGTGACGTCTGGTAAGGACCTATCTAACACCAGGCATACAAGCCCTCAGTCCAGCCTCTCCCAGCCGATTGCGGACAGTCTGAGCACTGATGGAGGGATTGTGTGTTCCTGGTGTAACTCGGGCAGTTGTTGGTGCCATCCTGTACCTGTCCCGCAGGTGTGATGTTCGGATGTACCGATCCTGTGCAGGTCTTGTTACACGTGGTCTGTCACTGCGAGGACGATCAGCTGTCTATTCTGTCTTCCTGTAGCACTGTCTTAGGTATCTCACAGTACGGACATTGCAATTTATTGCCCTGGCCACATCTGCAGTCCTTATGCCTCCTTGCAGCATGCCTAAGGCACGTTCACGCAGATGAGCAGCGACCCTGGGCACTTTTCTTTTGGTGTTTTTCAGAGTCAGTAGAAAGGCCTCTTTAGTGTCCTACGTTTTCATAACTGTGACCTTAACCGTGCCTACCGTCTGTAAGCTGTTAGTGTCTTAACGACCGTTACACAGGTGCATGTTCATTAATTGTTTATGGTTCATTGAACAAGCATGGGAAACAGTGTTTAAACTCTTTACAATGAAGATCTGTGAAGTTATTTGAATTTTTATGAATTATCTTTGAAAGACAGGGTCCGGAAAAAGGTACGTTTCTTTTTTTGCTGAGTTTGTATACACAGTTGAAGTCGGCAGTTAACGTACACTTAGGTTGGAGTCATTAAAACTCGTTTTTCAACCACTCCACAAATTTCTTGTTAACAAACTATAGTTTTGGCAAGTTCGTTAGGACATCTACTTTGTGCATGACACAAGTAATTTTTCCAACAATTGTTTACAGAAAGATTATTTCACTTATAATTCACTGTATCACAATTCCAGTGGGTCAGAAGTTTACATACACTAAATTCACTGTGCCTTTAAACAGCTTGTAAAATTCCAGAAAGTGATGTCATGGCTTTAAAAGCTTCTGATAGGCTAATTGACATCATTTGAGTCAATTGGAGGTGTACCTGTGGATGTATTTCAAGGCCTACCTTCAAACTCAGTGCCTCTCAGTGACATCATGGGAAAATCAAAATAAAATCAGCCAAGACCACAGAAAAGAAATTGTAGACCTCCACAAGTATGGTTCATCCTTGGGAGCAATTTCCAAACGCCTGAAGGTACCACGTTCATCTGTACAAACAATAGTATGCAAGTATAAACACCATGGGACTACGCAGCCGTCATACCGCTCAGGAAGGAGACGCGTTCTGTCTCCTAGAGATGAACTTACTTTGGTGCCAAAAGTGCAAATCAATCCCAGAACAACAGCAAAGGACCTTGTGAAGATGCTGGAGGAAACAGGTACAAAAGTATCTATTTCCACAGTAAAGCTTCTGTCTTCCCTGTGGCTCAGTTGGTAGAGCGTGGTGTTTGCAATGCCAGCATGGTGTGTGCAACGCCAGGGTTGTGGGTTTGATTCCCACGGGGGGCCAGTACAAAAAATAAAAATAAAATAAAAAATGTATGAAATGAAAATGAAATGTATGCATTCACTACTGTAAGTCGCTCTGGATAAGAGCGTCTGCTAAATGACTAAAATGTAAAACGAGTCCTATATCGACATAACCTGAAAGGCCGGTCAGCAAGGAAGAAGCCACCTCCATAAAAAAGCCAGACTACGGTTTGCAACTGCACATGGGGACAAAGATCATACTTGTTGGAGAAATGTCCTCTGGTCTGATGAAACAAAAATAGAACTGTTTGGCCATAATGACCATCGTTATGCTTGGAGGAAAAAGGGGGAGGCTTGCAAGCCGAAGACCACCATCGCAACCATGAAGCACGGGGGTGGCAGCATCATGTTGTGGGGTGCTTTGCTGCAGGAGGGACTGGTGCACTTCACAAAATAGATGGCATCATGAGGAAAGAAAATGATGTGGATATATTGAAGCAACATCTCAAGACATCAGTCAGGAAGTTAAAGCTTGGTCGCAAATGGGTCTTCCAAATGGACAATGACCCAAGCATACTTCCAAAGTTGTGGCAAAATAGCTTAAGGACAGCAAAGTCAAGGTATTGGAGTGGCCATCAGAAAGCCCTGACCTCAATCCTATAGAAAATTTGATTAAATGTCAGGAATTGTGAAAAACTGAGTTTAAATGTAGTTGGCTAAGGTGTATGTAAACTTTTGACTTCAACTTTTTTATATATATATATATATATATGACCCTAGGCCAGTGGTTAGAGATTACATCTACATGACCTATTCCCATAAATAGCCATACTATACTTATAGACTTCCATGAACACAACACACACACTTCCAGATCCCCCCCTCACACACACACACACGCACACACACACACACACACACACACACACACACACACACACACACACACACACACACACACACACACACACACAATCAGTCTGACTGCTGTTATGAAGTTTTGTTTTGTTACCACCCATAACTGACTTTACATGATAAAGCTCAAAGCAGAACTACTTGCCACACACCTCTTCATCTCTGTCAATGCTTGGCGTAAGACGCAATGAAAGCATTCAAACCCACAAACATTCACATACACATTCCACACACAAACAACTCTTCCCTGTAACCACTTGGAGTACAGTGGAGGCTGGTGGGAGGATCTATAAGAGGATGGGCTAATTGTAATGGCTGGAATGGAATAAATGGAATGGTATCAAACATATGGAAACCACGTTTGACTCCGTTCCATTAATTACATTCCAGCCATTACAATAAGCCCATCCTCCCATAGCTCCTTCCACCAGCCTCCATGGTTGGAGTATGAACAAATAAATTCATATACACACACACACACACACTAACACCCTCCCCTCTCCAACACCCTGTCATGATAACACACATGGCTGAACTCCCCCTGTCCCCCCCCCCTGTCCCCCGTCCCCTTGCTGCTGAACTGAGCTTCACTCATCCTGCAAACCTGTTGCTAAGCGACTCAAAAACATTCAGGATGAAAGGAGAATTTCTGCTTCCTGGCAAAAATCTGTTCCTGTGTCTGAGAAAACAGTGCTGGGGAGTAGTTCAGCTGTTACACTCATTACTGTAACATGGTGCTACGCTAAAGTCCTGGGAGAGGTCATTTTCACTGTGAGGACGGGAATGAAGAGTTCTGAACAGCCCTATGTACTAGTACACAACTTACATCAGGGGTGTCAAACCCGTTCCATGGAGGGCCTAGTGTCTGCAGGTGTTTGTTTTTTCTTTCAATTTAGATCTAGACAACCAGGTGAAGGGAGTTCTTTACTAATCAGTGACCTTAATTCATCAATCAAGTACAAGGGAAGAACGAAAACCCAGACACTCGGCCCTCCATGGAATGACTTTGACACATGCAACTTACATTATCAGATTTCACATGGCTCTACTGTATCTACTTCTAAGTTTAATCAGTAGATGGCATGATTGGCAGCTTTATAAGTCCTACTGGTTTTGACAGAGCCTCAAAAAGACTGTTATTCCTTTTCATGCTGGAGGCAAAATTCATATGTTACTGTAAGAACAGGTCTCGGATCAGGTAAAGATGATCTCAATTCCTACCTAAATTATTAGAAGCTACAAATTAAGTTTGACTTTGACACCTTGCTGTTTGGGGGAATATTGGGGGAATTTTGTACAATATTATTGATATGGGATGTTATTCAATTGGAGTGAATGACAATGGATTTCAGTAATAGAGGGTTTTGGATGGTTTTGCTGTCTTGCTCTGTCCATGGTGCTGAAATGTCTGACAAGCGACTGGACTCTGCTCTTTCTATCTCTCTCATTTAACACTTTCTCTGTCTCCCTCTCCACACACGCACGGATGCGCACACTCACACAAAACACACACACACAGCGGGAGGATCAGAGAGAGAAATCTGTACTATCGCCTCGCTAGCCTCATCGCGAACCAGGTTCCCTAAAACGGGAAGCCTGGGGAAGTTCCATGGCCTCGCGAAACACATCAAACCAATCAAATGCTTGCTTGGCCGGAGCTCCATCCCTGTTAGTGAGCATTTCTCTTTTGCCAAGATAATCCATCCACCTGACAGGTGTGGCATATCAAGAAGCTGATTAAACAGCATGCTCACTACACAGGTGCACCTTGTGCTGGGGACAATAAAAGGCCACTGTAAAATGTGCAGTTTTGTCACACAACACAAGTTGAGGGAGAGTGCAATTGGCATGCTGACAGCAGGAATGTCCAACAGCGTTGTTGCCATGTTCATTTCTCTACGATAAGCCACCTCCATTGTTGTTTCAGAGAATTTGGCAGTATGTCCATCCGAGCCTCACAACCACAGACCGCGTGTATGGCGATGTGTGGGCAACAGGTTTGCTGATGTCAACGTTGTGAACAGAGTGCCCCATGGTGGCGGTGGGGTTATGGTATGGGCAGGCATAAGCTACAGACAACAAACACAATTGCATTTTATTAATGGAAATTTGAATGCACAGATACCGTGACGAGATCCTGAGGGCCATTGTCATGCCACTCATCCTCTGCCATCACCTCATGTTTCAGCATGATAATGCACGGCCCCATGTCACAAGGATCTGTACACAATTCCTGGAAGTTGAAAATGTCCCAATTCATCCTAGCTTGCAAATTCACCAGACATGTCGCCCATTGAGCATGTTTTGGAGATCTGGATTGACGTGGTATGACAGCATTTGTTCCAGTTCCTGAAAATATCCAGCAACTTTGCACAGCCATTGAAGAGGAGTGGGACAACATTCCACAGGCCACAATCAACAGCCTGATCAAATCTATGCGAAGGAGATGTGTCACGCTGCATGAGACAAATTGCAGTCACACCAGATACTGACTGGTTTTCAGATTCACGCCCCTACCTTTTTTTTTAAGGTATATGTGACCAACAGATGCATATCTGTATTCTCAGTCATGTGAAATCCATAGATGAATTTATTTCAATTTACTGATTTTCTTATATGAACTGGAACTCTTATATGAACTGGAATTTTGTTCAGTATAATAAAAACAGAATATTATTGACCTAAAAGGTTAGCTGTGTTAGTCCAGTCACTGGCTTGTCTAGGGTCAGTGATACTGTCTATCTATGGGAACAACTGCAATCATTTTGCAAGCAACATTGCTAAAATGAATCAAATAAAATGAACCTTATGTTACCTGTAATACTCATCTCCTTCTTTTCATAGTGTACCTAAATTACAAGGGTTAAAAGGCATGTACAAAATCTGGTATCATTTTAAATTGAGAACATACACTGAGTATACAAAACATGTTCTTTCCATGACATAGACTGACCTAGTGAATCCAGGTGAAAGCTAAAATCCCTTATTGATGTCACTTGTTAAATCCACTTCAATCAGTGTAGATGAAGGGGAGGAGACAGGTTAAAGAATATTTTTTAAGCCTTGAGACAATTGAGATATGGAGTGTGTATATGTGCCATTCAGAGGGTGAACGGGCAAGATAAAAATGTAAGTGCCTTTGAACGGGGTATGGTAGCAGCTGCAAAGGCACACCGGTTTGTGTCAAGAACTACAACGCTGCTGGGTATTTCACGCTCAACAGTTTCCTGTGTGTATCAAGAATAGTACACCACCCAAAGGACATCCAGACAACTAGACAAAAGTGTGGGAAGCATTGGAGTCAATATGGGCCAGCATCCCTGTGGAATGCTTTCAACACCTTGTAGAGTCCATGCCCCAACTAAACTGGGGTTCAACGCAATATTAGGAATGTGTTCCTAATGTTTGGTATACTCACTGTATAGCTCAACATGTAAACAATGTGTGAGTTTAGCTATTCTCTGCTTCAGATGACAGATGCCCATAAGGCCAGTAATGCCATCGTACTGTAGGTCTATGGCTGCATTGGCAATGCATGCCATATGATAAGCAGCAAAATGGATTCACATAGCAGATATACTGAGAAAAAGTGACAATAGAATAAAACAGATAGGTGATCTTACAACTAGACAAAAAGGAAATGTTAATTTGAGAATAAAACACAGAATCACAGACACAGAGACAGAATCCATTCCTCTATCGCAGGATTGGGATATATGATTAATTAACATAGACACTAGTTCATTTTGAATAATAGTTTAACAATTAAAAGTTTAAACACTTTACATCAAAGAATCAACATTTAATCTCTTCAAAATGTACAAAAATAAATAAAAAATAAATAAACAATAGATACTTGAGTAGTAACAAGAAGGCTTTTATTACTTACGCATATTTCAGGTGAACAACAAAAAAAACTCCATACCAACGGTGGCCATCCTTGCTCCACTGATCCCTGATCTGCTGGGTGAGCAGACTTCTATTCCAGCCCAGCAATCGCACATTTGATTATCAACTGATTAGATTTGATAAGTTGAATCAGGTGTGTTATGGCTGGGCTGAAACAGAACCCTGCACATCCAGGAGATCTTCAGCAGGGTTGGCCTGCTCCAATTGTAACAAGTTTATACATTGTGTGTGATGTTTAACTCCATTTTTGTATGCAACATTTGCTAGCATAGGTAGGCCTACACATATATCCCATGGCATATAGGATATACCCTTACTGTCTCAGGACCTCTTTTAATCTGCAAACAGGCTTTTACAGCTTTCCATACCTGAGGACAGAAAACATCACAAAGAAACATGCTTCATTATATTCAAATTAGACAGCACCAAATATTATGTTGCTATTATCTCTGTCTTCAAAGTTTAACCCTCCAGGGCCTGGAACTGGAGAATCTTTTCATAAAGTTATTTCCTGCCTAGCCTACACTCTCCCTTTACTGACAGCTGGAGCTGTAATTTCACCCTCGTCCATGGCTGTTGTCTACAAATGCATTTGGAGACTGTGTTTTTAATTTACAATGATTAATTACATCCAGATGGCTAGCTAATAGGAAGTTAGCTAGCTGATGTTATTTAATTCACTTAGCTAGATAGCAGCTAGATAGCAGCTAGAGATAGCAGCTAGATAGCAGCTAGATCGCAGCTAGATAGCAGCTAGATAGCAGCTAGATAGCAGCTCGATAGCAGCTCAGTTGAGTTAGTCTACTGTAGCCAGCTAGTTAATAATAATATATATATATATATTTTTTTTTAAATTATATATATAATATATAATTTTAAAATATATATATATATTTTTATTTTTATTTAATTTAATTTTTTAATTTTTAATTTTATTTATTTTTACAATTTAGAAATGTATTTACTTACTTGAATAGGTTCTCCCACTGCTTTCGTTTTTCGGGGTCCTTACAAAAACAAAATAAGGGGCAATCTTCACAATGGGGGCGGCAGGTAGCCTAGTGGTTAGAGTGTTGGACTAGTAACTGAAAGGTTGCAAGATCAAATCCCTGAGCTGACAAGGTAAAACTCTGTTGTTCTGCCCCTGAACAAGGTAGTTAACCCACTGTTCCTAGGCTGTCATTGAACATAAGAATTTGTTCTTAACTGACTTGCCTAGTTAAATAAACAACATTTTATGTTGTGGACGAATGGAGACAAGGAAAAAGTGTGTTTGTCACCAGAGCGATTTAGAACGTTTTGGGACGTTTGACTTTTGCTGCTGGGAGCCATTGGACCATTTAAAAAATGTTCAGACCTCCAAGGGAGGTGTGACAAATTAATAACCATTATTTATTTACTCTTTATTAATAAGTCCTGTGCTTATTAATAAGCCATGCACCGTATCAGTGTGTGGAAATGTGCCGTTCCACCCCACCGTCTCACAGCCAACGCTCACACACACACACACACACACTCTCTCATGTGCGCGCACACACACACACACCAATTTTGGGGTTGAAAAAACTAATGTAAGAAAAAGTTTCACGTGTGCTTTTGCAACCGGCGGGATTAGAATCCAGGTCTCCCACAGGAGAAGCCACTGTGTTTTTACATTTACATTTTAGTCATTTAGCAGACGCTCTTACCCAGAGCGACTTACAGTAGTGAATGTATACATTTGTTCTCCGTACTGGTCCCCCGTGGGAATCAGACCCACAACCCTAGCGTTGCAAACACCATGCTCTACCAACTGAGCCACACGGGACTGTGAATATTGACTGTCATTCGCAGAATATTGACTGTTCAATTCAAAATAGGGCTGTCAGCTCAGGTGCATCCGGTTTCCATTGATCATCCTTGAGATGTTTCTACAAGTTGATTGGAGTCCACCTGTGGTAAATTCAATTGAGTGGACATGATTTGAAAAGGCACACACCTGTCTATATACAGTAAGGTCCCACTGTTGACATTGCATGTCAGAGCAAAAACCAAGCCATGAGGTCGAAGGAATTGTCCGTAGAGCTCCGAGGCAGGATAGTGTCGAGGCACAGATCTGGGGAAGGGTACCAAAATATTTATGCAGCATTGAAGGTCCCCAAGAACACAGTGGCCTCCATCATTTTTAAATGGAAGAAGTTTGGAACCATCAACACTTCTAGAGCTGGACATGGCCAAACTGAGCAATCAAGGGAGAAGGGCCTTGCTCAGGGAGGAGACCAAGAACCCCATGGTCACTCTGACAGAGCTCCAGAATTCCTCTGTGGAGATGGGAGAACCTTCCAGAAGGACAACCATCTCTGCAGCACTCCATCAAGCAGGCCTTTATGGTAGAGTGGCCAGATGGAAGCCACTCCTCAGTAAAAGGCAGCCCGCTTGGAGTTTGCCAAAAGGCACCTAAAGTACTCTCAGACATGAGAAACAAGATTATCTGGTCTGATGAAACCAAGATTGAACTCTTTGGCCTGAATGCAAGCGTCACGTCAGGAGGAAACCTGGCACCATCCTGACAGTGAAGCATGGTGGTGGCAGCATCATGCTGTGGGGATGTTTTTCAGCGGCAGGAACTGGGAGACTAGTCAGGATCGAGGGAAAGATGAACGGAGCAAAGTACAGAGAGATCTTTGATGAAAACCTGCTCCAGAGCGCTCAGCATCTCAACAACCCTAAGCACATAGCCAAGAGAACGCAGGAGTGGCTTCGGGACAAGTCTCTGAATGTCCTTCAGCGGCCCAGCCAGAGCCCGGACTTGAACCCGATCTAACATCTCTGGAGAGACCTGAAAATAGCTGTGCAGTGGCACTTCCCATCCAACCTGACAGAGCTTTATAGGATCTTATAGGAGTTTTTGCTTTGTCATTATGGGGTATTGTGTGTAGATTGATGAGGGGGGGAAACTATTTAATACATTTTAGAATAAGGTTGTAATGTAACAAAATGTGGAAAAAGTCAAGGGGTCTGAATACTTTCTGAATGCACTGTACTTAGCTTTGCTACACTCATGTTAATGGGAAAATCTCACTTGCTTTTCACTCAGTCAACAATCGAATTATATATCAAAATGACCAGAAAACTCAAAGTTTAGTTAAACATGTTATTTCTAGATTTTGAAGACGTAACCACGCGTACAAACATGAAAACAGTATAAAAAAAATAAGGAGACATGGAGAGCTAGCTTTTCTGTTCTTTTCACTGGGCTTCTTATAACGGTCACGGACCAACGTACGAAGAAGAGAAGCGCGCATTTGCAGCAGTAATACTGAATGTCTCACCCTAGTGGTAGTGCTAAGTATACATGTATATCAGTGCAACACCATGGAGGTCTACAATAATAATGGAGTTGATGGCCCAATAACCTTTTTACAGAATGGCATTGCTACTGCAACATGTTAACACCACCTTTTCACATGTGAAGAGACTAACACTACATATACAAGGACTCCCCTGAGCTGAGAGAAAAGCTGAGGCAGATTGGAGGGATCTGCATGTCTTCCTGCCTGCTTGGCTTCAAACAACATTCTCACATGAATCTCCTAATCCACTAGCTCTTCCACGGCAGCCTTGCTCAGATCAAGTCCGCCCCAATGCTCCAAATCAATTTGAGAGCTCCCTAATAGAACTGTAATCTATTCCCAGCAAATAATGACCAGACCAAGCATCTCCCCACGTTGTATAGTTGCGTCCCAAATGGCTCTCGTACTCCCTATAAAGTGCACTACTTTTGACCAGAGCCCGATGGACTGCACTACAAAGGGAAAATACAGTAGGCTGCTGTTTGGGACGCACCCATGGCCTCGCTGGCAGGCACTATAGGATGGTTAAGCTTTTTATTTACTGTACTGTAAAGGGGCTAAGCGTAAGGATTTGGTCATTATGGGAATTATGCAAATGTAACAGCCAAGGAACTTTATGTAACTGTTTGTCAACGATTCAAGAATCATTATGCTAATTTGACATTAGCATGTGTTCAAGGGCTGGCTGTGACTGGTGCTAGCGCCATGCTCTTGGCCCCAACACGAGTAAAGCTATTTTTAAAGGCGGCATGATGAATCAATTTCATCAAGAGTTGACAAGTGCTGACAATCCGACATAGGCCAACAGTATGTTCTGTACATTCTGTACTATAATGAAGATTGGAGCTTCACTTCAATTACATTTCCATTCACTCACAATGAAAAAATCTTTCAAAACAACCACATTCAATGCAAACATAGATATGGATCTATTTAAAGAAGCGGGAAGATGGTTGAATTATTGGTTAGATTCAATTCCACTGTCCTATTATATTGTGAAAGCTGCGTAGCGCATTCACACTAATACCACATCAACACGGCAAGCATGGAATACCAGGAGACGTCTTGGAAAGAGTCTAAAATGATTCTTCCTTTTATATTTGTGCCACAGGAGCTGTGTGTTGTTTTTTTTGTGCTTTTGCCCTCTGCCTATTTGCTTGAAAAGAGAGAGTTTTATTTCCAACAGCACAGAGAAGATACAGGAGCCTATAACATAATTCCATAGAAAATGGGGGTGATTTCACCATAAACGTCACTGTTGAATCCCTCGTTTCACTCTCACACGTTCTCATTTCATCCATAATTTCACAGTATCATGTGGATAATCCCAATCCATGCTGATACAGTATAGTGTCATGGTCTATGCTCAGCCTTGTCTCAGGGTAGTAAGTTAGCGGTCTAATGATATCCCTTTGGTGGTGTGGGAGCTGTGCTTGGCAAAGTGGATGGGGGTTATATCCTGCCTAGTTGGCCCTGTCCGGGGGTAACTTTGGACATGGCCACAGTGTCCCCCGACCCCCCCAGTCTTAGTCCCCAGTATCTATGCTGAAATAGTCTATGTGCCAGGGGGATAGGGTCAGTCAGTTATATCTGGTGTAATTCTCCTGTCTTATCTGGGGTCCTGTGTGATCTAGGTATGCTCCCTATAATTCTCCTCTCTCTTGCTCTCCTCCCAGAGGACCTGAGCCCTAGGACCATGTCTCAAGACTACCTGTCCTGATGACTCCTGGCTGTCTCTGTCCCCAGTCCACCTGGTTGTGCTGCTGATCATGTTTCTGCTGTTCTGCCTGCGGCTATGGAACCCACACCTGTTCACCGGACGTGCTACCTTGTCCCGGACCTGCTGTTTTGACACTCTCTCTTTCTCGACCTTTGAATACTCGGCTATGAAAAGCCAACTGACATTTACTCCTGAGGTGCTGACCTGTTACACCGGCAGGTAGCCTTGTGGTTAAGAGCATTGGGCCATTAACTAAAAGGTTGTTGCTTCAAAACCTGAGCCGGCAAAGTGGAAAAATCTCCTGTTCTGCCCTTGAGCAAGGCAGTTAACATCCAACAACTGCTCCCTGGGCGCTGATGATGTGGTCATTGATTAAGGCAGCCACTTGCACATTTCTGATTCAGCGGGGTTGGATTAAATGAGGACGACACATTTCAATTGAACGCATTCTGTTGTGCAACTGACTAGGTATCCCCTTTCCCTAACAATTGTGATTATTATTTGACCCTGCTGGGGGTCTATGAAGTTTTGAACATCTTGAAGAACAATCTGGCCTTAACCTTTCTGGGAAGGGGGTTCCGCTAGGGGAACACCTGGCCTACAGCCAGTGAAATTGCAGGGCGCCAAATTCAAAACAGAAATCTCATAATTAAAATTCCTCAAACATATAAGTATTATACACCATTTTAAAGATAAACTTCTCATTAATCCAACCACAGTGTCCGATTTCAAAAAGGCTTTACGGTGAAAGCACACCATGCGATTATATTAGGTCAGCGCCTAGACACAAAAAAACCATACAGTCTTTTTCCAAAGAAGGAGAGGTGTCACAAAAGTCAGAAATAGCGTTAAAATTAATCACTAACCTTTGATGATCTTCATCTGGTGGCACTCCCAGGACTCCATGTTAGACAATAAATGTTTGTTTTGTTCGATAAAGTTAATCTTTATGTCCAAAAACCTCATTTGAAATTGGCGTGTTATGTTCAGAAATGCATTGTCTCAAACAAACATCCGGTGAAAATGCAAAGAGCTACATCAAATTACAGAAATACTCATCATAAACATTGATATAAGATACACTTCTTGTTAATCCAGCCGCTGTGTCCGATTTCAAAAAGGCTTTACGGTGAAAGCACACCATGCGATTATGTTAGGTCAGCGCCTAGCCACAAAAACCATACAGCCATTTTCCAAAGAAGGAGAGGTGTCACAAAAGTCAGAAATAGCATTAAAATGAATCACTTACCTTTGATGATCTTCATCTGATGGCACTCCCAGGTCTCCATGTTAGACAATAAATGTTTGTTTTGTTCGATAAAGTTATTCTTTATGTCCAAATAGCTCCTTTTTGTTTGCGCGTTTAGTCCAGTAATCCAAATGCACAAAGCGCAGTCACAAAGTCTAGACGAAAAGTCAAAAAAGTTCCATTTGAGTTCATAGAAACATGTCAAACGATGTTTCTAATCAATCCTTAGGGTGTTTTTATCATAAATATCCAATAATGTTTCAACCGGACAATACTGTTTTCATTAGAAAGGCAAGGGAACGGAGCTCGTGCTCACGGCCATGCGCGTGACTAAACTAAAGGCTTTCACCTGGGCCATCTGCTTAGAGTGCTCTTATTCGCTCCCCTTTCACAATAGAAGCCTGAGACAACTTCTAAAGACTGTTGACATCTAGTGGAAGCCTTAGGAAGTGCAATCTGACCCCACAGATACTGGATATTCGATAGGCATTCACTTGAAAACTACAAACCTCAGAATTCCCACTTCCTGGTTGGATTTTTCTCATGTTTTCACCTGCCATATGAGTTCTGTTATACTCACAGACATTATTTTAACAGTTTTGGAAACTTTTGAGTGTTTTCTATCCAAATCTACTAATTATATGCATATTCTAGCTTCTGGGCCTGAGTAACAGGAAGTTTACGCTGGGCACGCTTTTCATCCAAACTTCCCAATGCTGCCCCCTATCCCTAAAGTGTAAAGGTATATTTCGGGATTTTGACAATGAAGCTCTTTATCTACCACCCCAGAGTCAGATGAACTAGTTGATACCATTTTTATGTGTCTGTGTGCAGTTTGAAGGAAGTTGCAAACTAACGCTAGCGCAATTGCTAACTAGCATTAGCACAATGACTGAAAGTCTATGCGGTTTGACACCCATAGACTTCCAGTCATTGCACTAATGCTAGTTAGCATCGGCTCACAAAACTACCTCTAACTTCCTTCATACTAGACACAGTGACATAAACATGGTATCCATGAGTTAATTTGTCTCTGGGGAAGTACAAAAAAGGCACCATTGCCAAAATCCTGAAGTATTGCTTTAATGGCCATGTACTCTTATAATCTCCACCCGGCACAGCCAGAAAAGGACTAGCCACCACTCGGAGCCTGATTCCTCTCTAGGTTTCTTCCTAGCCTCATGCCTTTCATGGCTGTTTTTACTAGTCACTGTGCTTCTACATCTGCATTGCTGTCGCTGGGGTTTTAGGCTGGGTTTCTGTATAAGCACTTTGTGACAACTGCTGATGTAAAAAAGTATGTATAAATAAATGTAATTGATTGATTGATGGTGTTCGGGATTAAGAGGATGGTCTAACTAGGTCTTTCAAAGATAGAATGTGAGGATATGTGGCGGATGTGGAAAAACATTTATTTCATCCATTTTAGAATAAGGCTGTAACATAACAAAATGTGGAAAAAGTCAAGGGGTCTGAATACTTTCCGAAGGCACTGTATTTACAAGTACAGTATGTATGTACAGAATGTGCTGAAATTTACATCCAATTCCACAGAGATACTTTCGAAGCAGAGATGCTAAGAGTACAGGCAAAATTATGGGATTGGGGGAGGGGGCATCTTTGCGGCAGGGGGCCTTACGTTACATTAAATGGGAATTCTATGTGATCACATCAGGAGAGTGAGAGCGAGAGAGGATTGCAAAATGAGTTATGTGTTGTGACTGGCTGTGTGTAATGTGATGTGGTAGGGCAGGCAGGCCAGTGCTTACCATGATAACAACAACACTGGCTTGATTCCACACATGATTGGACGTCGTGAGAGACGGAAAAGCACAGAATCCCTGAACAGTTTCCTCCCATCATGTGATGAAGTGTCCATTATCTTAATTCAATCTATGAGTGTAAAAAAAGTGGTTAAAATGAACCAACCCAACCAAACGCATGAACGTGTGCACACACACACACACACACACACACACACACACACACACACACACACACACACACACACACACACACACACACACACACACACACACACACACACACACACACACACACACACACACACACACACGCTGTTGAAAGCTCATGAACACGTCCTTGTTAAGACTTCAATCTATGATGATATGTAGTCTAATGAGCATATCAGGCTTTTGGTTAGGATTTTTTTGTAGCTAACACTTTGAATGTACAATAAAGGCTGGTTTAAACTCAAAACTACACATAATAGTATTTACATGTGACTGTTATTAAGCTAATTACCTTTATGTGGTGATATTATATAAATGGTTATGGATAGTGTGAACACACACATCCAGACGATTTTGCAGGTGAAGGGTATTTAATAGAAGTATTTCATCTGAGAATTTATGTACAGTGCCTTCGGAAAGTATTCAGATCCCTTGAATTTTCCACATTTTGTTACATTACAGCCTTATTCTAAATTAGATTTGTTTTTAAATCCTCATCAATCTACACACAATATCTCATAATGATAAAGCAAAAACAAGTTTGTAGAAATTTTTGCAAAAGTATATGAAAAATCTGAAATACCTTATTTACATAAGTATTCAGACCCTTTGCTATGAGACTCGATTTTGAGCTCAGGTGCATCCGGTTTCCATTGAGCATCCTTGAGATGTTTCTATATATTGATTGGAGTTCACCGGTTGTCACGTTCTGACCAGTATGAGGGTTATTTTGTTAGTGTAGGCTGGTCAGGACGTGGCAGAGGGTATTTGGTTTATGTGGTTCGGGGTGTGTGTATTATGTAGAGGGTAGTTGATTTATGTATTCCGGGGTTTTTGGTCATTGCTCTGTTAGTCTATGTTCTTTCTAGTTAGTCTGTTTCTATGTTTAGTTAATTGGGGTGTGGACTCTCAATTGAAGGCAGGTGTTGCCTTTGATTGAGAGTCCTATATATTAGGGTGTGTTTGTGTTTGTAATTTGTGGGAGGTTGTCACTTGAATTGCTGTTATTTGCCTTCAAGTCTGTATTCGTCTATCGTTTTGTTGTGTTTTGTTTGAGTAAGTGTTTTCATTAAAAAGTTAATTATGAGCACTCAACCCGCTGCGCCTTGGTCCATTCCTGATGACCGTCGTTACAGAACCTCCCACCAAATCCGGACCAAGCAGCGAAGGAAGGAGCAACAGGTGGACGTTGAGGAGAAAAGGGAATTTGAGTTGGACCAACGGGAGAAATGGACATGGGAACAGATTATGGCCGGAGAGGGCCCATGGAAAAAATGGAGCGAAGACCGGGAACGCTACAGGGGAACACGACTAGCTATTAAACCGGAGAGGCAGCCCCAATAATTTTTTTTGGGGGGGGCACACGGGTAGTTTGGCAGGGCCAGGATTGGGCCGCAAGCCAAATCCCCGTGCTTATTGGGGGCAGCCTAGTATTAGTCAGGTCCCGTGCGTTGGAGTGAGGTGCACGGCATTGAGGCCTAGTATTCACAGGCCGGTGTGCGCAGTACCTGCGCCCCGCATTTGTCAGGGGAAAGCGGGCATCCAGCCAGGAAGGGTGGAGCCAGTACTGCGCTCGAGACCACCAGTGCGCCTTCACGGTCCAATATATCCTGTTCCCGCTCCACACACTAGCCCTAAGGTGTGTGTTTCCAGGCTGGCATATCCAGTACCAGCACCACGCACCAGGCTTCCAGTGCGTCAGCCCAGTCCAGTACGTCCTGTTCCCGCTCCACGCACAAGCCCTAAGGTGTGTTTCAAAGCTGGCATATCCAGTACCAGCACCACGCACTAGGCTTCCAGTGCATCAGCCCAGTCCAGTACGTCCTGTTCCCGCTCCACGCACTAGCCCTAAGGTGTGTGTTTCCAGGCTGGCATATCCAGTACCAGCACCACGCACCAGGCTTCCAGTGCGTCAGCCCAGTCCAGTACGTCCTGTTCCCGCTCCACGCACTAGCCCTAAGGTGTGTGTTTCCAGGCTGGCATATCCAGTACCAGCACCACGCACCATGCTTCCAGTGCGTCAGCCCAGTCCAGTATGTCCTGTTCCCGCTCCATGCACTAGCCCTAAGGTGTGTGTTTCCAGTCTGGCATATCCAGTACCAGCACCACGCATCAGGCTTCCAGTGCATCAGCCCAGTCCAGTACGTCCTGTTCCCGCTCCACGCACTAGCCCTAAGGTACGTGTCTCCAGTATGGTACCTCCATTACCAGCACCACGCACCAGGCTTCAGTGCGTCAGCCCTGTCCAGCACGTCCTGTCCATGTTCCTCGTACTAGCCATGTGGTGCGTGTCCTTAGTCTGGCACGTCCTAAGCCAGCCCCACGCACCAGAGCTTCCGGCGACAGTGCCCCGGAGAGAGACGGCCCACTGTTCGGAACCAGGTGAGACGGCCCACTGTTCAGAGCCGAGTGAGTCTGGCTACAGTCCAGAACTTCCGGCAACAGTGCCTCGCCCAGAACTTCCGGCAAAAGTGCCTCGTCCAGAACTTCCGGCAACAGTGCCTCATCCAGAACTTCCGGCAACAGTGCCTCGTCCAGAGCTTCCGGCGACAGTGCCCCGGAGAGAGACGGCCCACTGTTCGGAACCAGGTGAGACGGCCCACTGTTCAGAGCCGAGTGAGTCTGGCTACAATCCAGAACCAAGTGAGTCTGTCTACAGTCCAGAGCTCCTAGAGTCTTTCTACAGTCCAGAGCTCCTAGAGTCTTCCTACAGTCCAGAGCTCCTAGAGTCTTCCTACAGTCCAGAGCTCCTAGAGTCACCCTACAGTCCAGAGCTCCCCATGTACTGTTGGGGATTTATTAATGTTTTGGGGGTTATTTGTTGTTGTTTTTTTTGTGTGTGAGGTGCATCCGGAGTCTGCACCTTTGGGGGGGGGGGGGGGGGGTAATGTCACTGCTGCGCCTTGGTCCATTCCTGACGACCGTCGTTACACCGGTGGTAAATTTAATTGAATGGACATGATTTGGAAAGGCACACACCAGTCTATATAAAATCCGACAGTTGACAGTGCATGTCAGAGCAAAAACCAAGCCATGAGGTCGAAGGAATTGTCCGTAGAGCTCCGAGACAGGATTTTGTTGAGGCAAACATCTGGGGAAGGGTACCAAAATATTTCTGCAGCATTGAAGGTCCCCAAGAACACAGTGGCCTCCATCATTCTTAAATGGAAGAAGTTTGGAACCACCAACACTCTTCCTAGAGCTGGCCGCCTGGCTAAACTGAGCAATCAAGGGAGAAGGGCATTGGTCAGGGAGGAGACCAAGAATCCGATGGTCACTCTGACAGAGCTCCAGAGTTCTTCTGTAGCTGGGAAAACCTTCCAGAAGGACAACCATCTCTGCAGCACTCCAACAATCAGGTCACTCTACCATGACAGCCCACTTGGAGTTTGCCAAATACACCTAAAGGACTCTCAGACCATTAGAAACAAGATTGTCTGGTCTGATGAAACCAAGATTGAACTCTTTGGCCTGAATGCCAAGCGTCATATCTGGAGGAAACCTGGCACCAGCCCTAGGGTGAAGCATGGTGGCGGCAGCATTATGCTGTGGGGATGTTTTTCAGTGGCAGGTACTGGGAGACTAGTCAGGATTGAGAGAAAGAGGAACAGAGAAAAGTACAGAGAGATCGTTGATGAAAACCTGCTCCAGAGTGCTCAGGACGTCAGACTGGGGCGAAGGTTCACCTTTCAACAGGACAATGACCCTAAACACACAGCCAAGACAGCGCAGGAATGGCTTCGGGACAAGTCTCTGAATGTCCTTGAGTGGAACAGTCAGAGCCTGGACTTAAACCCGATCTAACATCTCTGGAGTAGAGGTCGACCGATTATGATTTTTCAATGTCGATACCGATTATTGGAGGACCAAAAGAGTCCGGTACCGATTAATCGGCCGATTCTTTTTATGTATTTATTTGTAATAATGACAATTACAACAATACTGAATAAACACTTATTTTAACTTAATATAATACATCAATAAAATCAATTTAGCCTCAAATAATTAATGAAACATGTTCAATTTGGTTTAAATAATGCAACACAGTTGGAGAAGAAAGTAAAAGTGCAATATGTGCCATGTAAAAAAGCTAACGTTTAAGTTCCTTGCTCAGAACATGAGAACATATGAAAGCTGGTGGTTCATTTTAACATGAGTCTTCAATATTCCCAGGTAAGAAGTTTTAGGTTGTAGTTATTATAGGAATAATAGGACTATTTCTCTCTATACGATTTGTATTTCATATACCTTTGACTCTTGGATGTTCTTATAGGCACTTTAGTATTGTCAGTGTAACAGTATAGCTTCCGTCCCTCTCCTCGCTCCTACCTGGGCTCGAACCAGGAACACATCGACAGCAGCCACCCTCGAAGCAGCGTTACCCATGCAGAGCAAGGGGAACAACCACTCCAAGTCTCAGAGCGGGTGACGTTTGAAACGCTATTAGCGCGCACCCGGCTAACTAGCTTGCCATTTCACATCGGTTACACCAGCCTAATCTTGGGAGTTGATGGGCTTGAAGGGGTGGGTATAATTTGTGGAACGTTCCAACAGGAATCTGTTCCAAAAAACGTAAAGTAAAAGGTTGCCAACCAACAACGCATACAAAGTAGCAACTGTTACGTTCCCCAGTTTCTGTTGTGGTTTGTGTATTATCATCTATGTATTTCAGGAAATGGATTCCTGAAATTCTCTACGAGCAGCTGATTGGTCAATCAACATTGATGATTGGAGAGCTGACCCCGCCCCCTCGTCAGGACGCAGCTGTCTCCAATTACTAACTTCTTCTGAAGCAATATAAGCCAGTGTGCTGTTGCTCAGGGAAAAGAGAGAGACAGAGATTTTTGCTGAGAGAGGAGGTTGATGGCAGAGGGTTATATATGTTGGTTGTTTCTCAGAAAGAGAATTGGGTATGTACTTAGTTAGTTGTTGCTGAGTAAGCTTATTGTTATGTTCTGTGTTTAGTGCTCAGAGTTTTCTTTAATGTCCTGGGTTAGTGTTTTCTCAGGTTTTGTTGTAGTTTGTACATTTGTGTTACTCTGTTTCATTTGTTCCCAGGGGGGAAGGGGAAGGCACCTAGGGAGTGCTTAGGCAAGAGGCCCGCGGGCATACATATACCCGTAGTAGTTTACTGTCTATGCACACTAGGAAAGACCTGGGCGGACCATCCCCTGTATTTTGGTTAGTGCACCAGGTGGTGCTAGTTAGGAAAGTAGTGGGTAGGCAGGTAAGGTAGGAGAGGGGGCTTTGATATTTACTTTCTTTGCTTTGGTTCCGTCCAGCCCCTTTTCCCCAAACTTACCGTGTGAAGGAATAAATTCCCTGTTAACGGTATTCTCTGCCTATTTGTCATCCTTACTCACGCCTACAGTCCATATCTCTTTCACACCACGGAGAGTTAAGTTGTAGCAGGGTGTTGCGTTCCCTCTTTCTAGAGGCGTGCGTAACAGCAACGCATACAAACCTAGCTAACTAGGGACCTGAGACATTTTTCGGAATAAACGTGATGAGTGAAAAACGCAATGAAATAGACCACTCCCTACCCGGTATCTTATTCTGCCGCTATACAACTTTGTATGCGTTGTTTTTTGGCAACCTTGTTATTTACGAAGTTTTTGGAATAGATTCCTGTTGGAACGTTCCACAAATTATACCCACCCGGCTTGAAGTCATAAACAGCTTGAAGCACAGCGAAGAGCTGCTGGCAAAATGCACAGAAGTGTTTGAATGAATACTTACGAGCCTGCTGGTGCCTACCACTGCTCAGTCAGACTGCTCTATCAAATATCAAATCATAGACTTAATTATAACATAATAACACACAGAAATACAAGCCTTAGGTCATTAATATGGTCGAATCCGGAAACTATCATCTCGAAAACAAAAGTTTTCTTTCAGTGAAATACGGAACCGTTCCGTATTTTATCTAACGGGTGGCATCCCTAAGTCTAAATATTCCTGTTACATTGCACAACCTTCAATGTTATGTCATAATTACGTAAAATTCTGGCAAATTAGTTCGTAACGAGCCAGGCGGCCCAAACTGTTGCATATACCCTGACTGCGTGCAATGAACGCAAGATAAGTGACACAATTTCATGTTAGCAGGCAATATTAACTAAATATGCAGGTTTAAAAATATATATTGTGTATTGGTTTTAAAGAAAGGCATTGATGTTTATGGTTAGGTACATTGGTGCAACGACAGTGCTTTTTTTCGCAAATGCGCTTGTTAAATCAACACCTGTTTGTCGAAGTAGGGTGTGATTCAATGAGAAATTAACAGGCACCGCATCGATTATATGCAACGCAGGACACGTTAGATAAACTAGTAATATCGTCAACCATGTGTAGATAACTAGTGATTATGTTAAGATTGATAGTTTTTTATAAGATAAGTTTAATGCTAGCTAGCAACTTACCTTATCTTCTTGCTGCCCTCACGTAGGTGGCAGGTGGTTAGAGCGTTGGACTAGTAACCGGAAGGTTGCAAAAATGAATCCCCGAATCCCCCCTGAACAAGGCAGTTAACCCCCGTTCCTAGGCCGTCATTGAAAATAAGAATGTGTTCTTAATCTGACTTGCCTAGTTAAATAAAGGTGTAAAAAAAAAATATATATATATATATATAAACAAAATTATAATAAAACTTTTTTTTTTTAAATCAGCAAATCGGTGGCCAAAAATACCGATTACCAATTGCTATGAAAACCTGAAATCGGCCCTAATTAATCAGCAACTCCGATTAATCGGTCGACCTCTACTCTGGAGGGACCTGAAAATAGCTGTGCAGCAACGCTCTCCATTCAACCTAACAGAGCTTGAGAGGATCTGCAGAAAAGAATGGGAGAAACTCCCCAAATACAGGTGTGCCAAGCTCGAAGACTCGAGGCTGTAATCGGTTCCAAAGATGCTTCAACAAAGTACTGAGTAAAGGGTCTGAATACTTATGTACATGTGATATTTCAGTTGTTGTTCTTTTATAAATTTGCAAAAAAATTCAAAAATCCTGGTTTTGCTTTGTCATTATGGGGTATTGTGTGTAGATTGATGAGGGAAAAAGCTATTTAATTAGTTTTAGAGTAAGGCTGTAACGTAACAAAATGTGGAAAAAGTCAAAGGGGGCTGAATACTTTCCGAATGCACTGTAGGTGTTCTTATTTCTTATTAATAATACTTGTTCTTATAATTTTACATAAAAACAAACATGAACTTTTGCCTTAAGTTGTCTCCTGTAGGTTTAATTGATAATAGCGTTAAAAAGTATAAACTACCCTCCGTTCTATTGGCGAACGTGCAATCGTTGGAGAATAAACTGGACGAGCGCCGTTCGAGACTATCCTATCCACGTGATCTGAAGAACTGCAATATCCAATGTTTCTCCGAGTCATGGCTGAACTAGGACATGGAAAATATAAATCTAGCTGTTTTTTCTATACAACGGCAGGACAGAACGGCAGCGTTGGGTAAACTCAAGAGGGGTAGTGTGTGTCTCTTTGTTAACAACAGCAGGTGCGCAATCTCTAATATTAAGGAAGTCTCGAGGTTCTGCTGTCCTGAGTTAGAATACCTTATGTCATGACTGGCCTGTGATGATCAGGTTACAGTGGATCACAGATCTACAGAGATATGGAGGTGGGGGGGTTTTATGACCTCACGCCCATCATAAATTATAAGGCAGCAGACCAACTTCTTTCTGGTCTATAATGTGAGAGACTGGAATGTCTGTGTGCCTTATGAAGAGTTTACAGCCCAAAACTACAGAACATTAACTAAATGGACTTTGGGACAATATATATTCATCATCTGAATGGGTTGGAATCAGGATGGATGGAATATGAAAATGTATGTATATTTCATGATGTTATTGAAAGTTAAATGAGGAATGTTATAATGAAAACATTGTAACTTGAAGAGTTTTCATAATGTATATGTGATGTTTACATACTTTATGTTGTGTAGAAAATATCTAGATGATAGAGAATGTTTTGGTGACGATAAGAGATCATAGTAAATACTAATACCTTGCCTCGTAACTAGCTACGCCCCAGGGAACCCAGAGTTCGTGTCATAAAGACGATAACACCCCTTTCTACCCTAGGGTATAAAACATGTGAGTTAAGAATTTACATACTAGACTAGAGGACCATGCGCTGCAGCCAAAGTCCACGATTAGTCCCAACCCCGCAAACACAACACGAGGTTGAACACAAAGGAAACCTCTTAACAATCAATGCTACGGTTGAGTACTGTATCTAAGAAGGTGAATTGAAGCAGGACCACCCGGTTATTCTTTTCAAGTCACCGGTTGTCAACTCGGCCCTCCTACCCACGTTGGGAGCGTTGACATGGTTGATTAGCCTCCTCAGAAGCTCACTCTCACAGAACGAGTGCTAGGAAACAGACAACTAGGAGAAAGGACGTTGTGACATCTTGTGGAAAATCAGAGACTTACACCCGATAACGAAGGAGACGACTATCGAAAGAACAAGGCGTCGGCCGAACCTATCCCACTAAGCGGAACTTGGCCCATGAAGAGATACCCAACGGAGACCTTCAACACGTAAATACATGCATTGCAATTCTTACCCATAAGAGCGGCAGTTCGGGGCAAGGTGTTAGGGCTAAAACTAAGCATAGTTTACAAATGTATCCAAGTGTTGCTTTTCTCTCATGCTCTTTCTCTCTCTCGCTTTAAATCTCCATCTTGTGTAACACATGTCATATTGTGTTGGTCCGCTAGGGACCTGTTGTCATTTTATTAAGTTCTAATCAATAGCCTAGACTGTGTGTGTGTATATATCTTATGTAATCATTGAGCTTGTTAGTAAATAAATAATCAACTCAATTTGTGTGGTACGGAATGATTAGTGAGACCCGGGTTTGTGCAGATTTAAAGGACTATGTGACGTTCAGAATGACATTGATATGAGGAAATGATGGACTGGTATGATATCGAGATTCTGATATATTCTTTGATTTAATTCGGGAAACAATAATTAATTAAACAAACTTTTCCCGTGGTGCCCCAGGTCACTGAGTTAATTGTTCCATCATTTATTTAATCACATAATAATAAACATCGCTAAATATTCGATAAATAGCATGTCATCACATTAACGATAGCAACGTCACGACACTTATGATAAGCTGTAAACCATACTATTTACCAAGAGAGTTTTCATCTATATTTTTCGTAGCTGTCTATTTACCACCACAAACCGACGCTTACACTAATACCGCACTCAACGAGCTGTATAGGACCATACAAGAAAATGCTCAACCAAAGGCGGCTCTCCTCGTGGCCGGTGATTTCAATGCAGGAAAGCTGAAATCTATTTTACCTCCTTTCTACCATGTCACCTGTTCAACTAGAGGCGAAACAACTAGATCAGCTTTACTTCACACACAGAGAAACATACAAATCTCTTCCTTGCCTGCCATTTGGCAAATCTGACCATAACTCTATCCTTCTAATTCCTGTTTACACGCAAACACTCAAACAGGAAGTACCAGTGACGCGCTCAATAGGGAAGTGGTCCGATAAAGCGAATGCTAAACTACAGGACTGTTTCGCTAGCACAGATTAGAATATGTTATGGGATTCATCCGATGGCATTGAGGAGTTTACCACATCAGTCACCGGCTTCATTAATAAGTGCATCGACGATGTCGTCCCCACAGTGACTGTACGTACATATTCCCACCAGAAGCCATGGATTACAGGCAACATCCGCACTGAGCTAAATGCTAGAGCTGACAATTTCAAGGAGCGGAACGCTTATAAGAAATCCCACTACACCCTCCAACGAACCATCAAACAGGCAAAGCGTCAATACACGACTAAGCTCAAATGCAAACTATCAAAGATTACAGAGGTAAACCCAGCCACAAGCTGCCCAGTGATGCTCCACAAATGTGGTAGGGCTTGCAAACTATCATGGATTACAAAGGTAAACCCAGCCACAAGCTGCCCAGTGACACGAGCCTACTAGACAAGCTAAATACCTTCAATGCTCACTTCGAGGCAAGCAACACCGAGCCATGCATAACGACTGTGTGATCACGCTCACCGTAGCTGATGTGAGTAAGACCTTTAAACAGGTTAACATTCACAAGGCCAGACAAATTCCCAGGACGCATACTCAGAGCATGCACTGACCAGCTGGCAAGTGTCTTCACTGACATTTTCAACCTCTCCCTGACGCAGTCTGTAATACCTACCATAGTCCCTGTGGCCAAAAACGCCAAGGTAACCTTTCTAAATTACTATCGCCCCTTAGCACTCACATCTGTAGCGATGAAATGCTTTGAAGGCTGGCCATGGTTCACATCAATATCATTATCCCAGGAACTCTGGACCAACTCAATTTGCATACCGGCCCAACAGATCCACAGATGACGCAACTTCGATTGCACTCCACACTGCCCTTTTACACATGGACAAAAGAAACACCTATGTGAGAATGCTGTTAATTGACTACAGCTCAGCATTCAACACCATAGTGCCCTCCAATCTCATCAGTAAATTAAGGACCCTGGGACTGAACACCTCCCTCTGCAACTGTATCCTGGACTTCCTGTTGGGCTGCCCCCATGTGGTGAGGTTAGGCAACAACAAATTCACCAACGCTGACCCTCGGGGGCCCCTCAGGGGTGTGTGCCTAGGCCTCTCCTGTACTTCCCTTTCGTCTAAATTGATTCCAGATCTTCAATGTTGTTTTGACACATATATTTTTGGTGAAGGAGGAGTAAGGGCCTGTAACGGAGGAGTGAGCGAGGGAAGACAATGATGCGGCCTCCATCTCTAGCCAAATTGGGGGTGGGAATATCTCTCTGCTCTGCAACCAGTACTGAATGATCCTAAGGTTAGCGGCCCAATAAAATAATCTGAAATCCGGTAGCGCTAGACCGCCGTCTGGTTTGGGCCTCTGCAAAAGCAGTTTTCGTATCCTAGGGGGCTTTTTGTCCCATATAAAAAGTAGAATTAGGCCGTCGATCTTTTTGAAAAATGTATTGGGAAGAAAAATCGGTAGACACTGATAGAGATGTAAGAATTTAGGGAGAGTATTCATTTTAATATAATTAATTATTGCGACTAAGGAGAGATGTAGCAAAGACCAGTGTTCCAAATCGTACTTAGTACGGGTTAAAAGAGGAGCAAAGTTGGCCTGAAAAAGGTTTTCAAATCTGATTGTCACATGCACCCCGAGATAAATAAAACTACTGTGAACAATTTTAAATGGCAAGTTATGTAAAGGGATTTTTTTTTGCGGCCACATTAAGCAGCAACAATTCGCTTTTGCTGAGATTCGGTGTATACCCTGATAAGTGACCGAAGGATGTGAAAGTGGCAAGGGCAGCAGGAACAGAAACGTCGGATTTGTATAATAAAAGACAATTTGCATATAAAGACAGTTTATGTTCGTGTCCATATCTGACTATACCTTTGATGAGGGGGTTGGAGCAAAGTGCTATTGCAAGTGGCTCTATGGCGATGGCAAACTGTAAGGAACTTAAAGGGCAGCCCTGGCGTATCGATCATTGCAAAGGGAAGCAATCTGATTGAGTGTTATTAGTCCTGACAGAGGCTTGAGGGGATGAGTACAGAAGTCTTATCCAAGTAATGAATATGGTGCCAAAGCCAAATTTATTTAGAGTGTAAAAAAGGTATTTCCATTCCACCCGGTCAAACGCTTTCTCCGCATCCAGGGATATAATGGCTTTGGAGGCATTGGTGACAGAGGGATTATATATAATATTAAATAATCATTGAAGATTGAAGAATGAGTGTCTATTTTTAATAAATCCTGTTAGATCCGGAGAGATAATTGATGGGAGGACTGTTTCCAGACGCGTTGACAGAAGTTTGGCTAGAGTTTTATAGTTGACATTTAGCAGGCTAACTGGACGATATGATACACAGTCAAGAGGGTCTTTGTTTTTTTTAAGAATATGACAAATGGTTGCCTGAGTGAGAGTCTGTGGGAGAGCATCATTTACAAACGCTTCATTGTACATTTCAATTAGAATGAGCTTCTCCCGGATTGAAGGCATTTGACAGCATTAGACAATTCTTCAACAGTAATCGGCTGCTCAAATTTTTTTACCAAATCCCGGCTGACAGAAGGCACAGCAAGTAAGTGGAAGAAATTATCCAATATATCCACTTTACTTTCAGAAGTCTATAAAGACTGGTAAAATCTCTTCAACTCATCATTGATCCCCCTAAGGTCTAAGGATATCCCAGACGATGTACGAATTTTAGGAATCTGGTGTGATGATGATAGTTGACGTAACTTGTGAGCTAATAATTTACTGGCTTTATCTCATTGTTCATAGTAAGGGCTCCTAGACTTGACATGCAGTTCAGTAACCTGGTCTGTTAATAATGTGTCAAATTATGCTTGCAAAGATAAACGCTCCTTATAAATATCTGGAGATGGTGAAATGGCATAAATGTCATCTAATTGGACAATACAGCGTGTTAACATAGATAGCCTATCCTTTTTCAGTTTGTTCTCATGTGCAGTGTAGGAAATAATTTCACCTCTGATATAAGCTTTCAAAGTTTCCCAGAGAGAAGACGCAGAGATGTTTGGGGTTCTATTTGTACTTTCCCTCATTAAAATGCAAATCATTTTATAACATTTTTGAAATGCATTTTTCTGGATGTTTTTGTTGTTATTCTGTCTCTCACTGTTCAAATAAACCTACCATTAAAATTATAGACTGATCATTTCTTTGTCAGTGGGCAAACATACAAAATCAGCAGGGGATCAAATACTTTTTTCCCTCACTCTATGTATCTACCATGGGGATCTGCGATCACATTAGAACATGTAAAAGGTACCGATCTGTGAAGTAAAATAGCCACCCCTCTTGCCTTACTCTGAAATGAGGAACGGAACACCTGACACACCCATCTGCACCTAAGACTTGAGTGTTGAGATACCTTCAGATGAGTTTCTTGAAGAAAGATGATGTGAGCTTTCAATTGATGAAGGTGGTGTAGCACCTTACTAGGATTAACTGGGTTATTGATGCCACTGCAATTCCAAGTAAGGAAATTAAAACCATTCCCTCCAGCTGGATGGGCTACACTAGGCTGAGTCATGTCTTAAGAGAGAGAGGATGTGTAAAGGACAAGGTACAATGTAAACTAAATATCTTAGTTGACCCTAATACCGCAAATTTAACCTGTTTAAGATAGGGGGCAGTATTTTCACGGCCGGATAAAAAACGTACCCGATTTAATCTGGTTATTACTCCTGCCCAGAAACTAGAATATGCATATAATTGTTTGATTTGGATAGAAAACACCCTAAAGTTTGTAAAACTGTTTGAATGGTGTCTGTGAGTATAACAGAACTCATATGGCAGGCCAAAACCTGAGAAGATTGCATAAAGGAAGTGCCCTCTCTGACCATTTCTTGGCCTTCTATAGCCTCTTTATGGAAAATAGAGGATCTCTGCTGTAACGTGACATTTTCTAAGGCTCCCATAGGCTCTCAGAAGGCGCCAGAACGTTGAATGATGACTCTGCAGTCCCTGGCTGAAAAACAGTAGCGCATTTGGATAATGGTCGATCTGAGAACAATGAAACGGGCGCGCGCGTGCACGTGAAGAGTACATTTTACATTTTCAGTCTTTGAACGAAAACGACGTCTCCCGGTCGGAATATTATCGCTATTTTACGAGAAAAATCGCATAAAAATTTATTTTAAACAGCGTTTGACATGCTTCGAAGTACGGTAATGGAATATTTTGAAATTTTTTGTCACGATACGCGCCGGCGCGTCACCCTTCGGACAGTGTCTTGAACGCAAGAACAAAACGCCGCTATTTGGATATAACTATGGATTATTTGGAACCAAAACAACATTGGGTGTAAACTAGAAGTCCTGGGAGTGCATTCTGACGAAGAACAGCAAAGGTAATCACATTTTTCTTATAGTAAATCTGAGTTTGGTGAGTGCCAAACTTGGTGGGTGTCAAAATAGCCCGGCCATCATGACTAGCTATCTACTCAGAATATTGCAAAATGTGCTTTCACCGAAAAGCTATTTTAAAATCGGACACCTCGATTGCACAAAGGAGTTCTGTATCTATAATTCTTAAAATAATTGTTATGTTTTTTGTGAACGTTTATCGTGAGTAATTTAGTAAATTCACCGGAGGTTTGCGGGGGGTATGCTAGTTCTGAACGTCACATGCTAATGTAAAAAGCTGGTTTTTGATATAAATATGAACTTGATTGAACAAAACATGCATGTATTGTATAACATAATGTCCTAGGTGTGTCATCTGATGAAGATCATCAAAGGTTAGTGCTGCATTTAGCTGTGGTTTTGTTTTTTGTGACATTATATGCTAGCTTGAAAAATGGGTGTCTGATTATTTCTGGCTGGGTACTCTGCTGACATAATCTAATGTTTTGCTTTCGCTGTAAAGCCTTTTTGAAATCGGACAGTATGGTTAGATAAAGGAGAGTCTTGTCTTTAAAATGCTGTGAAATAGTCATATGTTTGAAAAATGGAAGTTTTTGTATTTTTGAGGAATTTGTAATTCGCGCCACGCCTATCATTGGATATTGGAGCAGGTGTTCCGCTAGCGGAACGTCTAGATGTAAGAGGTTAAGGCTGCTCCGTGTTTGTCAAGCTTATTCTGTTTACTCTCGATATAATTTTTTTAACTCGTCTTTGACCATTGATATCTCTGACCTGAGATTGGCAGAGAGAGTGTCAATTTTACCAAAAATATTTCGGTTTTACAGTTTTGAGGATGCCCATCACGGATTGTAGCAGCTCCACAGTCAGTGTTCCCGCGGGGCCGACATTAGCCGTAGCATCCGGTGGCGGGGGTGAATCAGGAGAAGGCGCGGTTTTGCTGCGGCCTGCTCTTGCAGACTCCGTTTTTGGCCGGGTAGATGACATTACAAACTTACATTTCTCAGACTTGATCTGAATTGTTTTGAGGTCTCTTCAGACGCCTGACCAAACAGAAATATATAACATTTTGCAAGGTTAAATACATACATTTGGTCACTAACTCAGGAGCAATAGGGAAACGCGTTCTACATCCTTGACTTCCAACAGTGCCCCCCGTTGCCTCTCCTTCTAGGGCAACCTATGGTGAATCAATTCGTTGACAGATTTTCAAGCGAATATTCTAATATTCACACAAAGAATATGCACATTTTATCAGCAGCGGTCTGTTTCCATCAAACGGGCTTCTTGAGGATTGAAGCTGTCTTTAATAAAGCACTGTTTTATTATTTTTTATTTACTGAATAAAAAATAGAACTTCTATGTGTTTCCATTCCATTTCTAACTCTGTCGATGGTTTTGGCACAAAAAATCTGTGATAAACAGCAAATGTTCCCACTCTGGTCTTCGCATGTGCGGTCTAGCCAACAGCTCGCAGATATAGCACAAAGAGTAGGCTACATAATGAGATTATAGATCACATCAAATCAAATGTATTTATAAAGCCCTTCTTACATCAGCTGATATCTCAAAGTGCTGTACAGAAACCCAGCCTAAAACCCCAAACAGCAAGCAATGCAGGTGTAGAAGCACTCCAGATAAGAGTGAAATCATTTTTATTTGTCAATTGGCAGCCAATCACCAATCATCATGTCCCCAGCATATTATTAAGACCCTTGATATTTATTGGAAAGGAGCACCAAGCTCATCACCGTGCACGTTCACCACCCTGTGAAGTTCATCCTAATTTATTTCATCTGTAGCCTAATGAACTTTGCATGCTTTTCCAAGTCGTACTGGGAGAACCACACAACATAGCATCGCGTGACTACAAGTTTACAGTGACATCATGGTTATTCTATACCAACTATCGCAAGAAACCGTTTCCACAGCCATTTGTCGGATGATCTAGTTCACCGACATAAAATATCTGTCTAGCGTATTTTTGTTCTTTCGATATTTAGAAAGTTTAGTGACGATTGTTATGTTTCCATCAAGCCTGTCATTGTTTGTTGTCCAACAGGTACTTTTACTTGCATAAAAAAGGTTGGAATCAAACATGGTTACTGATACCCCGTGTGATACCATTATGCAGTTACAGTTCTGGCTGAGATTGGTCTGTTCATCTCAAAGGAGGATTCTATTGCAAAAAAAAACAACCATATGGCACTCCCATATATGGTACCCATGGCATACCTTCACACGCACACACTTAGATGAAGGTACGCCCATAAACACACCAAGGTAAACAAACGCCCTTGTCACTCATGCATACTCATGCACACACACACTGGTGAGTGTCATTACCTGGCCTCGGCCACCGTACAGCAGTAGCTGCCACTCCTCCGTGAGCTCCTGCCCCCCCTCAGCTCCTCGCGGGACTTACGACGGTTAAAGTAGTCCGTAAGTTTCCCAAAACTCGCCATAGTCGCCGCCCCTCAGCGCTGCCTTTGTTCGTTTTTCTTTAAAGACTGACAAATGGACAGCCTAGATGAAGGTCCAGAGATTCCAGTCAGACACGCCCTCAATGGGTGCGGACACACCCCTCTGAGAGGCTGTGGTCTACCTGTCAGGTCTCCTCATACAGTTGTTAAGTCAGTGTTCACGGCTGCATCCTCTTCCTCATCCTATCAGACGGAGAAGAAGAATGCACAGCAGAAGTAGCCAAACACTCCTCTCTCTCTCTCTCTCTCTCTCTCCTGGCAGTGCTCCTGCGCTCCAGTGCAGCGAACACACACGTGTGCGCGCATAGACACACACACAGAAAATAGCAGCGTTTGAAACTGGCTTCCAATCGCCACAGCAGAAGAGAGTACCCCTGCTGTTAGCCTCCGCAGTGGAAATAGAGAGATGGAGAGAGAAAGGGATGGAGGGGGAGAGAGACGAATGGAGGGGGAGAGAAAGAGAAATGGAGAGAGAGATGTGGGTGCTGCTTTCAGTTGGGTACGGAGGTCTCTCTCTCTCTGTTTTTAGGGCGCCCAGAACTAGTGCAGCATCTATCTGCTGCCGTGTTCTCTCTCTCTCTCTCTCTCTCTCTCTCTCTCTCTCGATCACGCAGAATTCCCATTTAGGTAACATATGGCCCCCTGCCGCAAAGATGCCTCTCCCCCAATTCTTACAGTTCTCTTAGCATCTCTGCTTCGAAAGGCACCTCTGTGAATTTGGACCATGTGAATATCAGCAAATTCTGTACATACATACTTAGAAATATGAATGGGTGAAAAATAGCAAATGAAGCCCAGTGGATATGCACATGTGATTGGGCCAGTGCATTCACTGCCAGTTTAATTTCATAACTACAGGAGTGTAGTATCTGAACGTAAAACATGTTTTTTTTTACAATGTTGACCAGGCCCTATGTAGCTCGTTGGTAGTTATAATTAAGCAATAAGGCCAGAGAGGGTGTGGTATATGGCCAATATACCACGGCTAAGGGCAGTTCTTAACCACGATGCAATGCGGAGTGCCTGTATGCAGCCCTTAGCCGTGATACTGCATATTGGCAATATTCCACAAACTCCCGAGGTGCCTTATTGCTATTATAAACTGGTTAACAACGTAATTAAAGCAGTAAAAATAAATGTTTTGTCATACCTGTGGTATACTTAAACAATAAGGCCCGAGGAGGTGTGTTATATGGCCAATATACCACGGCTAAGGGCTGGCTTACGCACGACGCAACGCGAAGTGCCTGGACACAGACCTTAGCCGTGGTATATTGGCCATATGTCACAAACCCCCTATAATAGCCTTATTGCTATTATAAACTGGTTACCAACGTAATTAAAGCAGTAAAAATAAATGTTTTGTCATACGGTCTGATATACCATGGCTGTCAGCCAATCAGAATTCAGGGCTCTAACCACCCAGTTTATAATGCCAAATAATACTAACTACAGTAGGTCTTATGTAACTCAGTGGTCCTTATAATGCCCTATGATGCTGATTAGTCCTTATGTAGTTCTGCGGTGGCACAGATCCTCCACATATCCTCACATTCTATCTTAAAAAGACCTCTACTTAGAGTCTTACCCCTTAATCCCTAACACCATAATGTATCAGCATGGATTAGGATTATCCAGATGATACCGTCAAATGAGGTGAAACGAGGGATCCAACAGTGACGGTTCTGGTGAAATCACCCCCATTTTCTATGGAATTATGTTATAGGCTCCTGTATCTTCTCCGTGCTGTTTCCACAATGTTGAAAATAACACTCTCTCCTTTAAAGCAAACAGACAGAATACCAGGAGACATCTTGGAAAGAGTCTAAAATGATTCTTCCTTTTATATTTGTGCCACAGGAGATGTGTGTTGTTTCTTTAGTGCTTTTGCTGTGCTTGCCGTGTTGATGTGGTATTAGTGTGAATGCGCTACGCAGATTTCACAATATAATAGGACAGTGGAATTGAATCTAACCAATAATTCAACCATCTTCCCGCTTCTTTAAATAGATCCATATCTATGTGTGCATTGAATGTGGTCGTTTTGAAAGATTTTTTCATTGTAAGTGAATGGAAATGTAATTGAAGGGAAGCTCCAATCTTCATTACAGTACTTCAGAGGAGATAGAGAGATGGAGGGAGAGAAGGATGGAGGGGGAGAGAGAGAAAGGGAGGAGAGAGAGCGGGTGCTGTGTTCAGTTGGGTACAGAGGTTTCTCTCTCTCTCGCTCTGTTTTTAGAGCGCCCAGAACTAGTGCAGCATCTATTTGCTGCCATGTACTCTCCCTTCCCTTCCCTTCCCTTCCCTTCCCTTCCCTTCCCTCCCACCCACCCACCCTCTCTCTCTCACACACACATACAGTATGCACACACACACGAGTGCACCTGCCTGAATTCCAGTCTTACCTAACTCCCCATGTCTGGAGGATCTCTATAAAAACTCTAAAAACATCTAATCAATAATGGAAAGAAGCAAAGAGGGTTTGCCAGAATCACTAAGTGAAGCCCCAGCATTCATCTTTGAGGAGCGTGAACTCTTAAAAAAATCCATTCATAAGAGAGGAGGGGAGGGGCTTTACAGTATGAGGAGCACATACACTCTCTGTGTCTATTGATTGCATTCTAACCCATTCCCCTCTCATCTTCTCTTCTCTTTTTCTCCCAATAAGAGTGCATAGAAATACGTGGCCTGTGCGCCATGATTGGGAGTCAGTAATGAGAGTTGAGAGACATTTATTAAAAGTGTTCCGTTTGTGAAATAATAATGAAATGTTATGATTAAGTCTGACTGAAACACATTTTCCCATGTATTGAAGGATAGGGAAATTGCCTTTTACATTGTGGAACCAATTTATTGGTTGTAATCATCAATTTGGTAATGGTATGGTCCTGAATAGGGCCAAGTGCATACCTGTTTGAAGTCCCTGCGGTGTATTCACTAGTCAGACATTGTTGCAAAATGTTTTGCACTGTAGCAAAAGGTTTTGTAACGGAAACCGTTTACTCCAAGTGGGAAATGTTTTGCCACGAAAACGTAGGTCCCTCCTAACTGACCTAAGACAGGGAATTTTTACGAGGACTAAATGTCAGGAATTGTGAAAAACCAAGTTTTTTCATGATATCCAATTGGTAGTTACAGTCTTGTCCCCATCGCTGCAACTCCCGCCATGCATTCTCTGAAACACGACCCTGCCAAGCCGCACCTCTTCTTGACAAACCGCTCGCTTAACCAGGAAGCCAGCCACACCAACGTGTCGGAGGAAACACCGTACAACTGGCGATTGTGTCAGCATGCATGCGCCCGACCCTGAAATGTGAAATCTCAGACTTCCGAGTTCAGTGTGTTCAAGACAATAGGGAACTCTGAAAAAAAACTAGCTCAGACTGGGAAAAAATCATTTTGAACCGTCATCCAACTCAGAATTCCAACTCTGGAACTCGGGCCTCTTTCTAGAGCTCTGACTTTCTGACCTGAAGATCACTGACATCATGATTTTACCTCATATTTTTCAGAGTTCTCAGCTGTATTGAAAGCATCATAAAAGTCATGTTACCCTTTGCCAGCTCTTATCTGTGTGAAGCTGGATTCAGTGCTCCCGTCTGAATGAAAACCAAATATGACAGCAGAGATGAGGTGTGCACTGTCGATACATTATGCATCTTATCTCACCACCACTAATGAGATGGGTGTGCTTGATGCATGTCGCGTTGGAGCTTCTCAAAGTCAGGGATCATGGTCGACAGTGCACAACTCATCTCTGCTGTCACATTCAACCTGGATTGATATTTGGTTTAGGCTAAGGTCAGAGTAATTTGCAATTGACTGTCTTAGCCCCACATTAAAAGTATGTGATGGTGAGTTGAGAACACAATCAGAAATACTGTTAGAATTTTCAAATATCAAAATGGGGTCGTGGGCCAAAACAGTTTGGGTACCCCTGGGTTAGAAGCATTCGATTTTGCAATCCCATTCATTACTTTGGATTTGTGTGCCCATGAAAACGGTTTTAACCCCATAACATAAGGAAACAACAAAATGTTACGTAGTTACACTGCATTTCTGAGATCTCTATCCAAAAAACTGTCCGACAGCTAGATTAACGATTCTTACAGGGTTCAAGTTCTATATAGAATTGAATTATTCATGGTTAATATAAGATATAAAGACAACTTACACAGCCATAAATGCAAGGACAGAAAAGTTATGTTTTATGTCACACGATTTTGGACAAATCCGTCAAGACACCAACCATGATAAAGGGTTAAACATAGGTTTTAAATCAACTCGTGAATTGTATTGAATATAGCTATGATCCCCCTTATATCTTAATGTAATGACATGAAAGCAATTGGCCATTTATTATCAATAACTTATGAAGAGCTGTAACAAGTTGTCCAGCGTAGAAAATCCTCACTGGTACCCTAGTTTCTAGAAAGACCCATATGTGTTTGCTCAATCATTTTTATTATACTATATTACACTTTACCTAAAAGTAACCTGCAATTATAATGCATGATGATATGATCTAAGTACAGTGTTACCAGGATATTTTTAGTGTGAGTATGCATGTGAAACAAGGGGACCCACTGCCTTGCTCCCAGCAGTATAGCCTATTGATCAGCAGGTCTGGTCTGTGAGAACACAATGTTAGGTAGACCTGGGGAGAGGAAAGCAGAGCTCTGCATGTATTAATCTAGCCTGACGTCAGCGAACAGGACCCTGGGGAGAGATCACAGGCCTCAGCCAACAGCAGACTTGAAGCCAATCACCCAGGGCCAGGTAAATCATTACAGAGAGAAAGAGCGAGCAAGGGAGCGAGAGAGCGAGAGAGAAGCAACGACACAGAAAGACTGATTAAGTGAAAGAGAATAAATTGTGGTGAGAAAAAAAGATGGAAAGTCAATCAGTGGCGGTCGGTGCCATTTAATATTTTTTTATGTGCCTGGCCTTATTTCTATTACACCATATTGGATGACTATCATTCATATTCCATTCACCCAGCTCAATGTAACATCGTTAGGTTTAGGCTACTACATGATACTCTACTTTTCTCTATACCCATCATGAGGTTGCTACAACCTAGCCTACGAATTAATGTTTATAATGTACTGTACTGTACATGTCGAGAGAAATTGGAGTAATGAAGGTGACAGACAGTGACACATTCCATAATGCCTTGCACACTCTTGCCTGCATCTAGCTGATCTAGGGTGTAATCATTAGTCCAAACCGTCTCCGTTTTGCAACTAAAACAAGAGTTGTCTATCCCAGTTTTGTTCCGTTTGCTTCTGTTTAAGAAATGTTTTTCAACAGAATCAGCGGAATGAATACCTCCCTTATCACCTGCACACAGAGTTCACTTTCAAAGCAGCCACATACAAACAGCATGATCAGTTTGCTCCTTGTATAATTCCTTCTCGCTATCCTCCTCTAAACTTTTCCCTTTGCTTGTGGACTTCAGTGCACAACACAGCAGCTGTCTGTAACCAGGGGAAAAAACCTCTCCAAGCCAAATCATCATACCATAACTGCTAACCGCTAAACACAGCCTGCATCGTTGTCAACATATTAGCTAACGTCATAGTCAACATAGTTATTAGAACTAACGCGCTAGTAAATCCGCTACAATCACGCAGTATAGTGTACAGTGTACATTGACATGGAAGCGTTCCAGTGTTGGATAGCCTTAGCTAGCTAGCTAACATGAATAGCATTCCTTTCTGTTTAAGCCAGGTGTTTGAGTAGGCTAAATTTGCAAGCTTCATTAGCTAGCTAAGTAAGTGATTTTTTTTTTAAAGAAATTAAGTTGTTCAAAACTGTTCAACTATTGTCTTTCTCTTTCTTTGAAGCAACAAGTCACCACATGTTATGCACTGCAGTACTAGCTAGCTGTAGCTTATGCTTTCACTACTAGATTCATTCTCTGGATGTCCTCTGGAAGTTGTAATAATTACTGTGTAAGTGTATGGAAGGGGGTGAGAACCATGAGCCTCCTCGGTTTTGTGTTGAAGTCAATGTACCCAGAGGAGGATGGAAATAACTGTCCTTCGGCTACACCATGGTGCTACCCCAGAAAGTGCTGTTGAGGCTACTGTAGACCTTCAGTGCAAAACAGTGTGTTTTAATCAGTTTGGTGGCGTGAGTTTGGTGACGTGAGAGCGCGTAGATGCGAGAAGGAATTATACAACGAGCAAAGTATGAAAGTGAACATGGTTTGCGTGTGATCAGGGGTGTATTCATTTTGCCGATTCTGTCGAAAAACGTTTCTTAAACATAAGTAAACGGAACAAAATGGGGATAAACATACCTTAATTTGTCCAATAGAAACTCTTGTTAGGAACCCAAACCTATAGATGTTAGATTGAACTGGGTGAATGGAATATGAAAGACAGTCATCCTTTATGCTGTAAAAGAAATAAGGCCATGCTCATAATTTTTTTCTTCTTAAATGTTACCGACCGCCACTGATGTATCGGTGTAAGGGGATTAGGCATCAGGATATATGACAAACAGAGTAGTAGCAGCCTATATAATGATTGTATGTGAATGGGTGTGCATGTGTGTAGAGCCATTATAAATGTATGTGCATATTCAACAAGCTCTCACAGTTTCACATCTGAATTAGACATTCATCCATGTTTCTCAAACATCTTACGTTTAGGCATTAATTCCACATTTAAGATAAGGGTTAAGTTTAGGCATTACGTGAGATTTTTAATTTTATTTCACCTTTATTTAACCAGGTAGGCCAGTTGAGAACAATTTCTCATTTACATCTGCGACCTTGCCAAGATAAAGCAAAGCGACAAAAAAGTTACACATGGGATGAACAAACATACAGTCTGTCATAAATGTTGAAGCCGTGTTGAATGGACCAAACTGCAGGCGGAATGTGGATACTCATCTTTTAATATATAAGAGCAAAGCATCCACAGGAAAAACAATAATTACTAACAACAGGCTACGTACAAACAAAAGACTAGCAGTGTTAGCACAACCACCCACAAACCCAAGTGACAAACATACTCCTAAATATATGACTCCCAATCAGGAACAACGATCCCCAGCTGTTCCTGATCAGGAGTCACAAGACTAACACAGAAACAGACATACTAGACAACACATACAGACTTCTTCTGCCACGTCCTGACCAAAATACTACACCACTACTCCCTCTGCTGGTCAGGACGTGACACAGTCAATAACACAATAGAAAAATCTGTATACAGTGTGTGCAAATGAAGTAAGGAGGTAAAGCAATGAATATGCCAATAGTGGCAAAGTAATTACAATTTAGCAATTTACACTGGAGTGATATATGTGCAGATGAGGATGTGGAAGTAGAAATACTGGTGTGCAAAAGAGCAGAAAAAAAACAAATATGGGAATGGGATAGGTAGTTGGTTGGATGGGCTATTTACAGATGGGCTGTGTACAGCTGCAGTGACCAGTAAGCTGCTCTGACAGCTGACGCTTAATGTTAGGGAGGGAGATATGTCTCCAACTTCAGTGATTTTTGCAATTTGTTCCAGTCATTGGCAGCAGAGAACTGGAAGGAAAGGTGGCCAAAGAGGATGTTGGCTTTGGGGAGGACCAGTGAAATATACCTGCTGGAGCGCGTGCTACGGGTTGGTGTTGCTATGGTGACCAGTGAGCTGAGATAAGGCGGAGCTTTACCTAGCAAATACTTTTAGATGACCTGGAGCCAGTGGGTTTGGCGACGAATATGTAGAGAGGACCAGCCAACGAGAGCATACAGGTCGCAGTGGTGGGTAGTATATGGGACTTTGGTGACAAAACGGATGGCACTGTGATAGACTGCATCCAATTTGCTAAGTAGAGTGTTGGAGGCTATTTTGTAAGAATGATAGTCAGTTTTACAAGGGTATGTTTGGCAGCATGAGTGAAGGATGCTTTGTTGCGAAATAGGAAGCCGATTCTAGATTTAACGTTGGATTGGAGATGCTTAATGTGAGTCTGGAAGGAGAGTTTGCAGTCTAGCCAGACACCTAGTTATTTATAGTTGTCCACATATTTTAAGTCAGAACCGTCCAGAGTAGTGATGCTAGTCGGGCGGGCGGGTGCGGGCAGCGATCGGTTGAAGAGCATGCATTTCGTTTTACTAGCCTTTAAGAACAGTTGGAGGCCACAGTTAGGTATTAACTCTGAATGGTTAAGGTAAGAGTTAAGGTTTGGGATAGGCTTAACCTGTTAGGGCTAGGGGGCAGTATTGACACGGCTGGATAAAAAACATACCCGATTTAATCTGGTTACCACTCCTACCCAGTAACTAGAATATGCATATACTTATTACATATGGATAGAAAACACCCTAAATTTTCTAAAACTGTTTGAATGGTGTCTGTGAGTATAACAGAACTCAAATGGCAGGTCAAAACCTGAGAGATTCCTTTACAGGAAGTGGCCTGTCTGACCATTTCTTGAACTTCTTTTCCATCTCTATCATTTACTAAGGATCTCTGCTCTAACGTGACACTTCCCACGTCGTCCATAGGCGCTCAGAGCCCGGGAAAAAACAGAATGTCGTCATTCCAGCCCCAGGCTGAAACACATTATCGCCTTTCTCAAGTGGCCGATCAAGGGACACTGGGCTTATGCGCGTGACCCCGACCGCCCCCGCCTTTGGGATTTTTTCCTCTGTTTGCCGAAAAGGAGATTCCCTGTCGGAATATTATCGCTTTTCTACGAGAAAAATGTCGTAAAAATTGATTTTAAACAGCGGTTGACATGCTTCGAAGTACGGTAATGGAATATTTAGAATTTTATTGTCACGAATTGCGCCATGCGCGCGACACTTCTTTACTATTTCGGATAGTGTCTGGAACGCACGAACAAAAAGCTGGTTTTTGATATAAATATGAACTTGATTGAACAAAACATGCATGTATTGTATAACATAATGTCCTAGGGTTGTCATCTGATGAAGATCATCAAAGGTGAGTGCTGCATTTAGCTGTCTTCTGGGTTTTGGTGACATTATATGCTGGCTTGAAAAATGGGTGTCTGATTATTTCTGGCTTGGTACTCTGCTGACATAATCTAATGTTTTGCTTTCGTTGTAAAGCCTTTTTGAAATCGGACAGTGTGGTTAGATTAACGAGAGTCTTGTCTTTAAATGGCTGTAAAATAGTCATATGTTTGAGAAATTGAAGTAATAGGATTTTTAAGGTTTTGAAAATCGCGCCACAGGCTGGCAGTGGCTGTTACGTAGGTGGGACGCAAGCGTCCCACCTAGCCCATAGAGGTTAAAACAAAAATATCAAAACAACTTTCTATCACTGTATTTGAACATGCAACCTTCTGAACCAGAGGCAGATGCTTACATCCATCCGCCATCCCAATCCACAACTGAAACCTGCTTGAAGGTAACAGCACTCACTGTTGCCCCTAGTGGCCAGTTTCCATGTCATCTCCCAATGTCCTCAAACATGGATGGATGTCGAATACAGACTTGTATCACGGGTGACCTGCCTGGCATGTTGTGTGTGTGTGTGTGAGCAAATGATGAAGTGAGTGTTTGTGTGTGAGTTTGGAATGTCAGTGTTTGTGAGTGTAGGGCCCTGTGAGTGTGCATAGAGACGCTGCAAAACAATTTAAATACTCAGTCTGTGTAACCATTTTGTTAGATGTTCATAGCTATATAGCAGTCTTTTGACTTGGGGATGGAAGCTATTCAGGAGACTGTTGGTGTCAGACTTGATGCACCGGTACTGCTTGCCATGCAGAAGCAGAGTGAACAGTCTATGGCTTTGGTGGCTGGATTCTTTAACAATTTTCCGGGCCTTCCTTTCACACCGCCTGATATAGAGGCCCTGGATGGCAGGGAGCTCGGCCCCAATGATGTACTGGGTTGTCCGCACCACCCTCTGTAGCGCCATGCGATCGAGGGCGGTGCTATTTCCATACCAAGCAGTGATGCAGTCAGTCAATATGCTCTCAATGGTACAGCTGTATAACTTTTTGAGGATTTGAGGACCCATGCCAAACCTTTTCAACCTCCTGAGGGGGAAGAGGCGCTGTCGCGCCTTCTTCCCAACTGTGCGTGTGTGGACCATTTTAAGTTCTTAGATATTTGGATGGGGGTGTGCTCGTCCCCCCGTTTCCTGCATCTACAAACAGCTTCTTGAGCTTACAGATGTTAAGGGAGAGGTTGTTGTTCTGGAATCACACTGCCAGGTCACTGAACTCCTCATTGCCGGTGATCAGGCCTACCACCGCAGTGTCGTCAGCAAACTTGATGATGGTGTTGGAGTCATGCGTGGCCAGGCTGTTGTGGGTGAACAAGGGAGTACAGGAGGGGACTAAGCACACACCCCTGTGGGGCCCCTGTGTTGAGGGTCAGCGTGCCATCAGGAATTCCATGATAAAGTTGCAGAGAGAGGTGTTCAGTCCACGAGTCCTAAGATTGGTGACGAGCTTGGAGGGGACAATGGTGTCGAACGCTGAGCTGTAGTCAATGAACAGCATTCTATGGATCTGTTGGGGTGGTATGCAAATTAGAGTGGGTCTACTAGGGTGTCTGGGATGATGGAGTTGATTTGTGCCATAACCAGCCTCTCAAAGCACTTCATGATTACAGATGTGAGTGCTACAGGACGGTAGTCACTGTGGTATGAAGCCTTACAGTTCTTGGGAACAGCAATGATAGTGGTCATCTAGTGGGGAATACAGACTGGGACAAGGAATATGCCTTACCGTGAATATGCCTGCCAGCTGTTCTGCACATGCTCACCTTACTCACAACGGCCTCGCTCACACCTGGCACGATGTTGTTATTGTCAAAGCGTGCATAAAACGCATTGAGTTCGTCTGGTAGAGAAGCATCGTTGGGCAGATCACGGCTGGGTCTTCCTTTGTAATTCGTAATGGACTGTAGCCCCTGCCACATGAGGCGGGCGTCAGAACCTGTGTAATATAATTCCACCTTATTCCTATATTGTCATTTTGCTCGTCTGATGACTCTGAGAGGTCATAACGGGACTTCTTGTACTTGTTCCTGTCCTCAGCCGTAGCCTCAAGGTTGTCTGTGATTGCCCTGTGTGCGGTAGCCCTGTCCTTTAGTTTAAAGGGGAAAGGGAAAGGGGGATACCTAGTCAGTTGTACAACTGAATGCCTTCAACTGAAATGTGTCTTCCGCATTTAACCAAACCCCTCTGAATCAGAGAGGTGCGGGGGGCTGCCTTAATCGACATCCAGCGCCAACTTCTGTATTAAAGCCCTCCCCCCTCGATTTAGCCGAATCCACTGTCCTGTCCACACGGTGCATGGAGAGTCCATCGAGATGGATAGCCATGGGGTTATCTTGTCCGAGAGCCATGTTTCAGAAAAGCAGAGAATATTGCAGCTTCGAGAGTCCCGTTGGTAACAAATCCACGATCGGAGGTCTTCCATCTTATTATCAAGTGACTGTACATTGGCCAGTAGAATGGTGGGAAGAGGTGGCCGGTATTCCCTTCGCCTTAATCTCGCCAGGATCCCCTCTCTCTTGCCTCTGTAACGCTGGCGTTTCCTCTTGGCTAGCCCGAAAATTGGGTCGGAATTACATAAAGAGCCCAGGGCAGATGAGTCAAAGTCGAAGCCAGAATTGAGGTAAGTAACTGCCGATCAGATGTTCAAAAGTTATTGTCAATAAGACAGTAAGAAATGATAGTGGATGCATTTTGTGAAAATAAAGTAAAAATAAACTTGCATGTACTAATACATTGATTCTTGGCGGTGCTTATGGGGATGGTAGGCCTATTCTTGAGGGTGCTTCAGCACCGGCAAGCCCCTCCTTGAAGCCACCCATGTTGAATGTGTTTTCATTAACAAATAGAAGATGTCGTTGATGGATTTGATGTCATTCATTGGTGGAGACTATAGTTGTCTCAGCACATCAGGTGGTTCAGGGTTGGGGTCTAGATAAGGTTGACGGTAAAAGAGGATCAGGGGGAGGTGTCCTGGAGCTGTTATGTTGTTCTTTTAAACTGAACCCCATGGAGTCAATAGAAACAGACACTGCGCCCACCTGGAACCAAAAAGGGTTCTACCTGGAACCAAATATCATGTGGGGACAGCCGAAAAACCCTTTTGGAACCCTTTTTTATAAGAGTGTAGGCACAAAACTGAAGAGAATGGGCTGAAACGGAGGCACCATCTAAATTTAACAATAAGAAATGCTTGTGTCTGTTTTACATTGCAAAACGTTGCTAAAATGTGGTCTAATGAAAACAACTGGCGTGTTTGTTAAAGTGACCAAATATCAACTCACAACATTCGGTTTTGAAATCTTTTTTGAAAAATGTCATCACTGGAGAGACACTTTGAATGGTTTTAAAAGATCTGAGCCTGGACCAGCGTTTAGCGGCAACATGAATATATGAATGTGCACAGCGGCATATGAATGTACACAGACTCCATTGATAAGGGTTTAGAAATGGCAGTTGTTTGAAAAGAGAATGGAGCATGACATCCTGTTGTTGACTGAGAAGAATGAGACGTCAAAGTAAAGCACAGGGAGTCTGAACGGACGATGACAATCAATTTATGATTTATTAACATGGTCCTCTCTGTGAGCAGCCCAGGGATTAACGTGTGTGTGTGTGTGTGTGTGTGTGTGTGTGTGTGTGTGTGTGATAGAGAGTGTGAGTGTGAGTGTGTGTGTGTGTGTGCACATTCTGGTACCCTGCAAACCATGACCCATTCTGTTTATTACAACCAAAGTTAAATGTAATGGAGTCACATGCTGCACATGTTGTTAATGGTTGCCATTCATACAAAAACATTGCTAGACATGCCCGCCTTGTTGAACTGGTATCTACTGAGATGAGGCAGGTGGTCTCACCAACAGCACACATTCACAAACAGTCTCTTGTCAGAGGAGCCTGGTTTGATGTTGATGTGTTTTCTTGTATGCCGAATAAGTCAGATATTATTGTAACTAATGGTGCTATTGTGTGTGTTTTTTCACATTATTTTGTACATAATGTTTCTGCCACAGTCTCGTATGACCGAAAAGAGCTCCAGGACAGCGATTACTTCAGGACAGCGAATACTTCAGGACAGCGATTATATCAGAACAGCGATTACTCACCCCGTACTGGAAGAAGATTTTTTCTTTAACGAGTCGGACACAAAGGATTTACTCCAGACACCCGACAAGGCCCTCATCCCCATCCTTCGCAGGAGAAAGAGATATCGGGGACGTAGGTCTGGGTGCTTTGTAAGGATCCGACGGCGAGTGGGTAATCTGCCTCTACCATCAGTCCTATTAGCCAACGTACAATAATTGCATAATAAATCAGACAAACTAGAAGTACGTATATCCTACCAATGGGACATTAAAAACTGTAATATCTTATGTTTCACCGAGCCGTGGCTGAACGACGACATGAATACCATAGAGCTGATTGGTTTTACGCTTTTTTTCCAAGATAGAAAAAAAGCGACAAGGGGTGATGATCTATGTATATTCGTAAACAACAGCTGGTGCACAAAATCTAAGGAAGTCTCAAGGTTTTGCTCGCCTGAGGTAGAGTATCTCATGATAAGCTGTAGACCACACTATTTACCAAGAGAGTTTCAATCTATATTCTTCGTAGCTGTCTATTTACCACCACAAACCGATGCTGGCACTAAGACCGCACTCAATGAGCTGTATGCGGCCATAGGCAAACAGGAAAACGCTCATCCAGAGGCGGCACTCCTAGTGGCCGGGGATTTTAATGGAGGGAAACTTAAATCCGTTTTACCTAATTTCTACCAGCATGTTAAATGTGCAACCAGAAGGAGAAAAAACTCTAGACCACTTTTACTCCACACACAGAGACGCGTACAAAGCTCTCCCTCGCCCTCTGTTTGGCAAATCTGACCATAATTCTAATCTCCTAATTCCTGCAAAAGCAGGAAGCACCAGTGACTTGGTCAATAAAAAAGTGGTCAGATGAAGCAGATGCTGAGCTACAGGACTGTTTTGATAGCACAGACTGGAAAATGTTCTGGGATTCTTCCGATGGCATTGAGGAGTACACCACATCAGTCAGTGCATCGATGACGTCATCCCCACAGTGACTGTACGTACATACCTCAACCAGAAGCCATGGATTACAGGCAACATCCACACTGAGCTAAATAGTAGAGCTGCCGCATTTAACGAGTGGGACTCTAACCCAGAAGTTTATAATAAATCCCGCTATGCCCTCCGACGAACCATCAAACAGACAAAGTGTCAATACAGGACTAAGATTGAACCGTACCACACCGGCTCCGGCACTCGTTGGATGTGGCAGGGCTTGCAAACCATTACAGACTACAAAAGGGAAGCACAGCCGCAAGCTGCCCAGTGACACAAGTCTACCACACAAGCTAAATGACTTCTATGTTCGCTTTGAGGCAAGTAACACTGAAATATGCATGAGAGCATCAGCTGTTTTGGATGACTGTGTTATCACTCTCTCCGTAGCCGATGTGAGTATCACCTTTAAACAGGTCAACATTCACAAGGCCGCAGGGCCAGATGGATTACCGGGACGTGTACTCCGAGCATGCGCTGACCAACTGGCAAGTGTCTTCACTGACATTTTCAACCTGTCCTTGACTGAGTCTCGAATACCAACATGTTTCAAACAGACCACCATAGTCCCTGTGCCCAAGAACACTAAGGTAACTTCTCTAAATGACTACCGACCCGTAGCACTCAAGTCTGTACCCATGAAGTGCTTTGACAGGCTGGTCATGGCTCACATCAACACCATTATCCCAGAAACCCTAGACCCACTCAATTTGCATACCGCCCCAACAGATAGACAGATGACGCAATCTCTATTGCACTCCACACTGCCCTTTCCCACCTGGACAAAAGGAACACCTATGTGAAAATGCTATTCATTGACTACAGCTCAGCGTTCAACACGATAGTGCCCTCAAAGCTCATCACTAAGTTAGCCTGTTAGGGATAGGGGGCAGTATTTACACGGCCGGATAAAAAACGTACCCGATTTAATCTGGTTATTACTGCTGCCCAGAAACTACAATATGCATATAATTATTGGCTTTGGATAGAAAACACCATAAAGTTTCTAAAACTGTTTGAATGGTGTCTGTGAGTATAACAGAACTCATATGGCAGGCACAAACCTGAGAAGATTCCTTACAGGAAGTGGCCTGTCTGACAATTTCTTGGGCTTCTTCACTCTCTTTATTGAAAACTTAGGATCTCTGCTGTAACGTGACACTTTCTACGGCTCCCATAGGCTCTCAGAAGGCGGGAAAAAGCTGAATGATGTCTTTGCAGCCCCTGGCTGAAAAACATTAGCGCCTTTGGTAAGTGGTCTATCAGAGGACAATGAGACTGAGGCGCGTGCACGAGGCGACCCCATGTTTTTATTTTCTCTCTCTTAGAACGTAAACAGGGTTTCCCGGTCGGAATATTATCGCTTTTTTACGAGAAAAGTGGCATAAAAATTGATTTTAAATAGCGGTTGACATGCTTCGAAGTACGGTAATGGAATATTTAGAAATTTTTTGGCACGAAACGCGTCGGGCGCGTCACCCTTCTTTACCCTTCGGATAGTGTCTTGAACGCACAAACAAAACAGAGGATATTTGAACATAACTATGGATTATTTTGAACCAAACCAACATTTGTTATTGAAGTAGAAGTCCTGGGAGTGCATTCTGACGAAGAACAGCAAAGGTAATCACATTTTTGTTATAGTAAATCTGACTTTGGTGAGGGCTAAACTTGGTGGGTGTCTAAATAGCTAGCCCGTGATGGCTGGGCTATCTACTCAGAATATTGCAAAATGTGCTTTCACCGAAAAGCTATTTTAAAATCGGACATAGCGATTGCATAAAGGAGTTCTGTATCTATAATTCTTAAAATAATTGTTATGTTTTTTGTGAACGTTTATCGTGAGTAATTTAGTAAATTCACCGGAAGTTTGCGGTGGGTATGCTAGTTCTGAACGTCACATGCTAATGTAAAAAGCTGGTTTTTGATATAAATATGAACTTGATTGAACAAAACATGCATGTATTGTATAACATAATGTCCTAGGATTGTCATCTGATGAAGATCATCAAAGGTTAGTGCTGCATTTAGCTGTGGTTTGGGTTTATGTGACATTATATGCTAGCTTGAAAAATGGGTGTCTGATTATTTCTGGCTGGGTACTCTGCTGACATAATCTAATGTTTTGCTTGCGTTGTAAAGCCTTTTTGAAATCGGACAGTGTGGTTAGATTAACGAGAGTCTTGTCTTTAAAATGGTGTAAAATAGTCATATGTTTGAGAAATTGAAGTAATAGCATTTCTAAGGTATTTGAATAACGCGCCACGGGATTCCACTGGCTGTTGAGTAGGTGGGACGATTTGGTCCCACCTACCCTAGAGAGGTTAAGGACCCTGGGACTGAACATCTCCCTCTGCAACTGGATCCTGGACTTCCTGATGGGCCGCCCCCAGGTGGTAAGGGTAGGTAACAACACATCCGCCACGCTGATCCTCAATACGGGGGCCCCTCAGGGATGCGTGCTCAGTGCTCTCCTGTTACTCCCTGTTCACTCATGACTGCATGGCCAGGCACAACTACAACACCATCATTAAGTTTGCCGAAGACACAACAGTGGTAGGCCTGGTCATCGACAACGATGAGACAGCCTATAGGGAGGTGTCACAAACTGATCTGTTTCACCTGTCCTTGTGATTGTCCCGACCCCCTCCAGGTGTTGCTTATTTTCCCCAGTGTATTTATCCCTGTGTTTTCTGTCTCTCTGTGCCAGTTCGTCTTGTATCTTTCCAAGTCAACCAGCGTTTTTCCCGTTCTCCTGCTTTTTGCATTTTCCTTTATCTAGTCCTCCCGGTTTTGACACTTGCCTGTTTCTGGACTTTGTACCTGCCTGCCTGACCATTCTGCCTGCCTTGACCATGAGCCTGTCTGCCACTCTGTACCTCCTGGATTCTGATCTGGTTTTGACCTCTTTGCCTGTCCACCACCATTCTCTTGCCTACCCCTTTGGATTATTTAACATTGTAAGACTCCAACCATCTCCCTCCTGTGTCTGCATTTGGGTCTCGCCTTGATAGTACAAACTGGTCATGACAGACCCAGCAGACTTGGACCTTCCTGCAGGGAGCCACCATTGGGAGACATCAGGAGTTGCTACACGGCCTTTTGGAAGGGCTCAGTTCCTTGACGGAATGCCACAACCATGGGTTAACCTCTCTAGGCTAGGCGGGACGAATTCGTCCCACCTACGTAACAGCCACGGCTATCCTGTGGCGCGATTTTCAAAACCTTAAAAATCCTATTACTTCAATTTCTCAAACATATGACTATTTTACAGCTATTTAAAGATAAGACTCTCGTTAATCTAACCACACTGTCCGATTTCAAAAAGGCTTTACAACGAAAGCAAAACATTAGATTATGTCAGCAGAGTACCAAGCCAGAAATAATCAGACACCCATTTTTCAAGCCGGCATATAATGTCACCAAAACCCAGAAGACAGCTAAATGCAGCACTCACCTTTGATGATCTTCATCAGATGACAACCCTAGGACATTATGTTATACAATACATGCATGTTTTGTTCAATCAAGTTCATATTTATATCAAAAACCAGCTTTTTACATTAGCATGTGACGTTCAGAACTAGCATACCCCCCGCAAACTTCCGTGGAATTCGCTAACATTTTACTAAATTACTCACGATAAACGTTCACAAAAAGCATAACAATTATTTTAAGAATTATAGATACAGACCTCCTCTATGCACTCGATATGTCCGATTTTAAAATAGCTTTTTGGTGAAAGCACATTTTGCAATATTCTAAGTACATAGCCCAGGCATCACGGGCTCGCTATTTAGACACCCGGCAAGTTTAGCACTCACCATAATCATATTTACTATTATAAAAATTTCATTACCTTTTGTTGTCTTCGTCAGAATACACACCCAGGACAGCTACTTCAATAACAAATGTTGGTTTGGTCCAAAATAATCCATCGTTATATCCGAATAGCGGCGTTTTGTTCGTGCGTTCCAGACACTATCCGAAATAGTAAAGAAGTGTCGCGCGCATGGCGCAATTCGTGACAATAAAATTCTAAGTATTCCATGACTGTACTTGGAAGCATGTCAACCGCTGTTTAAAATCAATTTTTACGACATTTTTCTCGTAGAAAAGCGATAATATTCCGACAGGGAATCTCCTTTTCGGCAAACAGAGGAAAAAATCCCAAAGGCGGGGGCGGTCGGGGTCACGCGCATAAGCTAGTGTCTCTTGATGGGCCACTTGAGAAAGGCGATAATGTGTTTCAGCCTGGGGCTGGAATGACGACATTCTGTTTTTTCCCGGGCTCTGAGCGCCTATGGACGACGTGGGAAGTGTCACGTTAGAGCAGAGATCCTTAGTAAATGATAGAGATGGAAAAGAAGTTCAACAAATGGTCAGACAGGCCACTTCCTGTAAAGGAATCTCTCAGGTTTTGACCTGCCATTTGAGTTCTGTTATACTCACAGACACCATTCAAACAGTTTTAGAAAATTTAGGGTGTTTTCTATCCATATGTAATAAGTATATGCATATTCTAGTTACTGAGTAGGAGTGGTAACCAGATTAAATCGGGTATGTTTTTTATCCAGCCGTGTCAATGCTGCCCCCTAGCCCTAACAGGTTAAAGGCTATTATGGAGCAAATCTGGGAGTTAGCTCAGAGACTGTCTGCCACCTCTGAAAAACCCCAATCACCCAGTAATTTTTTGTACAGCCTATTCTGACTCCCAGTGAACCCCGCTTACCTCCTCCAGAGCGATATTCAGGGAATCCTGATACCTGCCGGGGTTTTCTTTCTCAGTGCTCACTTATTTTTGAGCTACAGCCATCTTCGTTTCCTTCAGACCAATCGAAGATTGCGTTTATAATTATGCTAATGTCGGGAAGGGCGCTCTCCTAGGCTACGGCAGTTTGGGAACAACAATCTGCCATTTGCGGTCATTTGGAGGAATTTATGGCAGAGGTAAGAAAAGTTTTTGAGTCTCCGGTATCCGGGAGAAAGGCGGCCAGCAAACTGCTTGACTTACGTCAAAACTCCCATAGTGTGGCAGACTGCGCGGTGGACTTTCGCACGTTGGCCGCTGAGAGTGTCTGGAATCCGGAGTCTCTTTTTGGTACTTTCTGCACAGATTATCTGAGGAGGTAAAGGATGAACTAGCTGTTTGGGAACTGCCGGTGGACCTCGACTCTCTTAATGGATGCCTAAGGGAACGCAAGTGTGAGAGGAGGTCTGGTCTCGGGCAAACTCGTTCACCCGATGTGGCGCGTTAACCTCCTATTGAATCCGGAAGTTTCCAAAGGCAACTCTTCCGAGAGGAGTCGAAGTCACCTGAGCTCTCTTGTGAATCTACTACGGGTGAGTTGGATACTCCTGAGCCTATGCAGTTGGGAAGAACTAGGCTATCAGTTTGGGAGCGCTCACGGAGGATGAATAATAACGGTTGTCTGTACTCTGGAGGGGCAGGACACTTTACAGCTACCGTATTAGGAAACCCTTGTCTCTAGTGGGTACCAGTACTATGGTGAGTCAGACTGGGAGTTCACCCGCACACCCCTTTTTGCTCTTGTGCTGTGGGGAGACCAATCTAAGTCTCTCCAAGTGCTCATTGACTCTGGGGCTGAGGAATGTCTTATGGATGCCAGGATAGCTTCGGAGCTTGGTATTCCCACTCAGCTTCTCTCTGTGCCCATGGATGCTAGGGCACTGGACGGCCGCTCTATAGGGGAAGTCACCCATAGTACTGTGCCCGTTCAATTACAGGTTTCTGGTAACCACAGTGAGACTATACAGTTCCTCCTCATTGCATCTCCCCATGTTCCGGTTGTGTTGGGATTTTCCTGGCTACAAAAATACAATCCTGTGATTGACTGGACCACAAGCTCCACCCTGGGTTGGAGTCCTTTTTGCCATTCCCACTGCCTTCAAGCAGCACAGCCGTTACCAAGTCGTCCTCCTCAGGATGTTAGCAAGACTGTGGATGTCTCTGCTATTCCTACTGAATACCATGACCTCCTGGAAGTTTTCAGTAAGGCACGTGCTACTTCCCTTCCCCCGCACCATCCTTATGATTGTGCCATTGACCTTCTCCCAGGCACTACACCACCTCGGGTCGGTTGTATTCTTTGTTGTTTCGTTACCCAGTTTCTATGTTGTGGATTTGTGTATATGTATGTGTATTTTAGGAAATGGCTTCCTGAATTCCACCAAGCAGCTGATTGGTTGGCCCCATTGCAGATTGGAGCTCTGATCCCGCCCTCTCGTCAGGGGATACAGCTGTCTGCAATTACCGACTCCTGCTGCAGCTTTAAAAGCCAGTGTTCCTTTGTTAGGGGAGAGCGCTTCTTGGTATGTCCTGTGTTTCGTTGTTGGTCTGTATAATTGTTGTGAAGTATTTTGTTGCCGGTCCTGCAGACATATGTGTATGTCAAAAGGACTGTGTTTTTGGTTTATTGAAATTGTTTACTTACGTTAGCAATTATTCTATTTTTGTTCCCAGGGGAGAAGGGGAAGGCACCTAGGGAGTGCTTAGACAAGAGGCCTGCGGGCATACATCTACCCGTAGTATGTACTCTGTCTATGCACACTAGGTAAGACCTGGGCGGACCACCCCCCCCCCCCCAGTATTTTGGTTAGCGCGCCAGGTGGCGTTAAGGTAGGTAAGTAGTGGGTAGGCAGGTAAGGTAGGAGAGGAGACTCTAACTTTCACTTTCTTTGCTTTGGTTCCGTACAGCTCCTTTTCCCCACTTTACCGTGTGAAGGAAATACATTCCTTGTAAACGGTAAATTTCTTTGCCTCTGTCATCCTTACCCACACCTACAATCACATACCTCTTTCACTTCACGGGGAGTTGCGTGTAGCAGGGTGTTGTGTTCCTTCCTCCAAGAGGCGTGCGTAACATCTGTCCGGACCAGAGACCAAAGTTATGTACATAGAGGAGTCTCTGGCCACTGGGGCCGTCCGTCCTTCTGCATCTCCTGCCGGCGCAGGGTTTTTCTTTGTGGAGAAAAAGGGCAAGACCCTGCATCCGTGCATTGACTACCGGGGACTTAACGATATCACTGTCAAAAATCGTTACCCCCCTACCTCTCCTCGGCATTTTAACCTCTCCAGGTGGCTACCATGTTTTCCAAGTTGGACCTTCGGAATGCCTACCACCTGGTTCGGATACGAGGGGCATGAGTGGAAGACAGCCTTCAACACAGCCAGTGGACATTATGAGTACCAGGTCATGCCATTTGGACTCACCAACTCGCTGTCTTCCAGGCTTTGGTCAGTGATGTGCTTCATGACATGCTAAACCGGTTTATGTTTGTCTACATGGACGACATCCTGTTTTTTCCCGATCTGCCCAAGAACATGTACTCTGTCAGTCAGGTTCTTCAGCGCCTCCTGGAGAACCACTTGTTCATGAAAGCCAAGAAGTGTGAGTTCCACCGCTCTTCTATCACCTTTCTGGGATATGTCATTGCTGAGGGCAATATTCAGATGGATCCTGGAAAGTTGAAAGCAGTGATGGATTGGCCTCAACCAACGTCCAGGGTGCAGTTGCAACGGGTTCTTGGGCTCCTTCACTCATGCTGCCAAACATACCCTCGTAAAACTGACTATCCTACCGATCCTTGACTTCGGCGACGTCATCTACAAAATAGCCTCCAACACTCTGCTCAACAAATTGGATGCAGTCTATCACAGTGCCATCTGTTTTGTCACCAAAGCCCCATATACTACCCACCACTGCGACCTGTATGCTCTCATTGGCTGGCCCTCACTACATATTCGTCGCCAAACCCACTGGCTCCAGCACATCTATAAGTCTTTGCTAGGTAAAGTCCCGCCTTATCTCAGCTCACTGGTCACCATAGCAACACCCACCCGTAGCACGCGCCCCAGCAGGTATATTTCACTGGTCATCCCCAAAGCCAACACTTCCTTTGGCTGCCTTTCCTTCCGGTTCTCTGCTGCCAATGACTGGAACAAAATTGCAAAAATCACTGAAGCTGGAGTCTTCTCCCTCTCTAACTTTAAGCATCAGCTGTCAGAGCAGCTTACCCATTACTGTACCTGTACACAGCCAATCTGTAAATAGCACACCCAACTACCTCCTCCCCATATTATTATTTACCCTCTTGCTATTTGCACCCCAGTATCTCTATTTGCACATCATCTGCACATCTATCACTTCAGTGTTAATGCTAAATTGTAATTATTTCACCTCTATGGCCTATTTATTGCTTACCTCCCTACTCTTCTACATTTGCACACATTGTACATAGATTTTTCTATTGTGTTATTTGACTGTCACGACACCGACGGATGGTGGTGCCCCTCCTCGGCCGGGCGGAGCTCAGCGGTCGTCGTCGCCGGCCTACTAGCTACCATCGATCCCTTTTTGTTTCACTTTCTGTTGGTTAGGTCTAGGTAGGCACGCACCTGTTTTGGGTTAGTCATTAGTAGGGGGGGGGGGGGGGGGGTATTTAGTTTAGCGTAGATTGTCTGTGTTTGTGCGTGATTGTGTTTCCTGTCCGGTTCATGTGCTATAGGAACGTATGTTGGTTTTTCCTCTGCCTGTGGTTGATTTCATTGTGTACACCACCGCAGAATAATTTAAGGGCTGCGTCCCTATATATTTTTTTTGGGCGACCACCTCCAGTTTTTTTCTTGAATAAAGAAGTGTGGTCAAGAACTCTCTGTCTCCTGCGCCTGACTCTACCTCTCCTGTTTTTTCCGAGCCAGCCCGTGACATTGACTGTATGTTTGTTTATGTGTAACTCTATTTTTGTCGCACTGCTTTGCTTAATCTTGGCCAGGTCGCAGTTGTAAATGAGAACTTATTCTCAACTGGCCTACCTGGTTAAATAAAGGTGAAATTAAAGATTTAAAATACACTGTAAGGTCTACACCTGTTGTATTCGGCGCATGTGACAAATAACATTTGATTCTGGAAGTGGACTGCTACATGAAGCCTCTAAAATACCAGCCCCTAGTAGCACACTTGGACAGCCTTGGATATAGGTGCAACTGGTGGCACTTATTATTTGGAAGTCTCCGCCACATTCATAGGCTTGCAGTACATGGCCTCTAGATTGCAAGCCTGCCAAAGACCAAAGCAGTTGGCTAGGTACTGCACTGTTTCAGCTGTTGTGGGCAGCCTAGCTGTTCGGAGAAGGTGATTTCTTTATCCTTGAGGGTCCATGCATACCAGGAAGGGGAGGACCATCCTCAGTGAATTTCAGAAAAACACAAATAGCGAAACATTTTAAAGTTTACCTTTTTAGATAAAACTATACTAAATATATTCACTTCACCCATTAATTGATTAAAACACAGTTTTGCAATGAAGGTCTACAGTAGACGCAACAGCACTCTGTAGAATAGCACCATGGTGTAGCTGGAGGACAGCTAGTTTCCGTCCTCCTCTCGGTACATTGACTTCAATACAAAACCTAGGAGGCTCGTGGTTCTCACCCTCTTCCATAGACTTACAGTAATTATGACAACTTCCGGAGGACGTCATCTAACGTATTAGAGCTCTTGCAGCATGAACTGACATGTTGTTCACCCAATCAAAGGACGAGAATTAATTTAGTACTAAAAGCATGAGCTATAGCTAGCTAGAGCTGCAGTGCATAAAATGTGGTAAGTAGTTGACTTAAAGAGAGAAAGACAGTAGTTTAACAGTTTTGAACAAATTAATTTCAAAAATGGAGGAGAAGCAATAGAGAGATTTTGTTCATAGTATTTTTTTTCACTTTCACTTACTTAGCTAGAGAGTGCAGCTAACTAGTTTAGCCTACTCAAACACCCGGCTTAAACTGAGAGGGTGATATGTTAGCTAGCTAGCTATGGCTATCGAAAACTTGGAAGAGTTCCAGTGAAGGTAAGCATTTGGGGCCTGCCGGTGTAACTGCTTGCTGCTGACTGTATGGCATGAGTGTAGTGGGTTTACTAACATGTTTGCTCTAGTAGCTATGTTGACTATGGCTTAAATATGGTAACAACAATGTATGTTGTGTGTAGTGGTTAGCGGTTATGATATGAAGGTTTGTCTTGGAAAGTTTTTTTTCGCCTGGTCACAGATAGGGCTGTGGCGGTCATGACGTTTATTCAGCCGGTGATTGTCAATGAAATAACTGCCGGTCTCACGGTTATTGACCATTAATTAACATGAACATGTTTAGCAACTCCTGGCTTCCACGCATAGCCTACAAGCCCCTGATGCAGACCTTTGGATCATCTACAGTTTAAAAAGTCTAATAAATCCATTTAATATAGCCTACACCATCACAATAAATCCATGATTTATTTTAGACAGGTCTAAAGAAAGATTATATGAAGAAAATGTAGTTTATTTCAGAAGAACAGAATAGCATACTCAATTGTCCTTATGTTAGGCACTGATATGGCTATGCCATATGGCTGTAGACTACACTAGTTAATTTAGCAGAGAAGACTTGCTTATAATTTGGTGGCATTCTTTTTATTATCTTATAGTATGAAGAATACAATTGAACATTGGAGAAAATATTTTATATTATTCAGCTAATGATTTCCAAGGAAGTGCTGTTAATAAAGAAACAGGTCCTCCTATATGCTTAATTTAGAATTTATTTATGCAACTTTAATTGTGATACAAACGTTGGGCTATATGTTTACATTTTGAATACATTCTAAGGCTGCATGATGCCACTCTAATGATGACTTGCAAAAAGTCACATGAAAGGCATAAGCTTTGATTAGTTTATTGTGCAGGCTGCACACACTTCATCAGTCTCTCATTCACAATGTGACAAGCACTTGATAATATTCTCACTAGGCCTCGAATTTCCCGGTGGCATCCCCTTGTGTAGCTGTACTGCCCCCTAAAAAATCCAAGCCTTTTGCAGCCAAAGTGACTGTTGTGACCTTGGGCTAAATATAATAATTATAATTCTCTTCTCCCGGCTGCCATGCTCCAAAGCACCTCTCACTCACATGGCTCTCTTAGATATCTATATTCTTATTAGCCAATGCCTGTCATGTATTCAGGTCCTTCTCACAGGCATCTCAGCTAAGAAGTAAGCTACAAGTGAAGACAGACACATCGGGGATGCAACTCCCGCTTATAAATAAATGTTCCAAACCTACTCTGGGACAGTTGTGGGGTACAATAGAGCCCAAATTAATACAACCACCCGCATCAAAAAACCTTTTCAAAGCAATGAGGCCGATGCAACCGATCAGAACGCTTAGCTTAAAATACTAATAAACTATTAGGCTATTTCTTCACATTATAAGCGCAGCAATGCACACACTGCAATAGGCTATAAGTGTGAACGTTCCAAAATGCAATCAATTAGCAGAAAAATACTGTTCTCAAAAGTGACCACAAATGCGATTACACATGTAATGCTTTATTATAAAGGTGCATTTTTATGGTGAAAATTATCTTCCCCAAACCTGAAACTCACGCGCCGCCTATGTATGCCAGTTAGGCTCTACACTGGTTGTAAAGCGGATTAATGTGCTTAATTTTAAGAACAGCCTTAGTCACAAACAGCTGATGTGTTGTGTAATGAAGTCCACAAGCGAAGGGAAAAGGTGAGAAGAGGAGAGCGCATAGATGCGAGAAGTAAATATACAACGATCAAAGGGATCATGCTGTTTGTATGTGGCTGCTATGAAAGTCAACTGTGTTTGATCAAGGGTGTATTCATTCCGCCGATTCTGTTAAAACGTTTCTTAAATGGAAGAAAATGGAACGAAACAGGGATAAACATACCTTAATTTGTCTAATAGAAACTCTAATTTTCAACTGTTGGACTAATAATTACACCCCCACTGATTTTTTATTTTTTTTTACCCCTTTTTCTCCCCAATTGGTAGTTACAGTCTTGTCTCATCGCTGCAACTCCCGTACAGACTCGGCGAAGGTCGAGAGCCGTGCGTCCTCTGAAACACAACCCAACCAAGCCGCACTGCTTCTTGACACAATGCCCACTTAACCCGGAAGCCAACTGTACCAATGTGTCGGAGGAAACACCGTACACCTGGCAACCATGTCAGCGTGCACTGCGCCCAGACCGCCACAGGAGTCGCTAGTGCGCGATGGGACAAGGTAATCCCTGCTGACCAAACCCTCCCCTAACCCGGACGACGCTGGTCCAATTGTTCACCACATCATGGGACTCCCGGTCGCGGCCGACTCTGACAGAGCCTGATGCATATAGGGACCTTTGAGATGTTTGGATTCTTCTTAAAATGTCAATTTCATTTGTGGATCCAAATAAAGTATTTAAAATGTGTGTCCACATTTGCATAAATAAATCCTCTGTTCATTTCCTTCACAGAACTGCCGATTTTCTCCTCTCTGATTCTCCTGTATTTTCTATGCCACTATGAACTCTTCCTGCCGTCTCTCTTTCATCTTGACTTTTTTCTTCCCCCTCTTCTCACGACATTTCTTCACTCCTTTCTTCTTCTCTCTCTTCTCCTCACTCATCCTATGCTTAGCCTTCTCGTTCTGTCACTGTAAGACCCCAGACACACCGATTAGCGTTTGATGGCTGTGAGTACTTAGCACCTCTGAACGAATGATGGGCAGATAAACGGTAGATCTATTCGGTGCGATGTGTACGAGCCATAAACCTAACCATTTAACCCTTGTGTGTCCTTAATTGTTACAAAAAAAGAATGGAGCTGCCACTAAACTCTGATTTGAAATCATTTCCACATGTTCCCCCTTAGGTTAGGATTCGGAGAGCGTACGTTGATACTACATCTGTGCACAAGAGCACCTTTACCCAAAGTTGAGCATACACTGTATGAAAACAACAAAGCATTCCTACTCACTCCAGAAAACCAGTGTCATCCATATAAATAGATTCTATTTCTTCTATTTCTGTGGTGTCATCAACCTGAACATGTGGGTCACAGAAGATTCTGTATCCAGTCTAAAGAGACAGGGAAAGAGATAGAAACCCCTCTGTTTACCTGTCACTATGGGAGCATTGTGTCTTGTTCCCTTTTCAAACCAATGGGGGAACAGTTTGTCTTGTTCTCCCATTGAACCAGCACACACAGTTTTCCATGTGTTAGCCAGGTGGAAAGAGAAAGACACTTCACCACAATACCTCGACTACTTTGGTTCTATCCTTTGACGTATCCCCACCTTTTTTTATTGTGTATTTATGGACAAGGAGTCCCTCCTGAACATTGTGTGTGCGGTGTTTTTTTGTTCTGCCATTTTGATCCCAGCCCCAGTCGCAGCCTCATCCCATTGAGGAGAACACAGTAGGGGAGCGAGTGAAAGGCAGCCTAATAGCTCTGTGTGTCTGTCTGCCGGAGCGGGAGGGGGTATCACAAACACAAACACAGTGGAGGAAATTTTAATTATGGATGGATTCCACTCCTCTTTCCGATACTACTTTTATCTCTGTTTCTTACTATGTTTTGTTAGCTCTCCTCCAGTCTGCCCCTTTGTTTTTCTTTCCTTCTCTTCCTCCGTCAACTCTGTTTCTCTCATTGTTTCTTTCACTCATTTATTGTTCACCTATTTGTTCTGTCTGTCTCTTCCTCTTACTAACAGTCCAAAGACTTGGAGGTGGGATTTTCATTTGGCACGGACTCAAAAGTTTTTTTTCAATTGAATCACACCACACCACACGCACGTACTCACACACACAAACACGCGCACACACACATTTCTCTTCCAACTTCCTACTGGCCATTTCTCTTTGGCAACTTCAAGAACACAGTTCCACAATGACATGCACACAGTGACATTACGAGCACCTACATTTGCATTTCATCCTCATTTTTCATCTCTCTGTCGTGCACACTCTCCCATACCACCCCTGATGCCTAATGTTCCTAAATTAATAATCTTCAGAGAAAAATGTAAATGTTTGGAAGTAAAGGATTTGGAAGTAAATGCCTTGTCTTCTGCAGGAGTCTCTCTCTCTCTCTCTCTTGCTCTCTCTCTCTCTCTAAGCCAGTCAGACATAAATCAGAGAGCTTGTGGTCTGTAGCCAAGATGAATAAATCATGAACCTCTGGCGCGATGTCAGAGGGAAGAACTTTGAACTCCCCCAAAGACCCAACCGCAACTTCCAGCAGCTCAGCTTAAGATGAATTACAGCCGGGGGGGGGCACTGGCTAAAAGTGTATACCCAATTAAAAAGGACCTTGAGCTACTTTAGCACATTGTGAGGTTAGGAGTTGTATTTGTATTTATTTATTTATTTAACCTTTACTTAACTAGGCAAGTCAGTTAAGAACAAATTCCAATTTACAATGACAGCCTAGGAACAGTGGGTTAACTGCCTTGTTCAGGGGCAGAACGACGGATTTTTACCTTGTCAGCTCAGGGATTAGATCTAGCAACCTTTCGGTTACTGGCCCAACACTCTAACCACTAGGTTACCTGCCGGATAATTGTCTCACCTCTACCACCAGCAGCAAAAACCTTACAATTCTAATATTCTCTTTTAGTCTGTAAAGGACTGTTAAGAAGAGCCGGGGTTTTAAATATTAATCATAATGTAGTTGTCGATATTCCGGGCCGCCTTTCCCAGCAGTCGTTTTCCAGACTAATCAGCACTGATTAAAGACGAATCAATGTCTTCCGGGGCTTTTAATTGAGCTGCGGAGATAAACTTCGCAACACGAGTTGCGTTAATGGCGTGTTGTTCATTAGGTTTTGTTGTATGAAACGCACCCCGCTTACCAAAAGGCTGTGGCTGACGTCAGCGGCTTTCACTCAATATCTTCCCATTACACATCATCACTCTAAGTCTTCATCACAGACCTGCTGATTTCTGTGACACACGCTTTGTCCTCTGATTTAAGGAAGTGCTGTTTTTGTATGTGTTTCATTTTTACTGACGTCCGCGAATGACCTCCCGTGATATATTAGAGTGAGCTTATTAATGCGGACGAGGGTGCGTACTCCTCCATAAACTTATTAAGGTGTCCATTTTGAGAGCAGCGGGCTCCGGAAAGATGAGTGTTCCTCAAGTGGTGAGAGCACAGTCAGATCTGTGTGTCTGTGTGTGTCTGTGTGTGTGTGCACATGTGTGTACTGTATGTATGTGTGTGTGGGAGGGGGGAGGTAGAAGTTCACAGTTTGACAAGACGACGTACACATCGTCAGGCAGGGGCATGAGACCTGCCAGCTATGCTGTACACACCCTTGGAGACAAGCTGTGAGCCGTCTCTGACACACACATCTGCAGACAAAACGCACCCACAGACACACACACCACCGCTGTGGTATAGTAGGTGGGCACCTTGATGAGGTGACCGTAGCGTGGCTTGCACAATCTTCTGTTAATCCTCTGACTCACCAGTTAGTCACCAACAAGCATAATCCTAACCACACACACACACACACACACACACACACACACACACACACACACACACACACACACACACACACACACACACACACACACACACACACACACACACACACACACACACACACACACACACACACACACACACACACACACACACACACACACACAATGATCCAGAATCAACACGACAATAATAGAGTTATTCTATTTTAAACAAAGCCCAAGAGGCACAATCAACAACAGGGCTGATACACACTGACATCTATTAGCGCTGCTGTGACACTGGCTTTCTATATTATTATGATAAGCATTGGTGTTCTTAGTGATGGTTGGTAAGGCTCAGGGATCTAGGAGGCACAGTTCAGTAGAGGGACACTAGAGGGCAGTATTGTTTTGTGGTTTTGAACAGGGAGCTGGTTGGTTCAGAAGACCTCTATGAGCGTAGAGGGTTGGATGGACGGCAGTTCAATGTACTGTTATCTGCCTCTTTTCGACAAATGACTTGGAGTTGATATTCATGCAGAAGATGTTACAACATTTCCATGGGAACTTATATTCCCTATCAATTTATTTCCTACTAGGGTTGACCTATCTATTGATACACATTGTGCAGCCTGTTCAAACACTCCATGTGAAATACCTCAATAAATTATGTTGCCAGCCAACTCTAGTCTGGACGCCTACTGGTCCTGTTGCTCAATGATTCATGCTCAAACTGAGTTAATTAAAGAGCTCAGCCCTTACTTCATGGCCCTCTTTATGTGTCTGTGAAGCACTAACCTGATACCTAGCCATTCATAGAGACTACATTGTTGAATCAACCTACGGTTATAACAGCGCTATATAGGCACTGTCATAACAGTTGAAGCTTTATGACCCCACTACCCATACTCTGCACCACACTCCGGGTAGATGTTGCCCTTTGCCACAGAGCTAAACTCAGCAAAAAAAGAAACGGACGTTTTTCAAGACCCTGTCTTTCAAAGATAATTCGTAAAAATCTAAATAACTTCACAGATCTTCATTGTAAAGGGTTTAAAACACTGTTTACCATGCTTGTTCAATGAACCATAAACAATTAATGAACATGCACCTGTGGAACGGTCGTTAAGACACTAACAGCTTACAGACGGTAGGCAATTAAGGTCACAGTTATGAAAACTTAGGACACTAAAGAGGCCTTTCTACTGACTCTGAAAAACACTAAAAGAAAGATGCCCAGGGTCCCTGCTCATCTGTGTGAATGTGCCTTAGGCATGCTGGAAGGAGGCATGAGGACTGCAGATGTGGCCAGGGCAATAAATTGCAATGTCCGTACTGTGAGACGCAAAAGACAGGGCTACAGGGAGACAGGACGGATAACTAATCGTCCTCGCAGTGGCAGACCATGTGTAACAACACCTGCACAGGATCGGTACATCTGAACATCACACCTGCGGGACATGTACAAGATGGCAACAACAACTGCCCGAGTTACACCAGGAACGCACAATCACTCCATTAGTTCTCAGACTGTCCGCAATAGGCTGAGAGGGGCTGGACAGAGGGCTTGTAGGCCTGGTGTAAGGCAGGTCCTCACCAGACATCACCGGAAACAACGTCGCCTATGGGCACAAACCCACCGTTGCGGGACCAGGCAGGACTGGCAAAAAGTGCTCTTCTCTGACGAGTCGCGGTTCTCTCTCACCAGGGCTGATGGTCGGATCCGCATTTATCGTCGAAGGAATGAGCGTTACACCGAGGCCTGTACTCTGGAGCGGGATTGATTTAGAGGTGGAGGGTTCGTCATGGTCTGGGGCAGTGTGTCACAGCATCATCGGACTGAGCTTGTTGTCATTGCAGGCAATCTCAACGCTGTGCGTTACAGGGAAGACATCCTCCTCCCTCATGTGGTACCCTTCCTGCAGGCTCATCCTGACATGACCCTCCAGCATGACAATGCCACCAGCCATACTGCTCGTTCTGTGCGTGATTTCCTGCAAGACAGGAATGTCAGTGCTCTGCCATGGCCAGCGAAGAGCCCGGATCTCAATCCCATTGAGCACATCTGGGACCTGTTGGATCGGAGGGTGAGGATGGGGCCATTCCCCCCAGAAATATCCGGGAACTTGCTGGTGCCTTAGTGGAAGAGTGGGGTAACATCTCACAGCAAGAACTGGCCAATTTGGTGCAGTCCACAAGGAGGAGATGCACTGCAGTACTTAATGCAGCTGGTGGCCACACCAGATACTGACTGTTACTTTTGATTTTGACCCCCCCTTTGTTCAGGGACACATTATTCAATTTCTGTTAGTCGCATGTCTGTGGAACTTGTTCAGTTTATGTCTCAGTTGTTGAATCTTGTTATGTTCAGACAAATATTTACACATGTTAAGTTTGCTGAAAATAAACACAGTTGACAGTGAGAGGACGTTTAGGATCAGTATATCCATCTGACATCCTAACTATCAGAGCGAGAAAAACAGACTTTTAGATCAGTGTCTCTAGAAGAAACTTCATCCTGCTCCATGCACTGCTGCATTTTCTCCCTCTCTGATCCTATCTCGCTGTGCAAGAGGAGAATGAGCAGGAGTCATCTCATCTTAACCCTCAACTTCTGTTTGGCAGTCACATTTTATTTGCAGCAAACATCCCCCCTCCCCCGAGTCAATTTAGAAATCCCATTCAGAAGCTCAATTGCTGGCAGTGAAGTTGAGTTCACAGAGATATAATCGCGGTCCCGAGACATTACATTTATTCAGTCGTTTCATAAAAGAGACCATAGAAGGAAAATTGAGGTCGTCTCTAGTTGAGAGGCGTACTGGTGACAGCCCATTATTGGAGCTTGACTCTCACTGGCCTATATGTCAGCTTTAAGGGAATGGGTGGTCTGAGGGAAGGGTGATGACACACACGCGCACGTACACACTGGTGGATGCACGCACACACGCACACACACACACACACACACACATAGACACTCGCATGCTGACAAATAACCTCACTTAAGACCTGAAGACTTGTGTTACCTCCAACAGCTAATACCTAGGCTTTAGTTTAGCGGGCTATGACAGATTTGTGGTGTGCATGGCACCCTGTGACATATAGAGCTATCAAGATATAGGAGGGGGGAGGAAAAAAAAAATAAAAAAAAAAAATAAAAAAATATATATATATATATATATATATATATATATATATATGATTTCACTTTTTTTGCTCCAATAGCATGTATTGGAAACAGGCTTAACTCCAACTGCAGTGTGTTTGGCTGCAGGCCAGGAGGCTGAGGGTTAACCTAGCTCGGTGTTCTCATCCCCCTTGGAGCCTGCAGGTCTGCAGAGCAACACCTGCTCCAGACACACACAGCGGAATAGATAGGGAGAGTAGCTAGGTCCACAGCGGTGGTTTGTTTTCACGGTGAGCAACCGTTTACTTGGTCGTGCAACACGTGGCAGGGAATAACGTAACATAGCATGTTGCAGAATGCAGACTAGAATATCCGTGTTCTTAAAAAGAACGAGTCGTGCAGAAATGAATACAACGTTACAGCGTCCAAAACATACTATCCATCTATACGTTCACATAAGCTCGAGTTTTCATTCATTCATCCTTTCATTACATTTATCCATGAGTTATTGTGGCAACTGGACGATTCCATTTGCTACTCATACAATGCATACCTTTCTAGATGGTCTCAGGTAGAATTGGGCTTTCCATCCAAATCCTGATATGACCTGCATAATATTCCCACTGTGTAACTGGCATGTGAATATGCATGGGGTTTGTCCTCCTCCTGGCATTCATCTCAAGCTGGGTTCATAACTCGTCACGGATGCTACTGTAGGAGAATGAGTGGCGTGCGGATGTGGCATTTAGCATGTCAATTACACACCTCTCTCTCTCTCTCTCTCTCTCTCTCTCTCTCTCTCTCTCTCTCTCTCTCTCTCTCTCTCTCTCTCTCTCTCATCATTAATGTCTGCATGGGGAATGAGGGAGAGATGACAACAATTACTGACATTTCACTATTGATACAATAGACAGGGGAGATGAGTTTGGTATCATGCACACACATATAACAAATTGAGGAGTGCTGATGGAAACAAACACGTCAACAGTACAGATGTAGGTTCTCCTTTTGATCACCCTGTGGCAGGAAATTGTAAACTTGTCGTGTATTTGAGGTTTAAAACCGTCTCTGAGGTTTGTACTTTCCATTTTGATATGTCATACTTGATTTTCCCTTACCAAAAATGTATCAAACCCGACAAAAATGTCTATGAATTATAATCCACATAACAATTCACATTTCCTGTTGCTGTAGAATGATTTTCCTGCTGTAGCAAACTAGCTCAAATTAAGATCCTACATATGTATAGTACATTCATTGATTCTCTTAGGACATGCCCTTATTACAATAAGGCTTAGCCCTCCCATGCAGACACACAATGCCGTCTCTATGTCGTTATCAGCATCGAGTAGTTGTGAAAGGGGAAGAGAGAAAAGAAGAGCATGTTAAAAAAACCTGAGAGGATACCTCCCCATTTCTCTAATCTAATTATAAACCTAAGCTTTATTCACTAGGGAACACATATTTATGAATGGAACTACACCGTGTGTACAGCTAGAAAGGGAAACAGTTCTTCTGACAGTTGATAATATGGGAACCCTGATTGTAGTAGGTAGGTTGGGGGTCAAGCTGCAGAGGTTGTGTGGATTTGTGGTTTTGCAGAGGTTGTTTAGACACTGGGAATGATCTATGTGTGGGAGTTCAATGGTGATCGTGTGAAGATTGAATGAAGATTTGGCGTGGGTTGTGAAGGAATCATGAAATAGATTTAAGATTGATTGAATGTTGAAATCAGGTTGTGTGGCAGTTGTTTACAGAATAACAGGACATACAGTAGCACAGCAGATGTGTGAAGTTTGTTTTGGGGAGTTAAGTAAAAACTTCAACAAAAGCATAAGGTCAAGCTAAGGTTGAACAAAGGTTGTCAGCAAGCTGATCATGTCAAAGGTTTTTCTGAAGCAATAAAGCCTTGGGTATACAGTATCTATCAGCTTTGTCAGGATCCAGCACCAGGGGCAACTCAGGATACTCCACAGAGTACGAAAGGCTTTACAGATTAGCTCCACATCGCTATCGGCAGACTTTTACATGTAAAAGGCTTCCTTTCTACAGACAGCTAGCTTATCAATCCCCCGGGGCATCACTCTCTGCTTTTGCTGACTCTGCAGCGTTCAGAACAGAGTGATTACATCGATGTGTGTGTGTGTGTGTGTGTGTGTGTGTGTGTGTGTGTGTGTGCGCGCGCGGCATATGAAAGTCAACCAACAAACTCGACAGCAGGCACTATAACTTTTTGGAAAGAGTTCACTCTTCTAATGGCTAAAATACAGCAGGATTAGCTATTAAAATGCATAGACACGTTTGTCTGTAAACCTCTTAGTCCCTAACAAGATCAGTCCCAAGAAAATCATCAGAGAGACAAGAGAAACCATGAGACACGGAGCATCTGTTTACAAAAACATCTGCCAAAGACATGAGGTCCTACAAAGGGACTCCTAAAATACGTTTCCCTTAGTCGCAGATCTAGGATCAGCTTTCCTTCCCTGAATACTAACGGTATCTAGGGATAATTCCATCCTTCTCCTATATGAACGGCAGCAATAGAACCAGGAACTGTATTCAAAGCTGATCCTAGATTAGCCATCCAGGTTTCGTTTGAACTTGTACACATAGCCACGGGAAGTAGGGGTACTGAGGATGAAGCGGCACCCTCTAGAAAAATCTGAATAAATATTTTTCACAAAAGTAGTGTACAGGGCCTTATGTAGTGTAGTGCGTGGAAAACATATATAATCCCCCCCCACACACAAAAACAACAGGATCCACATGCTCCCTTCACTTCAGTCAACACATAAATTCAGATCGTAAAGAACCGTTCAAACAAGCAGCAAGAACCACAAAGGCTCTTTATTCAAAATGAGTCCTGCATTTGCACTCGCTTTGGACCTTGTAGCTGGAGTGGTGTTTAACCACAAAATAAGATGTCATACTATCCAAATAGCCTACTGCTGCTATGAAATCACCAACAGTGTGGTAGTGCGCAGATGAAATGCTTCCCCAATCCTGATTTTACGCCTGAAAAGCACATGGCAACAACACTTCCAGGAAACTGCAATAATGAGCTCATGAAGGGGGGAAATGACCAAAAAAGAGGCAGGAACTCCTCTTGACAACACACAGTAACACACACACATGATGAAAGGAAATGGTCAGCTCTCTTACCCTATGAGGTCCTCCATTCTGGCTCCTCCGACTCCCCAGTTTGCCCTCTCTTTACAGTGAAACCATCACCTACAGAGAAAACATTTTTGCAATTTAGCAGATGCTCTTATCCAGAGCAACTTTCAAGAGCAATTTTAAGTGCCTTGCTCAAGAGAACATAGTCGGCTCGGTGATTCAAACCAGCAACCTTTCGGTTAGTGGCCCAACGCTCTTAACCGCTAGGGTACCTGCTGCCTCTTGCAGTAGCCTGCAGTTGGCTAAGATATTTAACCAGCTACTGTACCACACACCTGGGATAGATTGAGTGAGCTTGGTGGAAGGGAGAGGGCAAGGAACTCCTTACGTGTGCAGCGTTCCGAAGGGTGCGGTGAGGAATGGGTGATGGGGGGTGTTGTGGGAGAGTAGGTGCATCTCTTTCACTCTCACCTTGTCACATGTCATCTACAGAGGAGGCTCCATGTAGACTTCCATGGCTCAGCTAACTCACATATATATTTTTCTCTCGCTCTCTCTCTCTCTCTCTCTCTTGCCGTCTGAGTCTCTTTGTCTGTCTCTCTCGCTCTCTCATCCACACTCTCAGTGTCTTTCCTTATCTCTCTCTCTCTCCAGGGCCTCCTAAGTCCTCTCAGATCTTGGTGTCTTGGATTTCAAAGCTGTCCTTTAGGCCTTGTGATTTAGTGGAGTAGTAGCCTCTCTGTGCCCTCACTGTCCTGTATGCTCTCTATGTTATTTTCCTCCAATGTTCTGCCCTGGGCCTCCTCTCACATAGGAACTATTGGATGTCAATGATGGAGATGGAGATGAACCCAACAATGGCTGGGATTATCAAGTGCTCTTAGTGGTATGTGATGATCACAAAAAAGCTCTTTGCTCTCCAGTACTGAGTCCTACTTAGGCCTAGTGCTCATTGTGCTTGGTTGGTAGATATGGTAGATTGTTTACTGGACATTGATATTAGAAGGATCCTATCAGTAGTTGGTTCAGAGTGGGTATGAGGAAACACTAAATATACACACACGCACGCACATACACAAGTCACACACAAACACATCTATGACACATCCATAGGTACTGCCTGTACACTTACCTAAACTCAGCAAAAAAAGAAATGACCCTTTTTCAGGACCCTGTCTTTCAAAGATAATTCGCAAAAATCAAAATAACTTCACAGATCTTCATGGTAAAGGGTTTAAAACACTGTTTCCCATGCTTGTTCAATGAACCATAAACAATTAATGAACATGCACCTGTGGAACGGTCGTTAAGACACTAACAGCTTACAGACGGTAGGAAATTAAGGTCACAGTTATGAAAACTTAGGACACTAAAGAGGCCTTTCTACTGACTCTGAAAAACACCAAAAGAAAGATGCCCAGGGTCCCTGCTCATCTGTGTGAACGTGCCTTAGGCATGCTGCAAAGAGGCATGAGGACTGCAGATGTGGCCAGGGCAATAAATTGCAATGTCCGTACTGTGAGACACCTAAGACAGCGCTACAGGGAGACAGGACGGACAGCTGATCGTCCTCGCAGTGACAGACCACGTGTAACAACACCTGCACAGGATCGGTACGTCCGAACATCACACCAGCGGGACAGGTACAAGATGGCAACAACAACAGCCCGAGTAACACCAGGAATGCAAAATCCCTCCATCAGTGCTCAGACTGTCTGCAATAGGCTGAGAGAGGCTGGACTGACGGCTTGTAGGCCTGGTGTAAGGCAGGTCCTCACCAGACATCACCTGCAACAACGTCGCCTATGGGCACAAACCCACCGTTGCTGGACCAGACAGGACTGGCAAAAAGTGCTCTTCACTGACGAGTCGCGGTTTTGTGTCACCAGGGGTGATGGTCGAATTCGTGTTTGTCGTCAAAGGAATGAGCGTTACACCGAGGCCTATACTCTGGAGCGGGATCGATTTGGAGGTGGAGGGTCCGTCATGGTCTGGGGTGGTGTGTCACAGCATCATCGGACTGAGCTTGTTGTCAATGCAGGCAATCTCAACGCTGTACGTTACAGGGAAGACATCCTCCTCCCTCATGTGTTACCCTTCCTGCAGGCTCATCCTGACATGACCCTCCAGCATGACAATGCCAGCAGCCATACTGCTCGTTCAGTGTGTGATTTCCTGCAAGACAGGAATGTCAGTGCTCTGCCATGGCCAGTGAAAAGCCCAGATCTCAATCCCATTGAGGACGTCTGGGACCTGTTGGATCGGAGGGTGAGGGATGGGGCCATTCCCCCCAGAAATGTCCAGGAACTTGCTGGTGCCTTGGTGGAAGAGTGGGGTAACATCTCACAGCAAGAACTGGCAAATCTGGTGCAGTCCATGAGGAGGAGATGCACTGCAGTACTTAATGCAGCTGGTGGCCACACCAGATACTGACTGTTATTTTTGATTTTGACCCCCTTTGTTCAGGGACACATTATTCAATTTCTGTTAGTGACATGTCTGTGGAACTTGATCAGTTTATGTCTCAGTTGTTGAATCTTGTTATGTTCAGACAAATATTTACACATGTTAAGTTTGCTGAAAATAAACACAGTTGACAGTGAGAGGACGTTTCTTTTTTTGCTGAGTTTGCTTAAAACATACTTCTTGTTTGATTAACTTTAAAAAAGCAACAAACCTAGAATTCATCTCTGTTGAAGTATTTTTTATTCCGACACCACAGAGCTTTTCTCCAGTTATGAAAACATACCACGAATATGATTAATAATATTATGCATGTATTTATTCAGCATAATTATTCTGTAAATCATTCACGGCCACAGCACCTGCTGAAAAGTGGGCTTCGGTATTGACACCCATACGCCCCAAGCACAGTTATAATAAAAAGGTCAGTGTCCCAAAGGGCATGCTATTCCCTACAAAGTGCACTGGTGAATAGTAGTGCACTGTATAGGGAATAAGGTTCCATTTGGGACGAGCCCACAGTAAACACATATTTCCTATACATGTCAGACTCCATTTGAACCCTTTTTAAAACCCCTGTGAATGCACTTTTTGGAATCAACCAAGTCATTTGATTCCATTAAAGCACATAGAAGCTATAACCAAGGAGATCAGTTTGGGGGCGATTGAATCGAGTTCAGTGGACCCAAATGGTTGAAAAGGTTTTCCAATGCAAAATGAACATTAACACATTGGACAGGTTCCTGTACCCCTGCCTTAGTTTTAACCAGTTTTTCCTTGTTTCATGCCTACTAAGTGCAACCCTATTCTTCTGACACAGCATCTTAGCTATACCCTACCTTCTCTCCCTAACCCAAGTCATCTACATTCACGCCTTAGCTTTCACCTAGTCATGCATGCTAATAAATGCTGTAACTCGGGGCAGTGAGTGTCTACAGCCTGCCTATTCCATCAAACATGCATAAGTAACAGATGTATCTTTGATGTATTCATTTTGCCAGGCCTCTGTCTGTGACTCTGTGCTTAGGTGCGTATATCTGTGCCTTACGGGCGATCGTATAGCTGGAGAGAGGCGTCATTGCGTGCTCTGACATAGAGGCAGGGAAGCAAACAGCATGTACACAACAACCTTGGATTTTCAAGTGATTTATAGTCTTCCCGGAGAGCAAGTTGACGTTTAGCACTGTAAGTACTTCTTAAATGTCCATAGCCAATGAGACAGGTCGTATTGCATTGAGGAAAGCACTGGAAAACTCGTAAATGAATAAAACTATCAGACTCAGCTGAGCAGAGCAGGAGATTCATATCCTGTTTATGACTTTGTTACAGCCATCAAATTGGATACAGGTCGGATCCGTTCCAATGATGACATCATTTTATGAAGGACAAAGGAAAGCCCCTTGTGAACTGGCATCCTCTCACGTGAGTCCATAACCCTGTAATCTCAGCGAACCTCCCACCAACACAAACTGTCTTTGTACTGTACACACACTGGCAAATAGACATACACACACACACACACACACACACACCCCTCTAGATTTCCTTTTTCCTCCAAGCAGCTAGCCCAAACTCTTTCCTGGCCCTATTGTAGAGGCTGTCACTTCCACATGTGTGCTGGCTATTAACAACAAGAGAAGGTCTGCCTAAAAGCATCCCTTTCCTGACTAGCGGGGTCACAAGCTGTCTCAGTCCCACAGAAACACAGGACACACCTCACTCAACTATTTCCTTAATCCCATTCCCTACTAACCCCTTAACATTAACCGTTATTAACCACTATTAACTATTCTTCTTTACATAGAAAACAACAACTTATTAAATAAAGCTATTTGCAAGTTGTATAATTATGGCCATGTGTTGTTGAATAAATAGGCTACAACACGAGTCAAACATCAGCAAGTGCAGCTGGACAGAGAAAAAAAGATTCATTTTGAGAACCTAGCTAACACCCAATAGAACGTTTGGATTTAAAAGATTTGGCGTCATGAACCATGACATTCCAGACTTCATAGCCAATGAAAGTAGACTTAGTTTGTAGTGAGAGTGGATTTGTAAAGTGCCTAGAATGGCTGTAGTTGAATAGAAGTTCAACGCAGTAGCGGCTAACAAACTTGCCATGCGCTGTTTCCGTAGCATTGTCATGACAACAGTGTGTACGCTGAGCTACTGGCCTTTGAAAACAATACACACTCTAAAAACCCGAATAAATTACTTATGTAATTAGTTGCTTGGTCTAAAACATTGGAGCATAGGCTACATTTGGAATGTATAAAAAGTGCATCATAACCCAGAGCTCTGGAATGTCAAACAAAGGCAGAACAAGTGCACTGTCTTTCAAAGCGACAAGCGCAAGAAATAATGTGTTCCAATCCCATTTCATCACATTCACATACCTTCTTCACAAAGAAGTCTTCCAATCCAAGTGGCTAACTCCAGTCCAGACCGTTTTAGAATGTTCGTTTATTTAGGCTACTTTACAGTCAAATAAAAGTCAAATAAATATCCACTGTAGAATAGCTGTCCTACTACTCCAAAAAAGTAAATTTACCATGGCACTAAGAGCTTATTTCTCGAGACATGTGAAAATCAAGTCTAACTTTCTCCGCCCAGTTTTCTCTCATTCATTATTCTTCAGCCCGCGTTTCATCCCTGAAAGGATTGCTCGCTCCGCCTCACTTCACTAGAACTCCGCCTGAACAACGTTTCCCGACACACATGGGCCCTTTGATACATTATCGAAAACCCTTATTTTAAGAAAATATGTTTAATTTGAAGTTTCTTTTAATTTCCCACTTGATAACGGTGCCATTTATTGTATTGAGAAAGAGAGATCAAAATCTGATTATAAATCAAATGGTTTTAGGACCAGTTCAAAACGTATTACAGTACAATTGACGTAGAATGAATACTATAGCCCCTGTTCAATCTCTGTCATGACACACTTTAAAGTCATAACTCTGACGTACATAATCCTTGAACCTTCCGCGGTTCAAACACATGGAGTGACACCAGCATTAGAGATTATCCGTGCTCACAAATTCTTTCACATGCTATGCAAAAGGGTTTGTGCATTTAAGCTTTAGGCCCTACATTGACGTAAAATAAAAGTCGTTTACAAGGCATGTCTTTGGTTAAATATGTTATTAGCCCTTTCACAGATTTTAGCAAATGTTGATGTCGTAGAAAACCCCTGCATTAATTATATGTATAAACTGTTTATTGATGTTAGATGTCCTCTAACAAATTGTAAAAACAAATACATAATACTAATATTTATTATTTTCTTTAGGTCTATTTCTTTATTCAGGCAGTCAGACATTAAAATGAAATATTATCCTACGATTGCTGAAACAGAATCCTCTGTTGGCATCAGTCCACTCTACACGAAGGGATTACCTTTTTTTTTAAAGGCCATGAAAAAAATGTGTATATGAGTTCAAAGACTGTCATCATAAAGGAGACTTCAAAGGTCTATAATTTACATCTAGTGAATGATAACATTATTACTTTATGATATTAGGCTATTCATTCATGCCTAGCCTACAGCCAGGGACTTTGACATTACCATTTTAAAGAGATATCTTCAACTCGGATTAGCTGAGATGAATTTGAGACCCCGATATGCGTGTAACGCGCTCAAGGCATGTCATGGACGTTGACCCTATATCTATTAATAATTGGGGGGGTGTATCTTGCTGTTACATGTTTATTAATACCAATGCCAGAACTGAAGTTAGTTCTGGAGATTTTTTTTAAATTCTATTCTATTCTATATGCGTCAACTGAGTTGGGAAGAGCTTTGTATTTCTTAAATATAATATCTGTTAGTTTTGTTAGTTTTGTTCGAATGGTGCACGTAAGTGCCACTAGATGACAGCATATGTCTGCAAAAATAATAAGAATAGTCGGGACAGTTATTATGGCTTTGTTTGTGGGACCCTGTGATTTTCACATAACATGAAATGAAATGGAAAATTAACAATGCACTGAATAAGATATTCCAAGAGATTCGATATTTGACTGGTATTTGTAAAACATGTGTTTTATGTGTTTCTGTCGGTGTTGGGGAAGTTACGCTGAAAATATAGTTTACCGAGCTACCAATTATATCACACTGGAAGAAGTAAAAGTACACTAAAGCTACCCTTAAGAAAAATATAGTTTACTTAACTAAAGCTACTTTGGAAAAGTAGTTCACTAAATCCAAACTACTTCATGATAAATTATGATATCTAAATCTGAAATGTCATACTCTACGAATTGCAAGAACAGATCAACCCTGGTGTATGTTAACAGAATGTGTAATTTGGCCTTTTAAACAAAATAACTGTTTCAAGTGAAAATTTGGCAGGTCTGATGCCGGAAAAGAAAGGACATTCTTGCCTACAACAATATTTTATTTTTGCAAAATAAGTAGTGTGTAGGATACTTCCAGTAGTTAGTGTGTAGGCTAGTTCCAGTAGTTAGCTACACCGCTACATGTTAAAAAATTAATTAACTACTGAAAACACTACCTATATTTAAATTTAGTTCAACTACCACTAAGCTACTGCAAAATTGAGTTTGTTTTATTTATTTAACCGGGCAAGTCAGTTATGAACAAATTCTTATTTACAATGACGGCCTACCCAGCCAAACCCTCCCCTAACCCGGACGACGCTGGGCCAATTGTGCCCGCACTATGGGACTCCAGATCATGGCCAGTTGTGATAGCCCAGGATCAAACCAGGGTCTGTAGTGACAACTCTAGCACTGAGATGCCGTGCCTTAGAGTGCTGCCCCAATTACTAGTTGTAGTTCACTCCTCCCCAACACTGGTTTCTGTAGGGTTTTGTTTGTTTGTGATGTTTTATGTGCCTATTGATAGAATGGTGTGTAAACTGTTGTAGCCTAATACATTAGATGTAGGCTACCTGTAACCAAAATATAATAATGATTATTTTTAATTCTAAAACAAGAATACCTTAAGTCATTATGCATAACGTGCTCAATACAATAATACAATATGTATTAAACAACGTCAGAAAATAATACAGTGGTATTTTAATAAAGTGTCAAATTCAAATGATGACGACATTTGTGTAAAAAAAAGGGGGAACGGATATCCTACTTATTAGAGTTGCGGTGTACCAAGGGAAACGTAGTTATTTTGGTCATATTCCCGAATGAACTCTACGCATACTGAACGTAGAAACACAATTAAACTGATTTAACTCTACGTAGAAAACGTACTTTTATTTTGCTTTGGCTCCTTGGAGATTCCCCTTCCTGGTGTTTTTGAGGTAACGTACATGATGACTGTATTCAATACCTAACTCGATGGAGTGGAACGAGAAATTAGATATTAGCTAGTAAAACAAATAGCTCAAGGATGCACTGGAGTGAGGCGGTAACGGTGAACAATGTATTCAGCAGCTAACGCAGATCAAACTGCAATTTCGGATAGAACTTAACATTTGGCTGCTAATATAGAAAAGTTAGTACGTTCGACAATCAAGAAAGGAGCAGCTTGTCCTCAACCTTACATCACCAGCTACGTGTTTTGAGGTAAGAATCCTTTCGACCTAGATTGTATAATCAGAAATGGACTCAAACCTTTGACAATATCGATTATGCCAATCTATATTCGTGGCTGTCTTTGTTTACAATTGTCCCCCGGCTTTCTTGTCTCCCGCTGTCCCGCGTCATCCTATGGGTTGACTATGCAATGATTTCTTGCTGCTACATTGTAGCTAATTTAGCTGTCACGCTGTGTTGCTTTTATAAACTTTGTTGCAAGTTATTTTATTTCCCCGTGGTAGGAACGTGATGGTAGTTGGACTAGCCATTGCTCTCCAGCTAAACCTAAGCAACATATGATATGCTTTGACTGTCTGCTTGCCCCTGTATGGCTAGTCTAGCCCATTCATAGACGCGAACTACCTTTAGCGCCTATTGATGAAGGTATTTTCTTCCCGTAAAGTGCTTAAGTAAAAATACTTGAATGTACCACTTAAGTCGTTGTTTTGGTATCTGTAGTATAAATTCATATTTGTGACTACTTTTAACTTTTACTTCACTAACTTACATTCCTAGAGAAAATAATGCTTCGTTTGTAAATGACCTCTGAGTGTTCGAGTGTGCCCCTGGCAGTCCGTAAATTTAAAAAATGTAATAAAATGGTGCTGTCTGATTTGCTTAATATATGGAATTTTAAGTTATTTTTACTTTAACTTTTGATGCTTAAGTATATTTTAGCAATTACATTTAATTTTGATTCTAAAGTAGGCTATATTTAAAACCAAATACTTTTAGACTTTTACTCAAGTAGTATTTTACTGGGTGACTTTACCCTTTACTCGAGTCATTTTCTATGAAGGTATCTTTACTTTTACGCCAGTATGATAATTGGGTACTTTTTCAAGCACGGCACACAGTGTATGGATCTGTAAACGTTGCTACAGTAAGTGCATCTTTTTTTTTATTTGAAAGATTATTTCTTGCTGATATGAAAGATAAAGGCCATATGTTTCGAAAACCGTTTCGCCAGCAATGATTATTGACGTTTCTTAACGTTAAAACAAAGCGTTGGAATTGCAGTTTACATGGTGCCAGCTATGGCTAGGCTAGCTTACCATAGAGTAGAGTAGAATCAAACTGATTCCTAAATGCTAAATAGAACCGACATGGCCTAAGGAAGAAACGTTGCCAAATAAATGTATGTAATGCTTTTCCAATCTATAAATGTCTTACTCTTTCAAATTGGTGTTTGAAGACTGCACCATAGCCATATTTTGTCTACTGAAAACCACTTTCTGTTTGAGAGGGAGCTTGCTACATGGAAGAGCACTCCTTGCTTCAGGGAACATGCACACCACTCTTAAGTTCTATGACAACGCTTGTGTTTGTCTTCTATGTCAGGACAGCATTCCATACTGGCAACCTAAATGCAGGCCATTTCCATCAAAAAGGATCCATGAGCACAAACATGTGAAGTTCATAGGAGCATATCAATTGGGTATCAAATGAAAACTAAGAGTCTATATTTTTGAGAAATATAGGCATAGATACATTTTTTTAACCATTTTCCATATTAAAACTAGCCCAAAAATGAAAGGCTTATGCTTAGGAATGCACAATATATCGGTGACCTTATCGGAATCGGCCGACATTAGCTAAAAATGCCAACATTGGCCCGATGTCTAGTTTAATGCCGATATGCAAAACCAATGTCAAAGCTGACGTACATACCTATATAACGTAGATACATGACGTAATGACGCCAAGTAAAATGTAGCGCTACACGTGAAACACAGCATTCCTAACCTAGCCCACAATGTCTGCTGTGTGGATCGAGCAGTCAACAAGTTGAGCAGTCATTTGAAAGAGTAAGAATATTTCAGCGAGACAACTCAAAGGCGAAACCCATTAATGCCAAGATAATGGAATTCATTGCCCTTGACAATCAACCGTTCTCTGTTGTGGGTGATGTTGGCTTTCGCCGACTGGTCGAGCACCGGTACACCAAGTGCGCTATTTTTCAGATGTTGCCCTACTGGAGTTAGACAGTAATAGCGTCACTGCTATTAGCTTCACGACTGACATTTGGACCAGTGATATCAGCCTTATGAGCATGCTGAGTCTGACAGCACAGTGGGTCGTCAAGGATTTCATACTGAGGAAAGTCGTATTGCATGCTCATGAATGTGCGGGTTGTCATACCGCTGCTGCCATTTCAATGACATTTGAGAACATGTTTGAAACTTGGAAACATGAACACACTAGCTAGCTCCATTCAAAACAACTGACTTGAGAAATAAGCTCATCAACTGCGCCTGCAGCAGACGTGATACACTCTGTCATGGCATTGAAACGCCTGCTCAACAATACTGCCAACACAGGCTGTGAACAAGCGATTCGGTGGCATTCTCTCTTTACTGTATCGCCACCATGCTCAATGCTATGTACAAGAACCAGACAAGAAACAGGGTTTACGTGAAATGTTACATACACAGCTGGACAAGATGGAAACGGACACAGTGACAGTGTGCACCGAGGAAGAGAGGCCACGGACAGATAGAGCTGAAACTTCACTGCTTGACATGTATGATGAAATCCTGTTTGAGAATGAAACGGCTGAACAAATGAACAACAAAACAGTACAGCAAGTAAGTGAAAGAAATAGGTTTTGATGATGTTTTACTGGTAATGGGGACATACGTAAATGCCAACTAAATAACTTTTTGGTCAGTTTGTCTAACCTTTATTTAACTAGGCAAGTCAGTTAAGAACAAATTCTTATTTACAATGACGGCCAACCCTGGTTCAAACCCGGACGACGCTGAGCCAATTGTGTACCGCCCTATGGGTCTCCCAATCACGGCCGGATGTGATACAGCCTGGATTCGAACCAGGGACTGTAGTGACGCCTCTTGCACTGAGATGCATTGCCTTAGACCACTACGTCCATGTGTGTGTGTTAGATATTTAACTGTACTAGAATGCTTAAAAGGCAACACATTTCTTAAATATCGGTTATCAGTATCGGTATCGGATTTTTTGCCAAGTGAAATATCGGATATCGCTATCGGCCAAAAATGTAATTTCGATGCATCACTAGCTTAGATTTCCGGATAAGCAGAGGGAAAAAGGGCTTTAGAAAACATCTACCAGAAAAAGTCTTAAAGGGCATCAGAAATACATCAAAACACAATGTTAACGTAAAGACCCCTGCCAACTAATATCAACACTTAGATTTAGTTTGAGAAATTGTTTACCTTCTGTAAGTTTAAGAAATATTGCCTTGTAATTCCGTTACCAAAAATCTAATTCAATTTTTTTTTCTTCTAACGTCTCTCCCTCATAAGGAGGGAGGATAATGAAAGTTCACAGAAGTAACAAGTAATGGTAGACCTAACAATTAGTTATAGTGATTTTATTGATATCAATTTTGTTTGTTATTAAGTGATTAAAACGGGTAATTCTGTTACCGAAGTCTATGCCCCTTCGTCGGCGATTGGTCAACAGTAGGGATTCTTCAGTGCAATGTTTGTTGTCATTCAACGAGAGACAACTCATTTCCATGAACCTTTTGTTCACTTAAGAAATACTGATTAGTATTTGATTAGTTAGATGTAGAATTCCGCGCCTAAGATCTCTGCAAAAACGTCAAAATGAATGACAGGTTTCTAGAATGATCTTAGATTCATTCTGACTACTTTGAGAAAGTGTATATTGGCTACGGCATCTCAAAATGGACAAACAGTACTATTGCCGCTTTTTTCTCATTTTTCAAGGGAAGGTCTTTTAAGGAAGTATGCGAGCGCCCTCGTTCAGTTCTCCTTGCTGAGTTTGGCTGGGCGCTAGCAGAACCAACGCATGCGGAAGGCTTAACACCTACCCATGAGCCCCCTCTTTCCATTTACTGTAACCAGAATCCTCACCCACTGAGCACTGACCGACACCGGACGTCCAGAAAAGTACATTACAGTATATTGTACTGAACTATAATCTACTGCGCTGTGCTGAACTCTATTCTGCTGTGTCGTATTGTACTGCACTGTGCTCTGCTGTGCTGCGCTGTGATGTCCGAACTTGTGAAATATGAGGAGAAGGACGTTCATATCCATAAATTGCATCTCTGTGTAGTACAGATTAGGGACCCGTGATGTAATTCCGTTACCGTAATTCCGTTACTGGGTATATATCCACAGATTTTTTTTTTCAAACTCAAGGTTCCATGTCAAATTCTTTCTGATCTTTGAATCTTAATTTCGGAGCAGATATTTCGAGTTTTTTGTAAAACGTTGTTACATAAAAACTAATGATGGGAAAAAATGTATACAGTTACATATCTGGATATTATTTTTGATGAGATATCGTATCATTTTGACATTATCGCAATATTATTTTTGTGGTAGTTGGCTGTACCTGCACCAAAACGCCAGTATCTTTCCTTCATAGCTTGTTCTCCATCTTCTTTTTAAATAGGGAGACAATTTGTTTACAGCACTTTTTTATTTCCATGACTGATCAACTTGTTTTCAGGAGACATATGGTGAGCAATATGTTTGGAACATCGAATCTCAATAAATTCACAGTATCGAATTTCGATACATATAGAATCGCAATACATATCGTATCGGAACCAATGTATCGTGAGGTCCCTGGCAATTCCCCAGCCCTAATAAAAACCTGAGGGAGATTTTAACCGTAATTCCATTACCAAGGTTTGCATCCTCAGTTTTTTTCCACGCAATTAGTTTTTGTACATTTTTCATTGGAACTTGTTAAAAGTAGTCCTTGTGCATAGAGTTGTGTGGTTTGTTAAACATTGTTTGACATACATTTTAAAGTGAAATAGGGGAAGTGTGTTATAGATTATAGCTTTTGATCAACACAAATGTCAATAGTGTTATATTATACATTCTCATACAGTAGAGCTTACTATGTAAATGATCCAGTAGTTCTGACTAGTCGGACCAGTTTGGGTTCTTCTTTCAACATGTGTGACAAAACAGGAAGAGGTCTTCTACAGAGAGGCATGACCTTTCCTTGCCAGGTACACACGCACACAGTTACAGTTATCAGACAAGTATGGGCCAGCCAATTCACCACTCCCTGTTCTATTAAACAAAATGGCCTATGTGTTGCAATGGTGAATGGACTGTGTGTGCTGCTTCCTATTGGTTGCTATGTAGCTAATGATTTACCCACTGTTTTGCTGTGGAAACCAGACTTGAGTGCAATTGTTGTGTCTTAGAGGTAGTCTAAAATATACACTGTAGGCCTATCATTTTTTCTGTGTTTTCTACCAAGGAATATTGTGAAGGGAGGAATGAGGTCAAAGTGGTATGGAGGGGAGAATAAAGGAAGAGAGGAGTGCAAAGAGGAAGAAAGGGAGATTCGGGAAGTTGAAGGCTTATCTCAGCAATGTGAAGGGACAGTTGAGCAGTGATTGGTGGTGCTGTTTCACACTGGCTTATTAACCCTTTATTGACACATGATACCCATTTTCTCTTTTTAAATACTTTTTGGGCTTTAATACCACTCCTTTCATTTCACAGTTTATGATAAGTAGCCTAGCCTCCTGTAATTAACATATAATAATACAAATAGGCTACAGTATGCAGTGTTATCGTACTCAAGTCCGGTCTCGAGACCACATATTGAGTGTCTCGTTGTCAGACACATTTTTACTTTTCTTGACACGGTCTCGGACAATGAGGATTGTAATTTCTTCCCGAGACCAACAGAGTAAAAAACTCATAATATACACTGCTCAAAAAAATAAAGGGAACACTTAAACAACACAATGTAACTCCAAGTCAATCACACTTCTGTGAAGTCAAACTGTCCACTTAGGAAGCAACACTGATTGACAATAAATTTCACATGCTGTTGTGCAAATGGGATAGACAACAGGTGGAAATTATAGGCAATTAGCAAGACACACCCAATAAAGGAGTGGTTCTGCAGGTGGTGACCACAGACCACTTCTCAGTTCCTATGCTTCCTGGCTGATGTTTTGGTCACTTTTGAATGCTGGCGGTGCTTTCACTCTAGTGGTAGCATGAGACTGAGTCTACAACCCACACAAGTGGCTCAGGTAGTGCAGCTCATCCAGGATGGCACATCAATGCGAGCTGCACATCAATGCGAGCTGTGGCAAGAAGGTTTGCTGTGTCTGTCAGCGTAGTGTCCAGAGCATGGAGGCGCTACCAGGAGACAGGCCAGTACATCAGGAGACGTGGAGGAGGCCGTAGGAGGGCAACAACCCAGCAGCAGGACCGCTACCTCCGCCTTTGTGCAAGGAGGAGCAGGAGGAGCACTGACAGAGCCCTGCAAAATGACCTCCAGCAGGCCACAAATTTACTTTTTTTTACATTTTTTTACATTTTTAGTCATTTAGTAGACGCTCTTATCCAGAGCGACTTATGCATACATTTCATTTCATTTCATGCACTTTTTTTGTACTGGCCCCCCGTGGGAATCGAAGCCACAACCCTGGCGTTGCACATACCATGCTGGCGTTGCAAACACCATGCTCTACCAACTGAGCCACAGGGAAGACAAATGTGCATGTGTCTGCTCAAACGGTCAGAAACAGACTCCATGAGGATGGTATGAGTGCCCGACATCCACAGGTGGGGGTTGTGCTTACAGCCCAACACCGTGCAGGACGTTTGGCATTTGCCAGAGAACACCAAGATTGGCAAATTCGCCACTGGCGCCCTGTGCTCTTCACAGATGAAAGCAGGTTCACACTGAACACATGTGACAGACGTGACAGAGTCTGGAGACGCCGTGGAGAATGTTCTGCTGCCTGCAACATCCTCCAGCATGACCGGTTTGGCGGTGGGTCAGTCATGGTGTGGGGTGGCATTTCTTTGGGGGCCCGCACAGCCCTCCATGTGCTCGCCAGAGGTAGCCTGACTGCCATTAGGTACCGAGATGAGATCCTCAGACCCCTTGTGAGACCATATGCTGGTGCGGTTGGCCCTGGGGTCCTCCTAATGCAAGACAATGCTAGACCTCATGTGGCTGGAGTGTGTCAGCAGTTCCTGCAAGAGGAAGGCATTGATGCTATGGACTGGCCCGCCCGTTCCCCAGACCTGAATCCAATTGAGCACATCTGGGACATCATGTCTCGCTCCATCCACCAACGCCACGTTGCACCACAGACTGTCCAGTAGTTGGCGGATGCTTTAGTCCAGGTCTGGGAGGAGATCCCTCAGGAGACTATCCGCCACCTCAGCAGGAGCATGCCCAGGCGTTGTAGGGAGATCATACAGGCACGTGGAGGCCACACACACTACTGAGCCTCATTTTGACTTGTTTTAAGGACATTACATCAAAGTTGGATCAGCCTGTGGTGTGGTTTTCCACTTTCATTTTGAGTGTGACTCCAAATCCAGACCTCCATGGGTTGATAAATTGGATTTCCATTGATTATTTTTGTGTGATTTTGTTGTCAGCACATTCAACTATGTAAAGAAAAAAGTATTTAATAAGATTATTTCATTCATTCAGATCTAGGATGTGTTATTTTAGTGTTCCCTTTATTTTTTTGAGCAGTGTATTTTTTTAAATATATTGTCACATACACATTATCAGCATCCATTCAGTCAGTGCATAAAACTTCTTCGCCAGGCCAGATGTCCATGCTCCTTTCGTAACACATTTTTTTATCACCTATTGAAACCTGGGCTTCCTACTTTACTCGTAACATTACTGTCCTTTACTTTCATTGAAAAATATCCTCAAACTTTGTCAGTCTTGTCAGAATTTTCTTGAAGGGAAGAATCAGGGCAATTGTTTGAAAGTTGCACAGTCACTATTAGTAAGGGAAGACCAGGGAAGTTATAACATATTTTGTCATTTTATCTATACTGAACAAAAATATAAATGCAACAATTTCAGCGATTTTACAGAGTTATAGTTCATATAAGAAAATCTGTCAATTGAAAATAATTAGGCCCTAATCTATGGATTTCACATGACTGGGCAGGGGCGCAGCCATGGGTTGGCCTGGGAGGGCATAGGCCCACCCACTGGGGAGCCAGGCCCAGCCAATCAGAAAAAGCAAAAGGCTTTGGGAAAAACTTGATTACAGACAGAAATACTCCTCAGTTTCATTATCTGTCTAGGTGGCTTGTCTCAGACGATCCCGCAGGTGAAGAAGCCAGATGTGGAGGTCCTGGGCTGGCGTGGTTACACGTGGTCTGTGGTTGTGAGGCCGGTTAATTCTCTAAAACTACATTGGAGGCGGCTTATGGTAGAGAAATTAACATTCAATTCTCTGGCAACAGTTCTGGTGGACATTCCTGCAGTCAACATGCCAATTGCATGCTCCCTCAACTTGAGACATCTGTGGCATTGTGTTCTGTGTCAAAACTGCACATTTTTCGAGTGGCCTTTTATTGTCCCCTGCACAAGGTGCACCTGTGTAATGATCATGCTGTTTAATCAGCTTTTTGATATGCCACACCTGTCAGGTGGATGGATTATCTTGGCAAATGAGACATGCTCACTAACAGGGATGTAAACCCATTTTTGCACGACATTTTGTCCATATGGAACATTTCTGGGATCTTTTATTTCATCTCATGAAACATGACACCAACACTTTACATGTTGCGTTTTATGTTTGTGTTCAGTATATTATAGACCTGTATGGGTTAGTGGTAATTTATAGAGTGGCTCTCTATTTGCCCTCAGCATGCATTTTGTTCAGCATTCTAAATGTCAAAAAAATCCATATGTTCTTCTGAAATATGGACACACAACATCTCCTGTCTTGGTTTGGACTCCATTTACTCCGGTCTTGGTTTGGACTCCATTTACTCCGGTCTTGGTTTGGCCTCCATTTACTCCGGTCTTGGTTTGGACCCCATTTACTCCGGTCTTGGTTTGGACCCCATTTACTCCGGTCTTGGTTTGGACCCCATTTACTCCGGTCTTGGTTTGGACTCCATTTACTCCAGTCTTGGTCTTGAATCGGTCTCGCTTTAGGTGTTCTCGAACACAACACTGACAGTATCAGTCCTGCTACTGAGTAACACTTGATGGAGGGTATTTATCAGTTTTGATCTCTTGAATTAAGCCTTTCACTTTCTCTGCCAACATCCTAATGCGCCTGCGCGCTGCTTGACTCGCTGTCATTCTCTGTTAAGAGATTGCATCTGCATCCACTGCACTTATCAGAGAGGGAGAATTATATATTTTTTAAATATAGTGCAATGAAAACAGCCCCCGGTGCAAAACATACAGTGGGTCCAGGATGGAGCATTGCAGTATGGGTAGTAATTTATTTCTGAAGCAACGACGGGGCGGAAGCGAGGATGTTTCCTAATAGAAGTCAAAGAGGATCAGCATCATAAAACAGTGGAATTATGAGCGCACGAGAATGGACCGGGCAGAAGACTGGGATTTGAGTCTAAAATCAATTCTGGATGAGACTGTTTAGTACCATTTTCACGTTTTTAATAGCCTGATATGTCGGCTCTGGCATGATGAGTCCCTGCCCTCAATACAATTTAGTCAGCTCCGGAGTTAGTCACTGGAAACTGGCTGATTGCTACAATTGTAGCCTTCATGGTTTATTCTGAATTCGCCTCTGTTTTGCAGCTCTGGCACTGACGGTAATTCGATACATTGTTAAAATGCCTTTGTAGGCAACGCTTTACATTGTAGTTAACTACATTGTAATAAGCAAGACTGTATTGGCATGAATGAAATATGTTTAATCTTCAATATTGGCGCAGCTCATTTGATAGTGATAGGCTATGAGCCTTTTATATAGCTTTTTATGTCGATAATGAATATACGTGAGATTGAATAATATAAGTGGGGTATTGTATTCGCGTGTTAGAGGCACCAGGCAGGCTACAGTTTTTGTCTCCATGGGAATAAAAAAATGCATGTGCATATAATTAGACTTCACGCCTTCATTGCACCGGAATGCACCATCGTAGTTCCCCTGGCATAGTTAGCCTACTCGCTATGACAGGTTGGCACACATAAAGCCTACTGTATACAAATGAACCACCAGACCGCCGCATCATCGACGGGATCAGACTAAAAATAAATCTGAGAATAGGCTACCCAGACTGCGGAGCGGAAACCGGGATCGTCTCGCGTTTCGTCAGGTGGACGCGCCGGCAAAGGACTGCAGACCATAACGGGACACTCCGCTATAAAGGTCGCAGGTGTCGAATATTTAGTAGAACTTCTCGTTGGATTGGGACTGTGTAGGAACATTAGCCATATTTCATGATGTGCTGTTCGTGTTCTTCCCTGTGCTTTATGTAGGCCTGCACACACGTTGTTTGGGTTTTGTTCGATTTCAGTTCCCGAAGTTCATGTTTGTTTTCATGTTATAATAGCTATTCGGGACATTACCTCAGTCAGAGTAGCCTAGTTGTGAAGAGTGCGACATTTTGTAAGCACTCAGTATCCCACATTTCAGCCACTAAGAAATGCAACGGGGTGATTTGAGCAATATTCTGGGAAATCCGCTTAAGCAGCTGTGGGCAAGTGTCGAAATTTGAAAGATGAGCTTTGGATACCAGAACTTCAGTCAGTGTGCCAGCAGTGCCTGCACACAGAGAATCACTCATAATCTGGACTACAAGTCAACTGAGACAGTAGACTGAGACTGTGCTTCTCAGATAAACATTACAGTAAAAAAGAATACAAAATTAAAGGATTTATTGGTTTAGTGTATTCAGATTTTCTTTTGAGTTAAAAGCTTATTCAAAGCCATATAAATAAATAACAAAAATAGCCTCATATTTGACAATAGCGAAATAGCTTGGTTTGTTATCCATGTCATGGTTTGTCCTTTAATTTGACATTAATTCATTCTGGCTTAAGCAAAACCAACGCCCCAGACCTCTGCCAGTCACTTTTCAGTTATTTTTTTGGTAAAAATGTTTGATTCCTTTTTTGTCAACAAACAAAAAAACATTCCAGTGCCTCAACTGTGCCATATTATCTCAGAGATGGCGATTGACGGAGGACCCGGTCATCTTTGTGTGTGCCCCTTCCACTGCCTGTGTCTGTGTGTGACAAAGGGTTCAAGCATGATGGATCAGGCATGAGACTGCATACGCGAGGAAGGAACACTGCAAATAGTGCAGAAGGAATAGTTGAATGACACTCCAGACAACATGGCCCAGAGAGTTAGTTAAGAGGCCTACAAGTCTACGACAGAGAAAAATTGGTACCCACTACAGAGAAGAGGTGAGTGTGAGTTATTTCCTGGAGAAAGTGTCAAATTGGAATCAGTGCCCGAGGCAAGCAATTACATTTTGTATTGAGCACTTCCTCCTCGCTGTGGGAAATCCACCCTGATCTGGAGTTTGAAACATTGTCGTGTTTCACTTGTTTTTTGAATACCCTCGCTTGGATTTCCTCATTATTGCCTTTCTATTAGATTTTTTGGGGGATATAGCCATCTTCAAGCACACTTGGAGTCACTTCACAGGATGAAATCCATCCCTTTTTGAAATGGGGCTTGTTTCGAAATGTGCCAGTTGGAAATTTGTCAGGACTGAGAACACATGAGCAGGGTTTTCACCCAGCCCTAGACTCCCCCTTTCCCCCGTCCCCCACCCTTAAACTGTAAGCCTGAGATTGAGACACAAGGCACTGTCACTCCGCTCCTCACCGTCCCGCACATTTTGCGGGACCAAAGGGTGAGAACCCCAAGTAGACTGCAAAAGGAGGATGGGGAGTTCCGCCTCCTCTCTCACCGCGGAGACCGAGTCGGACCACGGCTTCCGGAGCACCCCGTACCCGTCGTCGCCTCCTATGGGTTGGCTTAGGAACAGCCACAGCAGTCCTGTGTGGGGCACCACCTTCATTACGCGCCAGCAGCATCCGCCGCTTCCACACAGAGAGCGCAGGTAAGAGCCAACATTTCACTCCTCAGTCCACTGCATCTTGGCGAGAGTGCCAGACTGGTCAGGCCTGTTGATGGGCAGCAAGGAGAGAAATGGGCCATGCTCTGTAACACTAGGGCTTGTATTACACAGGGACTGCTGTTCCTGGGAGCAGTAAGAGTGAGCATAAAGGACAGATAGCTTTATTGTGCAAATCACAATATTGTGATAGGTGTTGTCTTTGAGTGGTATCCTAAGGGTGTTTTTGTTATTTTTAGTGTGGCAATTCTCAGAGCACTCTGATCCACTCTAAATCCGACATCTGCCACAGCCCTATACAGATTTACTGTAGACTATTATGTCATATTCAAGCTTTTTCAATAAAATCTCTTTACATGTACTGACAATATTGCAGTATCATTAAATCTGATAAAATATTATTCAATCAAAACTATTGTTCCACCACCAAATTTGATCTAATCATAGTTCCACTTGAATATTTTGTATCTAATATGATATCCAAAATCCACTTAAGCTGGATTTGACATCTGACAATCCCGCCTCTTAGTACCTCCCTCTTCAACTCTATGTGCCGAATTTGAGGAAAAGCTGATTGGATCGGTGTGCCAAGTTGATTGCACCCATGGAGTGACCCGGGCACAAACTCTCTCTCGCCCGGTTGTTTGTGGAGCTCATTTTATGGCAAATACTTTGGAGGGCTCCCAGACTAGACAACTGTTGATTCCATGCTGTCACCTTAGTTTGCGAACACTCGCTACACCTGGCTCTGTTGTTTGACCTCTGTCGGAACCTGCCGTCCACTAACAGATGGCCGCCGCTGCGCAGATGGCAGAGTCCTCCCTGCAAACTGACCGACCGCCTAGTGTAATTAATGGTGTTGTAGTCTATAAAACCTTGGAGGATTCGCCAGTCTCAGTAAACATCTTGTTAGCTTAGGGGGGGTTAGCGTTAGAGGCCCGGTCATTTTCCAAGAAGGAAGTGAATGTGAAACTGGACGAAGCATCGTTTCAGAAACAGCTTGCTATCGTTTTTTTGTTTGAAAGAGTCCTGATGTTTTGTCATGTTGGCAGGATGTGCTTTAATTGAATATTTCCCCACCTAGATTATGCCAGTTTTGAATGATTGAGGATATAGGCCTAGCTAGTCAATAATGTGAAAGGACAGCCTAGTTTGAATAACCAGTTTTTACCCTTAGCTCATGATAATTTAAACAGGTGGCTCCAACTTCCCATACAGTTAACCGAACCAGTGATCTGTGATTAGTCTACTGCCTTCAGAGGAGCTACGGGAAAGACGTGTTTCTTTTTATAAATTCCCGCTTATAGGTGTGTAATAGGTTTGAATGTCGGTTCTCCGGGAAGGAGAACAGTGGAGCTGCTATCGGCTTCCTCCTCCGGTGTATTGATGTTATTGCTGAGTCACCGGGAGAATCAAGTCCGGTTGTTAGTTATTGATTTTCTGAAGACTTATCAAATGTCCTTACAATGGATGTCATTATTTATTCAGTGTTGGCCTTTTCTAGCTCTTTCATCTCTCACTACTATTGTCTGAGCTTGTCAATACTTACTCTGCTATTGCCCCTCAGTTAAGTCAAACTGTACTATCTCTTGGGGAGGTCTTGTAGGTAGAGCAGTGACGGTCATGGAATTTTGGATGACTGCGGTCTCCGTAATAAATTTGTCAGTGTCAGTTTGCATCATCAGACACTGATAATGGCGCCGGAGGGGATGGCTGCCGTTTTACGTGCTCCTAACCAACTGTGCTATTTGTATTTTTTTCTCCTGCATTGTTTAACTCATTTTGTACATAATGTTGCTGCTACCGTCTCTTATGACGTAAAATAGCTTTTGGTCATAAGAACAGCGATTACTCACCTCGAACTGGACAAATATTTTTATTTAATGAATCCGACGCGAAGGATATACTGCTTTGTTGAGACAAGGCCCAAATGCCCGTCATCAGATCGGCGAAAAAGGGGGAGGAGGGCGGGGTGCCTCTAGGTTTCTTCCTAGGTTTTGGCCTTTCTAGGGAGTTTTTCCTAGCCACCGTGCTTCTACACCTGCATTGCTTGCTGTTTTGGGGTTTTAGGCTGGGGTTCTGCACAGCACTTTGATATATCAGCTGATGTAAGAAGGGCTATATAAATACATTTGATTTGATTTTGCCTTTGTAAGAATTTGCAGACGAGGAGGTAAACAACCGCTACCCTCCGTATTATTGGCCAACGTGCAATCATTGGAAAACAAGCTGGACGATCTACGATTAAGACGATCCTACCAACGGGACATACAATGTTTTAATATGTTATGTTTCACCGAAACGTGGCTAAATGACAACAAAGATAATGTAGAGCTGGCTGGCTTCTCCGTGAATCAGCAGGACAGAGCAGCTACGTCTGGTAAGACAAGGAGCGGGGTGTGTGTCTATTTGTCAATAACTGCTGGTGCGCAATGTCTAATGTTAAATAAGTCTCGAGGTATTGCTCGCCTGAGGTAGAATACGTCATGATAAGCTGTAGACCACACTATCTACCAAGAAAGTTCTCATCTATATTAATAGTAGCTGTCTATTTACCACCACAAATCGTTACTGGCACTAAGACTGCACTCAACGAGCTGTATAAGGCCATAAGCAAACAAGAAAATGCTCATCCAGAAGCGCTCCTAGTGAAAGGTGACTTTAATGCAGGCAAGTTTAAATCCATTTTACCTCATTTCTACCATTATGTCACGTGCAACCAGAGGAGAAAAAAGCTATAGACCACCTCTACTCCACACACAGAGACGCATTACAAAGCTCTCCCACTTCCCTCCATTTTGCAAATCTGACCATAATTCTATCCTCCTGATTCCTGCTTAAAATAAAAAACTAAAACAGGAAGTACCAGTGACTCGCTCAATACGGAAGTGATCAGATGTCGCGGATGCTACGCTACAGAACTGTTTTACTAGCACAGACTGGAATATGTTCCTGGATTCATCCAATGGCATTGAGGAGTATACCACTTCAGTCACCGGCTTCATCAATAAGTGCATCGACGACGTCGTCCCCACAGTGACCGTACGTACATATTCCAACCAGAAGCCATGGATTACAGGCAACATCCACACCGAGCTACAGGCTAGAGCTGCTGCTTTCAAGGAGCGGGACTCTAATCCAGACATTTACAAGAAATCCCGCTATGCCCTCAGACAAACCATCAAACAGGCAAAGCATCAATACAGGACTAAGATCGAATCCTTCTACACCGGCTCTGACGTGTATTCAAAGCATGCGTGGACCAACTGTCTAGTGACTTCACTGACATTTTCAACCTCTCCCTGACCAAGTCTGTAATACCTACATGTTTCAAGCAGACCACCATAGTCCCTGTGCCCAAGAACGCTAAGGTAACCTGCTCTATTTCTTGAACTACATTGTTGGTTAAGGGCTTGTAAGTAAGCATTTCACGGTAAGGTCTACACCTGTTGTTTTTGGCGCATGTGACAAATAAGATTTGATTTGATTTGAACTCCTTTATTGTTTCAGGAGACCCTTTTACACTGTGTTCATGGGCATCTCCATAGCAACAATCCTCTGTCTCCATCACCAATCAGAATCGAGCCTCAGTCAGCTGAGCTCATATACACACATGCATCCACATCTCACCACACACACACACACACACACACGCGCTCTCATAACACTGCTTTTGGTAGCGAAGAGGGTCTGCGTACACGGACACAATGCACTCACTCACACACAGATCCTCTAACAACATGGCTTTGAGGAGCAATGTATAATGATGCTTGGAGCGCACCGTTGCCCTCTCTCTCTCACCCCACACACACACACACATTTCTGCATGAGTCTAACGAGGTTAGGCAAGCCTAGCTGAGCCGTGGCAGAGGATGAAATATAAAAACAACAGCTCAGCTTAAATTTGGTGATTGATGTCGAGGGTTTAGTCCCCGAAAAATAGTTATAGTGTCCTGTAACACACTGGACTCTTTCTCTGGCTGTTTCTTCCCAGCCCCTGAAAATTGGCAAACTGTCCTGTCTTTGTATAATTATTTTATTCAGCTTCTCCCAGCAGTGACTCATTGGTCATGGGAAGGGTCTGTGTACTAAATCAGTATTCTTCACTTCTCTTTAATCACAGATTTAGGCTTGCTCAAGAAAGCAACCCACACATGAACTAAACACTTAAACCAGCTATGCATTCAATGTTTTTTTTTTTTTGCCTGGGTCTATGGTGGTAACAGGTCTCTAAAGAAACTTAAGCCTATACAGTGCCTTCAGAAAGTATTTACACCCCTTGACCTTTTCCACATTTTGTTGTGTTACAGCCTGATTTTTTTAAATTATTAAATTGAGATTTTGTGTTGCTGGCCTACACACAATACCCCCCCCCCCCCCCCATAATGTCAAAGTGGAATTATATTTTTAGAAATGTTTACAAATTGATCAACTTTTTTAAGCTGAAGTGTCTTGAGTCAATAAGTATTCAATCCCTTTGTTATGGCAAACCTAAATAAGTTCAGGAGTAAAACATTTTTTTAACAAGTCACATAAGTTGCGTGGACTTTTTGAATGACTACCTCATCTCTGTACCCCACACATACAATTATCTGTAAGGTCCCGCAGTCGAGCTGCGAATTTCACAGATTCATCCACAAATAAGGACACATTGGGAGATGGGTAAAAAAAAAAGCAGACATTGAATATCCCTTTGAGCATGGTGAAGTTATTAATTACACTTTAGATGGTGTATCAATATACCCAGTCACTACAAAGATACAGGCGTCCTCTCTAACTCAGTTGCCGGAGAGGAAGGAAACAGCTCCGGGATTTCACCATGAGGCCAATGGTGACTTTTTAAAACAGTTACAGAGTTGAATGGCTGTGATAGGAGAACTGAGGATTGATCAACAACATTGTAGTTATTCCACAATACTAACCTAAATGACAGAGTCAAAGAAGGAAGTCTCTACAGAATAAAAAAAATTCCAAAACATGCATCGTGTTTGCAATATGGCCCAAAAATAAAAATGAAAACATGTGGCACAGAAATTAACTATATTTTCTGAATACAAAGTGTTATGTTTGTGGCAAATCAAACACATCACATCACTGTGTACCACTCTTGATATTTTCAAGCATGGCGGTGGCTGCATCATGTTATGGGTATGTATGCCTGTCATCGGCAAGGACGAGGGAGTTTTTTTAGAATAAAAAGAAACAGAATAGCGCTAAGTACAGGCAAAATCCTAGAGGAAAACCTGGTTGTCTGCTTTCCAACAGAACTAGAAGACAAATTCACTTTTCAGCAGAACAATAACCTGAAACAAGGCCAAATGTGACCTGTTTCAAGAAGCTAGGCATATGTCGCACGTCACTACTTTACAGGAGAGGCATTTGAACGTTTATTTGTATTTATTTTATCAAAATGTGTTTTTTTTGGGCAGAAATGCCTCCTGGAACATGTGAACTTTCATGTGCCTTAATAACAAACTTGTATGCCATCTGTAAATACAAATACAATTGTTAAATTACGAGCCTAGTTGGTTTAGCTACGGAAAAGGACAGGAACCTTCCCACTAGCCATGATTGGCTGAGATAATGGATGGGCTGGACATGCCAAGAGATGAGTTCGGATTGGTCTGCTATGTAACACGCTTCTGTCTATAACATGTCTGCTCATTATGTGTAGATAATCCTTGCCACCGCTGCTTTTTTGAAAGATATAATGTTAGCCATGGAGATCTGTAAAAGTGTTTCTACTGCTCTCAACAACATTGCTGCACAGAATTTAGCAGGTGCTATTGACAAAGAACCGGAGTAACTTGACACAACAACTGGCCAAACATACAGTAGCTATAAATAAAAAAAGTTAGCCAGGTGTGTCTGGGGGTGATTTTGGCCATCTATTGTATTTCATGAACATGTGTACATGTCTTGACAATAAGTGACTCATCCACTTAGCTGGCTTGGAGTAGGTTATAGCATTTATTTCACATGACCCATCAATATAGACAAGTGTCTGTGTAAGCATCAGCTAATAATTATAAAATATTTATAACATATTATAACAAAGACAGTTTAGGATATAGGCCAAGGCTACTACTTTCACCACTTTTAGTCTTGAAATCTTTGGTTGTCTACTACACTGCCTTACTCACTCTGTTTAGCACATGGCCTCTAAGAGGTTGTGAATGATTCTGAATGGGTATAGACAAAGAAGAACTCTCCAGTAGGTCCTCAACTGCAGTGTATGATGTACATTTTGTAGCTCTGAGTCTCTACTTTATTCCAATGTAAAAAAAATAAAAAATAAATAAAATAAAATCTTTTCAAATGTTGCTACATAATAGAAGCGGTGGGTCACAAATATACACTGGAGTTGCTTACCAAGATGACATTGAATGTTCCTGAGTGGCCTAATTACAGTTTTCGGCTTGAAAATCTATGGGAAGACTTTTAAAATGGCTGTCTAGCAATGATCAACAACCAACTTGACAGAGCTTGAAGAATTCAAAAAATAATCATGTGCAACTGTTGTACAATCCAGGTGTGCAAAGGTCTTAGAGACTTACCCAGAAAGACTCCCAGCTGTAATCACTACCAAAGGTGATTCTAACATATTGACTCAGGGGGTTGAATACTTATGTAATCAAGATATATTAGTTTTATTTGTCATGCTTTTTTCCCCAAATATTATAATTTTTCTTCCACTTTGACAGTAGAGTATTTTGTGTAGCTTGTTGACAAAAAAATTACAATCGAATATATTTGAATCCCACCATCCCAACATTTTTGAAAAAGTCAAGGGGTGTGAATATTTTCTGAATGCACTGTATCAGGTTTGCAGAAGGTTTTTCCTCCTTTTGTGATGCTTCCAGGAAATGCTAAAGTGTGTTATCCAGAGACCAGATTGACCTTTTCAAGGTAGTTTTACATCATCTCAGGACCAGTCTTTTTCCATTGTTTCTTCCCATAACCCTATGAGGGCAACTAGGTGGTTATGTGCGGTACGTACAGTGACTGACTTTATGGCAAATTCCCTCGGCCCCTCCTGGGGATCCTGTCTGCTGTTCCCTGGCTGGTTCCTATTGCAAGCATCTGTGTCTGTCCTAGTATGACGCATGTGAGCGTTTACCATTGCTCCATTCCACTGGCTCTTTTCCCTTTAATTGGATTAAAACGGGTCCACATGGATTTGGCAAGCATGTGTTGTGTTTGTGTTTATGTCTGACTTATTTCAGTGTGTCTTCCCATCAAGGACTATTGCCTGTCTGATGGGCAGGCCACATCGGGAAACTCATCTCCAAGTGATCAAATCAATTTGTATTTGTCACATGCGCCGAATACAGTGAAATGCTTACTTACAAGCCCTTAACCAACAATGCAGTTTTTATTTTTATATACTGCTCAAAAAAATAAAGGGAACACTTAAACAACACATCCTAGATCTGAATGTAATAAATAATCTTATTAAATACTTTTTTCTTTACATAGTTGAATGTGCTGACAACAAAATCACACAAAAATAATCAATGGAAATCCCATTTATCAACCCATGGAGGTCTGGATTTGGAGTCACACTCAAAATGAAAGTGGAAAACCACACTACAGGCTGATCCAACTTTGATGTAATGTCCTTAAAACAAGTCAAAATGAGGCTCAGTAGTGTGTGTGGCCTCCACGTGCCTGTATGACCTCCCTACAACGCCTGGGCATGCTCCTGATGAGGTGGCGGATGGTCTCCTGAGGGATCTCCTCCCAGACCTGGACTAAAGCATCCGCCAACTCCTGGACAGTCTGTGGTGCAACGTGGCGTTGGTGGATGGAGCGAGACATGATGTCCCAGATGTGCTCAATTGGATTCAGGTCTGGGGAACGGGCGGGCCAGTCCATAGCATCGATGCCTTCCTCTTGCAGGAACTGCTGACACACTCCAGCCACATGAGGTCTAGCATTGTCTTGCATTAGGAGGAACCCATGGTGTTATGGTCAGATTTGCCAAATGGAGGGTGAGGGAGAGCTCTGTGTGTGGAGTAAAGGTGGTGTAGAGTTATTTTGTTTTATATCTTTTTTTATATCTTTTTTAATATTTTCCTCTGGTTGCACTGGTAGAAATGAGGTAAAACGGATTTAAGTTTCCCCACATTAAAGTCCCAGACCACTAGTAGAGCCGCCTCTGGATGAGCATTTTCTTGTTTGCTTATGGCCTTATACAGCTCGTTGAGTGCGGTCTTAGTGCCAGAATCGGTTTGTGGTGGTAAATAGACAGCTACGAAAAAATATAGATAACTCTCTTGGTAAATAGTGTGGTCTACAGCTTATCATGAGATACTCTACCTCAGGTGAGCAAAACCTCGAGACTTCCTTAATATTAGATTAGGTGCACCAGCTGTTATTTACAAATAGACACAGACCGCCACCATTTGTCTTACCGGAGGCAGCTTTTCTATCTTGCCGATGGACTGATAACCCAGCCAGCTGTATGTTATCCATGTCGCCATTCAGCCACGACTCAGTGAAACATAAGATATTACAGTTTTTAATGTCCCGCTGGTAGGTTAGTTTGATCGGAGCGCATCCATTTTATTATCCAATGATTGCACATTGGCTAATAGGACTGAAGGTTGAGGCAGATTACCCACTCGCCGTCGGATCCTTACAAGGTACCCCGACATACTTCCCCGATATCTCCGTCTCTACTTCAAGCGAATGACAGCGATTTGGGCCTTGTTCGGTGTCTGAAGTAAATCCTTCGCGTCCGACTCGTTAAATAAAATATCTTTGTCCAGTACGAGGTGAGTAATCTCTGTCCTGATATCCAGAAGCCCTTTTCGGTCATACAAGCTGGTGGCAGAAACATTATGTACAAAATAAGTTACAAATAATGCGAAAAAACACGCACAATTGGTTAGGAGACCGTAGAACGTCAGGCATCTCCTCCGGCACCATTACTTAGGGAAAATGGATTCAGCACACATGCACGGTTTTGTTGTGCACTTTGTAAGTGCATTGACTCACCCGAAGTGTTGGTATATTTTCATTAATTAACGCCATCTGTGTTATGATTTTAGAGTTGCCTTGCTGTTTCCATGGAGATCATAACGTATGTTCCGTAGATATCTTACTATATGTAGCTCGAACAAAAAGAGGGACAAGCAAACTGCCCCCACCCTCAGAATATCCTACTCCAGCTACTCTGTTCAACTAAATATCCAGTAATGCTTGATTGAAGCCAATGTGGAGTGGGGACATTTTATGTGCAAATTATTTTAACTGCTCTTTCCTGATAATTGTTGAATTCAGGGGGTAATTGTGGAGAATAAAGCTCAGTTTTGCAACTCCCCATTCCGAAGCTCCTTCCTGGTTGACGGATGCGCTGTCAGCACCAACGCTGCCTGTGAGGCTCGAGTGCTTGTTAGGAACATCAGATTAGTGGCACAGCATCATGCGATGCCTGCGCCCCTGACATTTCTTCCTCTTCCTTCTCAAGAAAGACAGAGCTTCTTGCCCCATCCGTCCATGCATGGTTCTCTGTCTCTGCAATAGGGTTGAGCGGTATCCAGATTTACTTACCTTCTTACCGTGCCTGTGCCATCCCGGGATAGACAGTATTACCGGTAGTGAAACAAGGGGCGATATTTATTTTTTGCAGACGTAAAACTCCCGCCAAAAATACAACTTACCAGAATGCTACCAAAATGCTAACTTGTACTATGGAATCCCCATAGCAGGTGCTAGGGAAATGCTAACGAGCCCATGCAAACATTTACTACTAAGACAGACAACCCAGCTCATAAAGTTATGCAAGTATCGCAAAATGCAGTTTGCAGAACGCACAAAACAAACAACAAGGATCTTAATCCAGAAGGGGATTGTTTCTGTTGCTGTTACCAAGAAGCTTGAACTTGCAAGTTAACCTTAGCCACTTAGCTAACATTAGCAAGTTAACGAAACCCAGCTGGAGATCATTTATTTGGCACATCTTAGATAGTTAACTTAATAAGATATATAGCTGGCAAACATTTGTACATTTCATACAAGTGTAACTTGATAATCTCACTTAAATTGTGCTGCAGAAGTGACTCACCTCACGAAGCTCCCATTTTTGCTCGTTGTGCTTCTTTATAAACTAACACACATGACTGGCTCAAACAGCTGTTTCGTTTAACTAGTTCCGGTAAGCTTCATAATGAAGAAATTGTCTGACAGGCGAAATGATGAATGCGAGATGCTTTATATATTACCTAGTGCACAAGTTGATTGCAGGTGTTTGTTTAAAAAGTACTAATATATAAAATAAAAGTATTAACAACATTGAAAAATCATACTGATGGGATTTCGAAATACCCCCGGATATGGTATATACGGTATACCACCCAACCCTACTCTGCAACACCTTGTCTGCTGAAACCCGGTCAGACAGATTTCTCTGTTTTAAAGATTCAAACGTCTGCAGCTGTCTCCCCCACTGACAGATTCACCCATCAAATATGAGCGCCGGTCGTGAAATATTCACTAACAGTACAGCCAGAGGTCAGGTGTTTTGTTTTTTACATTTTTGTTGGGTTCGTGAAGGCCACAGATTCTCATCCAGCTTGTAAAGCTACAGACTCCCATCCGGTAAGAACATTATCAGGGACTTGCAACTCGGCAAGGTTACTGTTCTATCAGCTAAGTAGTGCTTGGATCATTATTCGTCTGCAAATGGGGCAACAGCTGATGAGTGTTGTCTCTGTACTATCACCAGAAGCCATGGGTTACGTCATACTGAAAAACATCCAGCTGTTTACACCTAGAGAAAGAAGCCAAACATATTTAGGTCTTGATATGCTATTAATTCCCTCCTATGACCTGGTGTTCATACGAAGCCCCATTTTTATATTGACAGTTACCATATTGCCCTCGTTAAAAGAAGAGAATGGGCCATTATTACGAAGTGCAGGATACTTCTTCTATCTTCTGTTACCACACAGTCATTTGTGTGGTTTTGAATGTTTACATGGCTCAAGGAGACCTGTTGAAAAGACCCCTGTTGTGGATGTCTCCCTCCCGGTACATTGCTACCAAAGCTTTCCAGCTTCTACCGCTAACACTTTAGCCTTAACCACTTAGTCAAATTGTCACGAAAGCTTCAGTTCAGTGTTTTACTTTCGTTCCTCGCACTTATCACCAAAGTGTCCGTCTACACTGACCAAGTCTCAATGTCACCAAGCCCTCTGTCTCCAGTCACCAGTTTCAGTGTGTCACAGCTGAGGTTCTGTCTGCTATCACTGTAGTCCTCAATGTCTTGAGCCTCAGTCCTCTGCTCCTACTGTAGTAGAGAGAAGTCTGTCACTAGTGTCGTCTGTAGAATCCGATGAGTAGAGTGCAAATGTACTCTTTCGTCCCCGTCTTTCTTTGACTCGGCTCTGAGTCACCACCCACTGGGCACACACTGGTTGAATCAGCATTGTTTCCACGTCATTGCAATGAAATGACGTTGAACCAAGGTGGAATAGACGTTGAATTGATGTCTGTGCCCAGTGGGCAGAGCAGAACAAAAGTATTGCCGTAAGTCTGGCCAAGCTCAGATTTCATCGCACGACTCCCCTCTACCATCACACAGTGTTAATTTGCTCCACCACAATAGGGACAGGAACGTAAGGGGACGGAGGGAGCAGAAGAGAAAACTGCCTTATCAGTGAAGCCAACCGCTCGAGTGACTCATGTCGGTGCCAGAATGCTTTACCTGCCGGTTACAGAAGAGGCTCTTCAAGCTAATCCTCGAGTCTCAGGCCCTGCCTGACTCATCATTTCCTCTCTTGACAGACAGGGAGTGGAAGGAAGGGAATGAGGAACGCCATAAAAAAGACTTTCAAGTGGAAAAGGTTTGCTTTAATCTCAGACTGGGAGAAATCTCGCTAGGAAGCAGTGAACAGAGCAGTAAAGTCCCATGAATAAGTCCCGCTGCTTAATGCGTTGGTTTGCCGTAGGGTAGATGGCATTCCTGAGCTTACAAATTCTTTAGGAAGTTGAATGACAGTGACGTTTGGCATGTTCCAAAGTATCCCTCGATTTGAACACTGTTTTTATCCTTCAGATTTATGATCTACACACTCTAGATCAAAGGATATTTGGCTATTGATTCGACCAGTTGCTTTACTCCTTTGTAAAGCAGAAATAACTATGAAGGGGCCTCCCGAGTGGTGCAGGCGTCACTACAGATCCGGGTTTAATCCCGGGCTGTGTCGCAGCCGGCCGCGACTGGGAGACCCTTGAGGCGGCACACAATTGGCCCAGCGTCGCCTGTATTAAGGGAGGGTTTGGGCTGGTGGGATGTCCTTGTCCCATCGTGCTCTAGCGACTCCTTGTGGCAGCCAGGCGCAGGCACGCTGACTTTCATCGCCAGCCGTACGGTGTTTCCTCCGACACATTGGTGCGGCTGGTTTCCGGGTTAAGCAAGCAGTGTGTCAAGAAGCAGTGGGACTTGGCGGGGTCGTGTTTTGGAGGATGCATGGCTTTTGACCTTCGCCTCTCCGAGTCCATATGGGAGTTGCAGTGATGGGACAAGACTGTAACTACCAATTGGTTATCATGAAATTGGGGATAAAAAGTCCCCCCCCCCCCCCCCCTGAGGGAAAAAATATATAAATGATAATAAATCACTATAAAGAGCTTACTGGTCAGTGTGCTGTAAGTGTAAGTGATTAATTTCCATAGCTGTGAGGTGTGAAAGAAGCCACTACCACATCTTCAAGTTCATCCCCCTCAGGGAAACTACACCGAGTGTCCCTCTGGCAGATGGTAGCCGTACCCATCAGTTCCCTGTGAGCGTGACCTTACCCCTTAGTGTCTCCTCCAGCGTCGGCTACGCTAAGCGAAAGTAACTCGGGCTAATTACCTGCTGAAGCTCCATTCTTATGGAGCATGACCGGGCCTCCGCTGTCTTAACCCCAGCGGGCGCCAGGAAAAAAAGGCCTAAATATATTGTGCCCACCAATGCTGAAATGCCATAATAAGTAGCATCTAGCATGCTGATAGATTGAAGGGTTAGGAACTGAAGTCAGGCCTCCGTCTTCAGATATGATGTATCCTTTTCTGCGTTAAGTTTGGGTATGGAGATCACAGCCTAATACAGAAACATGTCTGTTCTACAAAATATATTCCCAAATAAATGTATTCTCAAGTATTTTATATTCACTTTTAAGCTGTGTGCACTGAACTGACATGCGTGATTGTTGCTGACACACTGATGTTCAGATGAAGGGGATAAAATAATATGTAATGCGTACCACAGCAGGGCTTAACTCAAACAGTGGTGTGCAGCCTGCTCTAGCTGCTAGCGAAGTAATGCAACGCCTGTATTTTATAACGCAGGATGTAACTTTCCCGTGCTACCATTTTTACCATGACATTTTAGTCTAACACAATCCGACGGCCCCAAAGTAGAACAGTTGACCTATTTACCTAGTCAGCGCGTTGTGTTTTCATTGCTATAGAAATATTCCTCTCGAGGCGCATTGAAGTTGTGAGAGCCATAGGTATTCTGACAAGCAGTCAATACTTTTGAAAGCACTTCAGGCAAATGTATTTTAAAGATATTTTAGCCTTTGTTTAAAAAAAAAAAGAGGGGGATGCCAGTTTTCCATTGCAACCACGTTTATTTCTCTACCACCTCAATTGCACCAAAAAAAAATGTATTTTTTTGGGCTGAATAATACTTAATATATTCAGAGTAATAACAATCAGGACGTTGTGTCCAGTGGGGTAAATGCAGATGGGAAAACCCCATGCTTCAGCTCATACATATTTTATAGCCACTATGCTGCATTAGTTGGGCTACAGGTGATAATGCTTGTTGCTAATAGCACATCTGATAATGTAGACCATGCGTAGACTCTATGCATGGTCCAATATGTTATTCATTTGTTTAGTAACATTTTGTACGAATATGTTATTGGGCTAATTTCTGGAGGTGGAAATTATATTTCAGTTGGTGTCAGCATTATTTTTTTTAAATTAATTTTGGAGTAGAATGTCCTTTTTAAAAAGTCCACAGGAACTGAGCTTCTCAGTCCTACATAAAAATGATCCTTTTTATTACATGAAAGGGGAGGTTAAATTGGCCCCAGGAAAACGATCTGAGATCGACTTAAAGACATGCTCCGGGACTTTTACACGAGGAAGTATTGTTTTTTAACCTCCTGCTTTGGGATGGATGTGTCAATGTGTAGTTCATACATGCAGTTTTGTCTGTTTCTTTTTAATGCGATTGGATGAACCTGAATTGTCATTAAGATATTATAGGCCTACTGCTGCATTAGCCTATAGGCTATCTCTGAGTTCCTTGCGCTAATTTCTTTAGCTGCCAATGGATCACGGTTTGTCGCTTTAAGTTTCAGTTGCGGAATTTATTCAAATCAAATTTTATTGGTCACGTACACATGGTTAGCAGATGTTAATGCAAGTGTAGCGAAATGCTTGTGCTTTTAGTTCCCGACAGTGCAGTAATATCTAACAAGTAATCTAACAATTTCACAACAACTACCTTGTACACACAAGTGTAAAGGGATGAATAAGAATATGTGTATATGGATGAGTGATGGCCGTGCAGCATAGGCAAGATGCAGTAGATGGTATAGAGTACAGTATATAAATGAGATGAGTAATGTAGGGTATGTAAACATTATATAAAGTGGCATTGTTTAAAGTGGCTAGTGATACATTACATCAAGATGGCAAGATGCAGTAGATGGTATAGAGTACAGTATATACATGAGATGAGTAATGTAGGGTATGTAAACATTAAATAAAGTGGCATTGTTTAAAGTGACTAGTGATACATTTATTACATCCAAGTTTTTATTATTAAAGTGGCTAGAGATTTGAGTCAGTATGTTGGCAGCAGCCACTCAATGTTAGTGATGGCTGTTTAACGGTCTGATGGTCTTGAGATAGAAGCTGTTTTTCAGTCTCTCGGTCCGTGCTTTGATGCACCTGTACTGACCTCGCCTTCTGGATGATAGCGGGGTGAACAGGCAGTGGCTCGGGTTGTTGTCCTTGATGATCTTTTTGGCCTTCCTGTGACATCGGGTGATGTAGAGGTAGTTTGCCCCCGGTGATGCGTTGAGGGCAGTGCAGTTAGTTATTCTTGCTTTAACCCCTGCTTTTATGCCTTTTAGTTGTTCTAGCTGTCAAACTCTTGCTCCTAGGCATTGTAAATAACTTCTTATTTTGCCTTTGTTGTTGTCCTGCCTCTTCCCTGATTTTATACTTCATACTTGACCAGGATCCTTGCTGTCAGACCCTGCAGTCCCAGCCCCAGTGACAGTCTTGTCCTTAGCGGCAGGATTGTAGGGCCGGGACGATACCAGTGTCCCAATACTCATTAGTATCGTGGCACGGAAATAAAACACGAAGCAGATTGAACTTCTTTAGGAAAACCAGCCCTCATGTTGGAAACAAGCATCATTATGTTGTCATCCAGAGTCACCTTTCATTTATTTTCCAAGCTATGCATGCACTATTTTACATACAACAGGTTTTTAAAGGACCAAAGAGTTAGGTCTGCTTTGTGTTTTCATTTTTGCCATGGGAAAAAAATATTGCGATTGTGGTATCGTCACAGCCCTAATGGATTGGCTGAATTATTAACCAGCAGCTAGCGCCTCAGGGGACTTAGGCTGGAAACAGCACACCACTACATCCACCAAATGATCGGGCCAGGATGCCCTGTAGCCAGCCACAGAGGAACCTATGAGGAAAAGCTTTTAGCGGTGCAGCTAATTATCACTACCATGTATAGGCTATATGGATTAGCATCCTGCATGATTAGCAGACATGTTCATCATTGTCCAGAAATTCCAGACTGCGGTTTCTCTATTGCTTGGCCTAGCTGTTCCTTATATTCTCAAGTGTTGTTGCAGTAGAAGCCAACGTCGTATTTGATGTCATATTTTTTTTTGAGACCTTATTATCAAAAGAACTGTCAAGCAGTGCTAGTTAAAGGGAGACGTCCTTGACGTTTATGTGAGAGATGATTGACAACAAAGGAGATCCGAGTCGTCTGAAGAGCGACCCCATTAGCGTTGTGTCCCAGACGAGGGCTCTCTCGGAACAAGCCACTGATTTATGAAACATCCAGCAATTTTTTTTACATTTTCTTTTTCATTTTTTTCATCAAGCTTTATTCTTTCATGATCAGCACAAGCCTCTGAAGAATGGCTGCCTTGTCTCTGTCCTGGTCCTTCTTCTCTTTGTGTCTGAATTTTCTTTTGCAGCCAGTGGAGAGGAGACTTACAGTGCATTCGGAAAGTATTCGGACCCCATTCACTTCTTCAACATTTTGTTACGTTACAGCCTTATTCTAAAATTGATTACATCGTTTTTTCCCTCGTCAATCTACAGACAATACCCCATAATGACAAAGGAAAAACTGGATTTTAGAAATGTTTGCAAAAAACTGAAATATCATATTTACATAAGTATTCTGACCCTTTACTTAGTACTTTGTTGAAGCACCTTTGGCAGGGATTACAACCTCAAGTCTTCTTGGGTATGACACTACA
>NC_138309.1:60900000-60962500 GCF_965601325.2 Salmo salar | reverse complement strand
GAACTATGTCACCTCCTATTGGGTGCACCACGAATCAACTGCACCCATGGTCCCGGTGAAGGTTGACGGACACAACACGGAAGCTCTATTAGACTCCGGAAGTATGGTTACGCTCGTAACCACGAGCCTGCTGAACCAGGAGACCGAACGTGGTAGGGACATCTCCATTTCCTGTGTTCACGGTGACACAAAGCGGTATCCAACCGTATGGACCAACATCGTGACGTCACAAGGGAGCTGCCAGATGATGGTGGGTGCAGTACCAGAATTGCCGGTACCTCTCCTAGTGGGATGGGATTGTCCGCTGTTCGCGGCCCTATGGGGCATGAGCTGAAGAAAAAGATACGAGCCGGCCGAAGAAGTGAGCGGGGACGACCAATCGCCTGTGCGGCCCGGAAGCAACCGATTGACCAATTTGTATATACGTGTCCGGAGTCGGAGGGGGCGCCGGAACCTGACCCCCCCCCCCCCCCCCCCTCCCAGGGAATCACTGGAGGAGGAGCCCAGCCTCCCCCTCCTCGATTTCGAGGGGCCAGTCGAGACACCCGCTGGGGGCCAACTGAGAGGACAATTCGGGACGGCCCAGTGGGAGGATCCGAACTTGAAAGCCGCCGCAGCCCAATGATAGCGATGGATGGACAGCTACTTCTGGGGGTGAGTGACTGGCGATACCCCCATTTCCAAATCAAGAATAACCTTTTGTATCAGGTGTTGCGCCAACAGGGGGAACTTCGAGAGGTATCGTTGCTGCCCCGATGATACGTGGGAACCGTTCTTCAGCTGGCCCACACCCACCTATTGGGGCGCACCTGGAAATGGAGAAGATACGGAAACGGATCGCCACCCGGTTACACTGGCCCAGGATGAGGAGGGCCGTGGAAGACTACTGTCGCAGCTGCCCGGAGTGTCAACTCACTGCCCCAAAAGCACACTTCCAAAACCCACTGGTCCCCCTACCGATCGTTGGGGTGCCCTTTGAACACATCGCCATGGACATAGTGGGACCCCTGGTAAAAACAGCACGAGGCCACCGGTACATCCTGGTGATAGTAGATTATGCCACCCAGAATCCCAAGGCCATTCCCTTACGGACGGCGGTATACAAGGGAATCGAACGGGAGCTGTTCCACCTCTTTAGCCAGGTGGGCATCCCGAACGAGATCCTGACAGACCAAGGTACTGAGTTTATGTCCAGCCTAATAAAATATTTGTGTGCTCTCCTGCAGATCAAGCAGATCCGGACCTCTGTCTTTCACCCGCAGACAGATGGGCTCGTCGAGCGGTTCAATTAAATGCTCAAACAAATGCTGCGGAAGGTTAACGAGCAGGACGGGAAGAACTGGGACCAGATATTACCCCACCTAATGTTCTCAATCCGAGAAGTACCCCAGTCCTCCACTGGGTTTTCTCCTTTCGAACTCCTCTACGGAAGGAGGCCACGCGGCCTCGCCAAGGATGTGTGGGAAGCCCAACCGACCCCCTTACGCAGCGTGGTAGAGCACGTGGAGACAATGAGGCAGCGGATGACAGCCATATGGCCAGTGGTAAGGGAGCATATGGAGAAGGCCCAACGCGCCCAAGCCCAAGTCTACAATCGGGGAACCCAGCCCCGAGAATTCCAGGTGGGAGACAAGGTGTTGGTATTAATCCCCACGGCCGAAAGTAAGTTCCTGGCAACATGGCACGGACCATACGAGGTGATAGAGAAGCTGGGACCCGTCAATTACCGCGTACGGCAGCCGGGGAGACGGAAACCCCAACAGATTTACCACGTGAACCTGTTGAAGAAGTGGCACGAGAGGACAGCCTTGGCCGTGTTATGGTCGGGACCCAGGACGCCAACAGTACCAGTGGTGGTCCCGAGCAATGAGGACCTCAACCCGGCCCAGAAGCAAGCGCTCATGGAGCTCGTCGATCAAAACACGGCGGTGTTCTCCGAGAAGCCGGGCCGCACGACCCTCATTGAACACCACATCCGTACCCGGCCCGGGGAAACGGTACGAAAACGGCCATATCGGATTCCGGAGGCCCGAAGGAAGGCCGTGAAGCAGGAAGTGGAGGCTATGCTAAGCATGGGGGTCGTTGAAGAGTCCCACAGTGCATGGTGCAGCCCCATCGTGTTGGTGCCCAAACCTGAAGGTAGCTTGCGCTTCTGTAATGATTTCCGGGGTGTGAACGACATCAGCTTGTTTGACGCCTACCTCATGCTGTGGGTGGACGAACTCATCGACCGATTGGGAAAGGCCCGGTACATCAGCATCCTTGACTTGACCAAAGGATATTGGCAGGTACCGTTGACCGCCTCCTCCCGGGAGAAGACGGCATTTTTCAACACCAGACGGACAATATCAGTACCGGGTGCTCCCGTTCGGTCTCCACGGAGCCCCACCCACATTCCAGCGCCTGATGAACAAAGTACTTCGACCCCACCAGCAGTACGCAGCGGCCTATTTGGATGATATCATCATCCACAGCCAAGGTTGGGAAGAGCACCTGATGGGCCTCCAGGCGGTGCTGGACGCACTCAGGCAAGCCGGGTTGACAGCGAACCCCAAGAAATGCAAACTAGTGTTCGAGGAGGTGGAGTACCTGGGGTATTTGATCGGACGGGGGAACGTCAAGCCCCAGGAGAGGAAGGTTCACGCGGTATGTGACTGACCCGTTCCACGCACCAAGACACAGGTCAAGTCCTTCCTGGGACTGGCAGGATACTATAGCCGGTTTATCCCCAACTTTGCGGCTATAGCTTCCCCCCTCACCGATCTAACCAGAGCCCTCCTCCCGAAAACAGTGAAATGGACGGACGAGACAGAAGCGGCGTTCAGGCGCCTGAAGGAAGCACTGTGCTCCCATCCGATTCTCGTAACGTCCGATTTCCAGGTGCCGATGTTGGTCCAGACGGATGCATGTGACACGAGACTATGGGCCGTTCTGTCCCAGATACGATGGGGAGGAGCACCCCATCATGTACATAAGCCGATAGCTAATACCTAGAGAGAAAAAGTACTCGATTGTTGAGAAAGAGTGTCTAGCGGTGAAGTGGGCGCTAGACACTCTCAAGTATTACCTGTTAGGTACCCACTTCACCCTGGTCACTGACCATGGGACACAAATGATCGGATCACCAGGTGGTTCTTGTCCCTTCAACGCTTCTCTTTTTCTGTTGTGTACAGGTCAGGGGCGAGCATGGAAACGCGGGTGCCCTATCGAGAAGGGAGACATACGTCGCACTAAGGGGGCGGGGGGGTTTAGGGGGGGTGGCATACAGCAGGTCAGCCACCAGGGGGAGACTCGTCGAGGCCTGGTGGCAGACAGAGTCTACATCACGAGACGATGGCTCCCTCTGCTGGACGTGCCGGGTCTCGACGGGCTCTCCGGCCAGGACTAGTTGGGGCTGATTGTGGTTGGTGGGTAATCAAGGGCTGATTGCTCACCAGCTGTACGAGTCCCATAAAGCTGCCAGAAGGGCAGCACACACGGAGAGGGACTGGGGGAAGAAAGGTGACATCCGTATAGTTGGAGACGGTGCCCGAGCTAAAAGGAGGGAGTTCAGTTTTTGTGCCCGACAGGATACAGCAAGACCTGGAGCCCAGAAGACGGTATCCCGGAGAGGGTCTCATGGGGGAGACCTATCCTTTCCTTTTCTTTTGATTTATTATTTAAATAAACACCCTTGAAACCGAGCTAATCCTACTCTGTCTGTGTCTGATCTGTGTAAACATCTTGACCAAACCCCCTGGTCTGCCACAGATTACATTTGTATAACTCATTTAAGTATCGCTGATTGAATATGGAGACATGGGGAAAAGGGTCATGTTTATGAGTAAGTGACCTTCCAGCTGGACTTTCTCTGTTCTTAGACTGCATCCCAAATGGCACACTATTCCCTATATAGTGCACTACTTTTGACCAGGGCCCATAGGGCTCTTGTCAAAAGCAATGCATTATGTAGGGAATAGAGTGCCATTTGGGATGTCGCCTTAGACTCTGGTCTCAGAACGTTAAAGATTTAAGAACACGGTTAGTTAGAGGTGCAGCCCAGGGTGGCCATTATAATAGTCAGTGAGCTTCACTCCCGGTCCCAAGGCACTGACCAATCATGGGGCCTGTCGACAGAGAACTGGGCTGAGGGATTAATATCGACCCTCTCTCTCTATCTTTCTGCGGCAGCCTCTGGTAGGTGTTTGGGCGGGAGATCTCAGGGCTTAGTTCCCAAATCATGAATGTAAACAGTCCTCTAAGAATTCAATCGAGGGCTACATTGAGATTAGATGAATGAAGTATCCACATCGTTAGTCATTTCATTATCATCTCAATCAGACTTGAGTGGAATGGAAATCTGCTTACACATGAATGCTAGGTTTCTCAGTTTGGTGAATACCAACAAAATACCCAGAATGTACTCTATGTCTGGTAGGTAGTAGCAAATAGGTCAAGATCTGTACCCCTGGAAATGTCATGATTTGCACACATCAACTTTGAAATGTGCTCGTGAAGAAGGAATGTGTCTTACAATATGTGAGAAGGTTTGAAGCTGTAGATTTTAAGAGATTTGGGCAGGATGCTGTGTAACGGGATTCCTGCTTATCCTCAGACATGAATTATTGCATGACGTGCTTGCGTTGATGTAAGACGCATCCAACAGGATTTTTCCATAAACGGTTACTCAAAATGTGGTGTAAAATCTGGCCGGGAATAATAACTGTATCTTCTCCCTTTGTGTGTATGTGTGTGTACTGTATGTGTGTGCATGCTACAAATATGCTTACAAATCCTCTCATTAAGCATGCTAAATGCATTCCACGCTATGAATCAAAATGTACTTCCAAGGGAACTTGGCATATCTCCTCAGCTGTCAAAACATCTTAGGTTAGAAACAGAGAGGAACAGGGGGGAAAAAGACTTTTTGAAAGAAAGACATTGTGACACGATTTATCTGGGTATAGAGTCAACCAGCTGCACTGTTGTTCAATGGGGAAAACTGATGGCTTTCATTGTACTACACAAAGCAGGTTTCTTGTCCTCTTTTTTTTGGTGAACTCCTCACCACTGAGGAAGACAAAAATAGCTCTCTTCTGCTGCAAATGGAAAGAGTGAGAGAGCGAGAGGGAGGGAGAGAGATGGGGATGAAAGAGGGAAAAGACAGTTTGGATAACAGAAGCTTTCCAGGCTAATTGTACATGGTCCTCATGCATACTGTAGTGTATCAGCACACTGCTCTGCGTCTGTAGATTTCTGTGCCAGCGGAAAGCATCTCCCTTGGGCGGCATAGGGGAAATGATGTGTGGCCAAAACAAGAACTTGAGAGCATTTGATTGTTTCTCTATCACACTTTTTCAAGTTACATGAAACTGGCTTCAAATGCTTTCTCTACAGTGAGGTGGTTAGCATAGGACAAGAAAATTACCTACTTAGCATAGGGAAGAAATTGTTTTTGTTTTTAGACATTGAAGCGTCAGGGTACAGAGGTCTATCAGAAGCACCCGGTTATAAACAATATTCCAAGCCTAATGTTATTAGTAGTCTGTGATGCGTTATGCTCGATGGAACTTCTTACATAATTTCTCCCCAACCCAACTCTGAGAATGTATACAAAATTAATGAACCCCCCCCCAAAAATGGTTGCAGTCCAGTCACCAGATCTTTTTTAATTAATCTGCTCGAGCAAGAAAGATTCACAGGGAAGTCGTGCAGCTGATTTGCATTAGGTATAAGCATAAACTGATTCTGGAAGAAGGGATGGGATGCGTTAGGTTGGACAACATTACTTTGCCTCAAGGTGTATAGCAATCGTACTGTAGCCAGTGGTGTAAAAAGTACCCTAGTTGTCATACTTGAATAAAAGTAAGGATACCTTAATAGAAAATGACTCAAGTAAAAGTGAAAGTCACCGAGTAAAATACTACTTGAGTAAAACTCTAAAAGTATTTGGTTTTAAATATACTTAAGTATCAAAAGTACACATCTTTTAAAATTCTTTATGTTAAGCAAACCACACGGCACCATTTTCTTGTTTTTTATTTTATGGATAGCCAGGGGCACACTCCAACTCAGACATAATTTACAAACGAAGCATGTTTGTTTAGTGAGTCTGCCAGATCAGAGGCAGTAGGGATGACCAGGGATGTTCTCTTAATAAGTGTGTGAATTGAACAATTTTCCTGTCCTGCTAAGCATTCAAAATGTAATGAGTACTTTTGGGTGTCAGGGAAATTGTACAGAGTAAACTGTACATTATTTTCATTAGGAATGTAGTGAAGTAAAAGTTGTCAAATATAAATAGTAAAGTACAGATACTCCCAAAAAATGACTTACATTGTACTTTCAAACATTTTTACTTAAGTACTTTACACCAATGACTGTAGCCAACTTTCTTGTATTGTGAACTCTGATGTAAAAGTTTAAAAAGTGGGGGTTTAAGTAAAAATAACAGCTCATCTGGTTGTAAGAATATGGGTGGTAGACAGTGGTCGTGTGTTCATTGATGCCAAGGGAAACCAGGCTTCCCCAAAAAATGTACATAAAAAAACATACAACAATTTGATCTCTCTGTGTTTCATAATTTTCCTTCAATTCGCAAGAGACTGAATGTATCTCACAGGAGAAAGCCGCCGAGCAAACGAAACAGGCCCTAATCTACGGATTTCACATGACTGGGAAAGAGCACAGCCACAGTCTATGAGCTCTCAGGCCTACCCACTGGGGAGCCAGGCCCAGCCAATCGGAACGAGCTTTGCCCCACAAAAGGGCTTTATTACAGACAGAAATACTCAGTTTCACCAGCTGTCCGGGTGGCTGGTCTCAGACGATCCTGCAGGTGAAGAAGCTGGATGTGGAGGTCCAGGGCTGGCATGGTTACACGTGGTCTGTGGTTGTGAGGCCAGTTGGACGTAGTGCCAAATTCTCTAAAACGAATTCTCCGCCTCGGCTTATGGTAGAGAAATTAACATTACATTCATTGGCAACAACTCTGGTGGACATTCCAGCAGTCAGCATACTAATTGCATGCTCCCTCAAAACTTGAGACATCTGTGGCACTGCACATTTTAAAGTGGCCTTTTATTTTCCCCAGCACAAGGTGCACCTGTGTAATGATCATGCTGTTTAGTCAGCTTCGTGATATGCCACACCTATGCACACCTGTCAGGTGGATGGATTATCCTGGCAAAGGATAAATGCTCACTAACAGGGATATAAACAAATGTGTTCCCAAAATGAGAGAAACAAGCTTTTTGTGCATATGGAACATTTCTGGGATCTTTTACTTCACCTCATGAAACATGGGACCAACACGCTACATGTTGCTTTTATATTTTTGTTCAGTATAGTATACTAATATTAACTAGCTGGCGTGGCACATCGTTGACCATGAAAGGAAAATAAGTTAGGCTAGCGAGCAAGCATTTTAGCCAGGTAGCCTAGGACAACAAAAACTTAAAGCCTGTACTGTATGACAGAGTCATAGACCGTTTAGGCAACATGAAAGAGGTGGATGGCATTGGCATTTCTCTACAAGTAGGGTGAGTCAACATGTTTTTTCTACTTGCATGCACACACACACACACACACACACACACACACACACACACACACACACACACACACACACCACAGACACACACATACACACAAATCAGTTCCATGGACAGCCACATCATATTTAGCTTACGTTGATTGGACTAAGTCGTTTTTAGTATCTTTTAGTTTTCACTGTATTAGACGATAGCTGATATGATGAAGTTGAAATGTTGAAGTTGAAATGGTGCTGAAATAGTGGCGGCAGCTCCTGTTTTCTTTGCGACTTGTGGTAACTCTCCGTGGTTCTAAATCAATAGTAGTTTAGTAGTCCGAAAATGTCAAACATGAACTTGCTTGACCATGCAATATGTTTTGTGGACTTCACTGGACAAATGTTGCTCTCCGGTTTTGTAATGAAACAAATATGTGGTTGAATTTCTTCTGCCATTGTGTCGTCTCGGCCTTACGCCCATATATTCATGGTGTCAACGCATATGAACTAACAGGTTATAGAGCAAACAATGCAATTTTCACAACACATAGGTTGTAATCTGACTTTTTTTGGGGGGGGGGGGCTTGGCTTCCCTGGTGATTTTACCTACGCATGACCTTAAAGGAAGGATTTACCCATTTTGAATATTGTATTGTTTTTCTATATGATGCAAAACTCGTCATACCGGCTGTATTTCTGAACGGTGACTAGCTCAGTTAAGCATGAAATGACCCCGGGAATCGATAGAACATCGCTCAGAGATGCACAAAAATTACATAACATTCAAAATGGGTGAATTTTTGCTTAAAGCATATCTGCACAGTAATTGGGAGCGAATTCCCCCTAGATACAAGTGCCACAGTATAAGACACATTGAAAAAAAACGATCTTTAATTGGTGGACAGTTTGACGTCATGCTTTCCCGTGTACCTGTCATTGTGTATAAACACAAGCCTATCTTTAGTGCTGTCTCATCTGTCAACTGCCATGCTCTCCCCCTACCAGCAACAGCACCTCAACACATGAGCTTGGATATTTGGCAGGTTTGTGTGGTCCTGTATGGCTGTTAGTAGAGCATGGCACTTGTACCGCCAGGATTGTGGGTTTGATTCTCAGTGCACCCAAATGTCAAATGTATGCATTCATGTCTGCTAAATGGCATATATTTTCCCCTTCCCTCTCTCCATATCCTTCGCATAATTCACGCCTTGTTTAAAGTGGGCTAGGCCTCTGTGGACAAAAAGAGCTTGTGCATCTGCTGTGCTACAATGTGTGCGTGGTGGATTTTGCCTGTTTGTTTTGGACAATTTGTTTGTCACTAAAACCTTTTGGGACAAAACTGCCTCCAACCAAGCCAATTTGGATTGGTGTCTCCCCCAGAATACTCACAGCTCCAGCATCACTCTCAAAATTTTTATTAAAAACACATTTGTTTTCACATGAGATGTAATGTTATTGTGTCATATGTGTCATTGACCAATAGACTTGAAAATGTCACTAATATTGTGTTCAGTAAATTTCCACGTCCACTGTATGGTAAATGGTGAGAGGTTGATGGAAGGGACCACTTTGCATGTTGTGCAAAGGAACTGCTGTGACAAACATGTCATAGTCGTAAGCTTGGCGGTTTTCCAAAGGTCTCACTGACCGTAGACTGCAGGGACTCAAGATAGGATCTGCAACATGACCGTACATGTTCAATATACTCCTGACCCATTTCTTCAGCACACCAGCAGCAATAAATAGATGCTGGGCTAGGGACCTTTAAATGACATTTTCACATCTTCTGTCACCAGAGACATGTTGGCTTCCTCATTCCCACTTCCTGATGATTTATGCAAATGAAATGGGAGCAAGCGGAATTCTCAAACGGATGTTCTGAAAGAACGCCATGTGACTTACCAGAATGAGTTACAGAATTGCTATTTCATAATGCATTTGAAATAATTGCGGAAAGGAAAATGACGAGTCAGCCTCAAATTCACCAAGAGCAGCATACTGACATTTCAGGTTCTATCTTTTTATGGTCAATGTGCTCTACTGAATGACAGGCTCCAATTATAATTTGGATGTACTGTAGGTGAGTTCATGTAATGCATAACATTAAGTTCAGGCTCATCCTCGGTGTTGACATTTTGGCTAAATGTGTCCTTTCTTGGAGTCAAATTCTGCCAAACTAGAGTTAGGCACCGGCAGAATCATTAGATGCTTCCATTCAGACTTCACACAGTCAAATGCTAGGCCATTCACAGTGATGGCACAGACTGAATATTAACCTAATTCACTCACAGGTCAGGAACAGGAGCTCTCTAAAGAATATTTTCCTTAACTGGCAGAAGCTCTCACCCAAACCAACCCGCAGGGTGACTTTTTAAAATGTTTTGGGCATTCACGGCGCTAGTTTTGAAACTTGTTTGGATTCTAAACTTACGATATGTCATAACTCACAGAAAGCCATTACATCCAATATTATGACAAGCCACAGGTGATAGATGAACATTCTAATAGCTGATTCGAATAAGTAGGAAAACTAGGATTTCATTGCTCCCCAAACAGGATACCACAATTATGAGGAAACAGGTAATGTTCAGTGGCGTGTATTCATGGATGCCAAGGCTTCCCCAAATATTTTCCCTATAAAAATGTTTAAATTGTAATGTAATTTCTCTTTCGTCTCACTCTGTGTTTTCATAATAGTTCTTCAATTAGTAAGTGGCTGAATCTCACCAAAGAAAGCAATCGAGGAAGGGAAACAGTTAGATCCTAATCGCTGTCTCAGTATGTGTAGCCCATGTATCTGATGCTGTCTGGACAAAAAGAGTATAAGATGTTGCCACTGTAGCATTTGATTGATTGATGCCAGCAAGCATTTGGCCTCCCTTGATAAAAAAGAATAATAACAATCAGCTCAACTGTGGTTTGTCTTGGTGCAGCAAAAGGCCGCCCAAGGGAGGCCAGTTTGGATATGGCTTCACACCAATCAAATGACTTCCTAAGCAAAACGTAATTTTCAGAAATACGTGTCTGTTTCCGTTGATGTCCTGCAGTAGCTAGCTTGCTAAATCGGCCCTTTCCTAAGCCATGGATGGAGATGGGCATTTGGACTTAATTCTCTGTACAGGCCAATGATTATGACGGCGATTTGGATCTAACCATAAATTGATATGTTGTGCCACTGGCCTGAGACGATTGAAGTTCAATATGTAGCCTAGTAGGCTCACGTTAACTAGCTAGCTAGCTCATTGTTGCCATACAAGGATGCTTTCTAGCCTATGGCAACAAAACTAAAAGTGTACTGTATGACAGAGCCATAGGCCATTTTGCCAACATGAAAGGGAGGATGGCATTGGCGTTCAACTAGTCTACAAGTAGGGTGACTCAAATTTGTTGTTTTACTTGTGCACGCACGCACACACAAACAGAAATCAATACCATGGACAGCCACATGAATTCAAGAAACATTGATTGGACTAAATTGTTTTTGATATCTTTTAAGTTTGTTTTCAGTGTATTAAACTAAGCATACAGTGCAGTCGGAAAGTATTCAGACCCCTTGACTCGGATGGCCACTGAACTCTCACATGCCTCACACCCCAAGATCGACCCAGAGGGGCGTGCGCCAGACGAGACCTCCGCGTCTGCATTGCCGTGTGCTCTCCCCGATCGGTGAACCACCTGGAAACTAAAGGGTTGGAGTGACAGTAACCATCTTGTTATTCGGCTGTTCGTGTCTTGCTTACCCGCCATCCACTGGAGGGGGCGCATGATCCATGACCAGCCGGAATCTCCTCCCCAGGAGATAGTGCCTCAGGTATTCCAGGGCCCACTTAAATTGCCAGTGCCTCCCTCTCTATCGTTGCGCACTTCCGCTCCCTGTCGGACAGCTTGCGGCTTCTGCCCTCTGCCCGTCCCCTTGGGACAGAACAACCCCCAAGTCGGTGCTGGAGGCGTCGGTGTGTACAGTGAAGGGATGCTGGAAATCTGGTGCTCTCAACACCGACTCCGAGCACAGCGTGTCTTTGAGGTGGAGGAACGCCCCCTCGGCTTCCGATGTCCATACCACCCTCACCGGGTTCCTCTTCTTTGTCTTGTTGGTCAGTGGGGTGGCGATGGTGGCGTAGCCTGGGATGAACCGCCTGTAGTAACCCATTAGGCTCAGGAACGAGCGGACCCCCTTCTTGTCCCTGGGTCGTGGTCACTCCCAGATGGCCCGGGTCTTCTCCACCTGAGCTTTGATCAGACCGCTGTCGATGGTGTAACTGAGGTATTCAGCCTTGTTCAGTCCCAGGTGGCACTTCATTGGGTTGGCTGTCAGGCCGGCCACCTCCAGGCTGGCCAGCATAGAGAGCAGCTGGCGGAGGGGGTCCTCCCAGTCCTCAGTGTATTACCACATCATCAATATAGGCGGCGGCAAAGACCTGGTGAGGACATAACAGCATGCCCATAAGCCTCTGGAAGGTGGCGGCCGCTCCGTGCAAGCCGAAGGGGAGGCGAACGTACTGAAATAGCCCATCCGGGGTGGCAAAGGCAGTTTTGTGGCGGTCTTCAGGGGCCAGAGGCACCTGCCAGTACCCCTTTGTGAGGTTGAGGGTTGATATATAGCGGGCTTTCCCAAGCCACTCAATCAGCTCATCAAGCCTCGGCATGGGGTAGGCGTTTAAGCTGGGGATGGCGTTGAGGGCTCTGAAATCATTGCAGAAGCAAATAGACCCATCGGGTTTTGGCACCAGCATGATGGGGCTAAACCATTTGCTGGTGGACGGCTCAATGACCCCCATCCCCTCTTTCCGTACCATCTCCCGGCGTGCCTCTGGTACCCTGTAGAGTTGGAGATGGACCTTCTTCCCCGGATCAGTGGCTATACGATGATGGATCAAGGAGGTCTGCCCCGGATCTGGCAGATAACCTTTTCAAGGTCTCGCATCTGCTGAGCCGTAAGAGTCGTGCCAAAAGGCACCTTTTCTGGAAGACCTGCCTCTCCGTCTGCCTTAAGTCCCATCACCACCTGTGCCTCTCGTTCCACATATACCACATCAACCTGTTGAAAGCCTATCTCCTGAGGGTGCCGTCGTCTGGGCTGACTCACCCTGTAGTTGACTGGGGCGACTTATCTAGCTGTGCCGTTCCATTGTACGCCCGGGCTTGGGTTTCCTGCTCTTTGGCCATGTGTTTCCACACCACTGGCCATATCGCTGCCATTTGGTGGTGACGTGTTCAATGAAGGAACAGTACTGGCAGGGTTGGTTCCCCCAGGACTCCTTGGCCAAGTCAAGGTTGCCACGACAGGGCCTCCCATACAGCAGCTCGAAAGGCGCGAAGCCAGTTGATGCCTGAGGGACCTCCCATCCCGGTCCACCACCCTGCGTAGCATGCTTTTGATGGTTTAATTCAGCCCGTCCGTCTGGGGGTGGTACACACTGGTCCTTATTTGTTTGACCCGGTATAACTGACACAGTTCCTTCATCAGTCTGGACATGACAGGCGTGCCCTAGTCGGTCAGGATGGTGGCCGGGAGGCCCACTCGGGTTCCTTTGCCATGGCTTTCATTGACCTCAGGGGAATAACCTCTGAGAACTTCGTTGCATAGTCCACCACCACCAAGATGTACTCATGTCCGTGCACCGAACAAGGAAGGGGTCCCACCAGGTCTATGGCTATGCGCTCCAACGGGCCTCTATAATTGGGAGGGATAAGACGGTTACGGTATGTTCACTTGGGACCAGTGTGTTAGCAGGTGTCACAAGTTTTGAATGCTTAGCAACATCTTAGGTAATCCTCGGCTAATAGAAACACCCCAGCAACCATTCTGTGGTCTTCTCCCTGGCGAGGTGGCCCCCTAGTACATGTGTATGGGCCATGTGTAACACCACATCTCTGTATGAATGGGGCACCATTAGCAGTTCCTGTTCTACCCCTCTACGTTTGGCCACCCAGTACAAGAGACCCTGCTTGATGGCGTAATAAGGAGTGGTTAACTCACCTTCCGAGCCGATACTCCTCCCATCTATCCTCTTCGACCTTCCACATCGCCTGGCGAAGGTCGGGGTCCCGGTGTTGGGCGGTTCCGAAATGGCCCATTAGCTCTTCCGACAAGGTTAAGTTGTGCGTGTCGGGGCGAGGGAGGGGGCGCTCCTGGTTGGGGTGCTCTCCCTCGATGACTCCTAAAACACCTGGCATATCTGCTCCCTCTGGAGCTCGTTGACTTGACTCAGGACAGGGGTCTGGTTAGATCTGGCTCCCACGGGTCGCTCTCGAACCCCCTCCAGGTGTCTTCCCCGTGGTGTCCTGGAACAAGTACCTCAGACGGTCATCGGGGGAGTCTCCTGTCCCTCCCTGGTCTGACAAGGAATTCCGGTTGCCCTGCCACGCCTCCTTAGCTTCATCTCGTTCCTTCCCCTGCAGTGTGCGCCATCAAGTGCGTCTCCGGGTGGGCTCTGAGTGTGCCAGTGCTTGGCGATTAGAGTTGTTCAGACTCCGTGTTCTATCGGGGCCACTCCCTCGCCCCCAACGATCAGGGTGGTCTTCACGACAGGGGTATGGAATCGAGGCGGGGCGCATTGGCCAGGACCTCCTCCCGTACCAGAGACACCATGCTTCCCGAATCCAGGAAGACCTCCAAGTCCGTCACTCTTATGTGCACTGGCATACTCCAAGCCGGGTCCAGCTCCACATGCCAACATACCTGTGGCGTGGGACATTCCACCTGGTCACGGGGGTGGCTGATGATTCAGTGGGCATAGGGACGTCTACACTGGGGCAGTGTCTAGCCATATGACCATATGTGTTGCACTTGAAACACTGCATAGGGCTCTGAGGCGTGGCCTTACTAAAAGTCTTGAATATGGAGATAGGTGCTGGCCTGGCCTTGTCTACCCTCCTGCTAGCCATGGGGTGAACAACTGGAGTTGTCTTCTTGCCCCTACTAATGGCAGCAAGGCTTTTAGTAGACAAGTATAACTCAATGCACTGGACTAGGTGGTCAACTGTAACTGGATTTTCCTGACCGACTATCCTCTGCATGGTGACGGGTAATTCCCTCAAACACTTGTCTATGACCAGGGTTTCTAACATTTCAGCCATGGTTTTTGTGAGGCATAGCCACCCCCTTACCAGATGGATAAGTTGATAGAGTTGGCCCGTCGGTGACTCCTAGTCATGAAACCTTTGGGCCTGGTCTCTGGGGTTCAGCTGATAGCGGGACTTAATCTCCATGTTCAGATGTGCGTAATTCACGGCAGCCCCTTCCTCAATGTCATGGTATGCCGCCTGGGCTTTGCCTGTGAGCAAGGGAGCCAGGAGGCCCGCTCAGTCGTCCTGAGGCCATCTCTCTCTCTACACCGTTCATTCAAAGGCCAGAAGGTAGGCCTCCACATCTTCATCCTCCGTCAGACGTGGAATCAGCGCGTTGACGTTGGGCATCCTACGGTCCCTGGGAGACAGGCAGTCTGCTATTTTGGAGCTGAGGAGGTCTAAGGTCTCCTGCTGGGCGATGGCGCAGGCTGTTAGCTGACGTAGCAATTCTTCGCTCATGCCTATCAGCGGGTAGTGGGCTTCCCAAATAAAAAATAAATCACAGCCACCGGAAGGTTGTGGTCCCTCAAAGTGCCAGTATTCTCCACCAGTTGAGGACGGATCAGCCTTTCCGAAGCACCCTAACACAGGCGGGAGGCATAAAATGAACAGACCAGAGGCAGTGGTTGTGGTTCCTTTTCTTTTTGTTTACTAAAACGGTATTCTTTTGCCTGACAAAATAACTCCAGCACAGGGAACGTCCAATGCTGAAAAACCAGAGTAACAAAACAAATCAACATAAACTAAGCCATTGACCAAAAGGCCCTGGCCAAAAAGGGAAAGCAAAACAACAAACGGTTACTCCCCATCCTCCCCTAGCACACCTATATAGAGGAAGGTACAAAGCAATTAGTGGGCCCAGCTGTGTACTAATTGGCCTTACACTGAGTAACTATTCCCTGAGGATGGTGCTGTCGTGTCGTCTTCCTCCGGCTGGTCACTGAACTCACATTATTTATAAACATTTCTAAAAACCTGTTTTGCTTTGTCCTTATGGGGTATTGTGTGAAGATTTTTCATCCATTTTTGGAATAAAGGCTGTATTGTAACAAAATGTGGAAAAAGTCAAGGGACTGTATACTTTCTGAATGCACTGTATGTAGACTTGTTGATTTAATGATGTTTAAATGTTTAAGTTGAAATGGTGCTGGATTATCTGAGACAGTGTTCCTGTTGTATTTGTGCTGACTTGCGGTAACTCTGTGGTTCTAAATCAGTAGTTTACTAAACTGTCAAACAATAACTTGCTTGGTCATTCTGCAGGTGATATAGCTGTTAGTTACATGCAATATTTGCTTTGTGGACTTCAGACAGATGTTGCTCTCCGGTTTTGTTATGAAACATACAGTGTCAAGAAAAAGTATGTGAACCCTTGGAATTACCTGGATTTCTGCATAAATTGGTCATAAAATGTGAACAGATCTTCATCTAAGTCACAACAATAGACAAACAGAGTCTGCTTAAACTAATAACGCACAAACAATTATACCTTTTCATGTCTTTATTGAACACACTGTATAAACATTCACAGTGCAGGGTGGAAAAAGTATGTGAACCCTTAGATTTAATAACGGGTTGACCCTCCTTTGGCAGCAATAACCTCAACCAAACATTTTCCTTAGTTGCGGATCAGATCTGTACAACGGTCAGGTGGAATTTTGGACCATTCATCTTTACAAAACTGTCAGTTCAGCAATATTCTTGAGATGTCTGGTGTGAACCATTCTCTTGAGGTCATGCCACAGCATCTCAATCGCGTTGAGGTCAGGATTCTGTTGTTGATTTACTTCTGTGTTTTGGGTCGTTGTCCTGTTGCGTCACCCAACTTCTGTTGAGCTTCAATTGGCGGACAGATAGCCTTATATTCTCCTGCAAAATTTCTTGATAATCTTGGGAATTCATTTTTCTGTCGATGATAGCAAGCTGTCCAGGCCCTGAGGCAGCAACGCAGTCCCAAACCATGACGCTCCCGCCACCATACTTTACAGTTGGGATGAGGTTGATGTTTGTGTGCTGTGCCTTTTATTCTCCACACATAGTGTTGGGTGTTCCTTCCAAAAAACTCAACTTTAGTTGTTTCATCTGTCCACCGAATATTTTGCCAGTAGCACTGAGGAACATCCAGGTGCCCTTTTGTGAACTTCAGACGTGCAGCAATGTTTTTTTTGGACTGCAATGGGTTCTTCTGTGGTGTCCTCCCATGAACATCGTTATTGTTGAGTGTTTTACATATTGTAGACTTGTCAACAGAGATGTTAGCATGTTCCAGAGATTTCTGTAAGTCTTTAGCTGACACTCTAGGATTCTTCTTAACCTCATTGAGCATTCTGCGCTGTGCTCTTGCAGTCATACTGTCACGTCTTTCGTAGATATTGGACCAAGGCGCAGCGGGTTGAGTGCTCATATTTACTTTATTGAACACGAAAACAAGAAAACGTACGAACGAACAGGATGCAGGCTAAACACAAAGCTATGCAACTACAACTACCCACAATACCCCATACAAAACAACCCCTATACATAGGACCTTCAATCAGAGGCAACGAGAACCAGCTGCCTCCAATTGAAGGTCAAATCAATAAACTGAACATAGACGTAAACAACCTAGAACGAACATAGAATACACTAACCTAGAACCTAAACCTAAAACCCTGGTACACTCTAAACCAACACCCCTCTACATAAACACATAGCCCAGAAACCCCCAAAACACTCTAAACAAATACCCCTTCTACATAAACACATAATATAACAAACCCCTAAACAAATACCCCCTGCCACGTCCTGACCAAACTACAATAACAAATAAGCCCTTTACTGGTCAGGACGTGACACATACTTGCAGGACGGCCACTCCTAGAGAGAGTAGCAACAGTGCTGAACTTTCTCTATTTACAGACAATTTGTCTTACCATGGACTGATAAACATCAAGGCTTTTAGAGATATTTTTGTAAACCTTTCCAGCTTTATGCAAGTCAACAATTCTTAATCTTCTTAGGTCTTCTGGGATCTCTTTTGTTCGAGGCATGGTTCACATCAGACAATGCTCCTTGTGAATAGCAAACTCACATTTTGTGAGTGTTTTTTATAGGGCAGGGCATCTCTAACCAACATCTCCAATCTCGTCTCATTGATTGGACTCCAGGTTAGCTGACTCCTGACTCCAATTAGCTCTTGGAGAAGTCATTAGACTAGGGGTTCACATACTTTTTCCAATCTACACTGTGAATGTTTAAATGATGTATTCAATATAGACAAGAAAAATACAATAAGTTGTGTGTTATTAGTTTAAGCACACTGTGTTTGTCCATTATTGTGACTTAGATCAAGATCAGATCAAATTTTATGACAAATGTATGAAGAAATCCAGGTAATTCCAAGGGGTTCACATACTTTTTCTTGCCACTGTATCTGTAGTTGAATTTATTCCGCCACTGTGTGACTGTTGTCTTTTTGTTGTCACAGCCTTATTGTATATCACTGTGGCGTATGAACAAATGGGTTATAGAGCAAACAATGCAATTATCACAACATAGGTTGTAATATGGCTTTTTTACTGGCTTGGCTTCCTCAGTGATTTTACCCACGCACCACTACTGGTTATGTTAGGGGTGGGCAAACTTCTTGACATCGAGCCAAAAGTATTTTGTTTGACACAAGAGATCCAAGCACTCACTTGAGAGATTTCCAACAATGTGCAGATAATCTTTTATGAACGTCTCGAATTCTGCTCATTTCCCATGAGAGTGACGCTGATAACTCTAACAGCTGATAGCTTACAAGAAGCAAAATTCACACATCCCTTAAGGACGCATAATCCTCTGCATCTGTCAGCCAAATGACAACAACAATGTTTATAAATACTAATAGCTCTAGCCCCAAAAAAGTTACACTTGTTGACAGAGTCCTAATTGGGATATGACTTTTTGGCAAGCAGACTTGGCAAGTGACCCAGGTCTATAGCCCTTTTATGGCCCACTTTCTACCATATTGTGGATATATTTGTCTGAGTGAAAGTGGGCCAGGCCCTTCCCATGAGCCTCCACATGCAGACAGGAATTAGATTTATTACCCAGCATACCCCCTGGGAGTCCACTGTCCCCTGCCCTGTCTTGGCAGAATTTATGAGACAAAAGGGGGAAAAAGAGAAGATGGCGGCTATTTTTGAATGCAGGACACCAAGATAAGAGAGAAAGAGGATGGAGGAATGAGATAATGTAAAAGTGGTTACAGCCTCTCTTAACACTTGACCTTTGGTTAAGTTTGACCTACGCAGTAATGACGCTAGTGAGTGACTTTTCTCTGTGTGTCGAAGGCACGTATATGTTGACACATGAGTTCATGCATCGGTGCTCTTTGTCTCCTTTCCTTGTGCCAGTGTATGCATTAGCATGCAAAGTATGTTTCTATAAATTACTCACGGGCCTAGCGCATGCATAGCTTTGTCACATAACTCACACAATAATCATTGCACACAAACTAAGGACGGAGGTCTCACTATTTCGTTTTTTAACTCAATAGACCCACATTTAGCACAGAGCAGAATTCTTCATGGATGTGATGATTGTTATACTGTAGCTAAAAGCCATGAAATGGAAAAGCCACTATATCACAATGGAAGAAGTACAATAAAGTCCTATTGGCAATAAATCACAACACTTTAACTTCTGCACTTAGCATCAATCCAAAGCCTCCACTCTCATTCATCAATGATTGATAATATATCATGAAATCATGCTCTAAGCCTTAATGTGTGTTTATCATGAAATCCTTTAAAATGAGAACAGGTTGAGGGAATGGTTAGTCTCTAGTAAACAGTTTACATTATACATGTGGACTGTCGTTTGTCTTCAAATTGCTTGCAGTCGTCTTGGCAATGCTTCTTCTCTGCAGGTTTCCACCAACCTGCACAGATCTAAAGACGACAACAGAGCCGGAGTGTTTGCACTTGAAGCTCTGAAGGCTTTTCAAACGACAGACAGTGAGACTCCCTGCGAGCCCGTGTTGAGCAGCGCTAACAGATGGTTTGCATGTGTTTGTGTACATACGCCACATATGTAGGTCAGGTGCACCATGGTAGCTGGTTACCATGGGAACTGGGTATCAAATATGTCTGAATGCAATCTCCTGTCAAAATCATCTTTCTCTCTCGCTGGCTGAGGCGCTGGATGTACTCTCTCAACCCCACTCTTAGGATTTAACCCTTTCAGATCATGCCATCAGATGTGGGGATTCCAATCCGATATGAAAATAAACATTAGTTTGTGATGGTATGCTTTCTTCTCTGCTGAGGAAAAGCAATTGGCGTTTTGCATTTATCCGATAATATATCAGCAATCCAACATGTAGGCTATTTGGTTTGTAATAAATGTGTATGTGTCAATTCTATGTGATTACTGACCTTAAATGCCATCTATCCCTTGAATTGAATGCATTGACTGTCTTGTAGCTGATCATATATCCTACAGATGACCTTGGGAATACAGAGGGAGGAACACAAAGGGATTCTCCCTCAGTCTCTCCCTTACACAAGTGTGCACAAACACCCACCAGTACACGTATGCCCACACACACACACACACACACACACACACACACACACTCACACACTCTACAGGGGCAATCTCACGTGATTGGATGGATGGATGAGCTAATGATGCATGTTGAATGCTGATGAGGTGTGCTTGCTGAGATGTGCTGTAAGGGTAGAGTACAGTCTCTCCCTCATTTATCAATGTCAAATACCAGCGTCATCCGTATGCCTCCTCTGGGTAGACCCTACACATGCACACAAAGACACACACACACACACACACTTGGAAAAGGCATGCAAAATGCACTTATGTATGAACCACCATACACACAAAGTCTTAGTTTGTCTGTGGGAGGCTTCGCTGCGTTCTCCTATCACATATCTGTTGTGGTGCAAACCCTTAGAGGGTCCCATTCACTTCACTACACACTACTCTAGCAAGTTTAATCCATGTTCTCCTCTGGTGGGTATTCAAGCTGCTCTCCTCTGTCCTCAAAATTGCAAATTTCTCCAATACGAGCTAATGAGGAGGAAAATTAGGTTGAGGGACACTTGGGGGAAGTCATTGGGGTCATTTGAATGAAAGGGCATACAAACATGCTGGGGGGGGGGGGGGTGATTTACAGTATGCACTGACTGACAGACTTCAATCAAAATCAATGTTTTCCCCCTGATAGCTATTCCTATATCAGTTTAACAATATAATTCCCATAGATCATACATTATTAGTCCAAAGCTTCTGATCAAAGCATCTTCCTGGGTGGAGTTTATGGGGGGCTGAGTAGGGTTCTGGTCTCGCGTCTGTTGTTTGATCAATGTTTTCTTGTGGTTGGCTAAATACTCCAGGCGGGCGCATATGCTCTACCCACAGGCCAGACTGGTGCAGCTGAAATCTATCTGATGATTCAGGGATGGCAATCTTTGTCTTTCTGCCACTAGAGTGAGCCAACGCTCTATTCAGATCCAAAACACAGTCACACTCACTGTGATCAAATGAGCGACCTGATATCCATCCACTAGACAGAGACCAACAACATTCCCTGTTTGAGTGGCGATAGGTTGAATGCTGTTCTACTGCAATGCAGATTTGAAGGAGACAGAGGACTTTGAGGCTTTTGTGTTCTCTTGCTTTATGGTTTGACAATACTGCAAAACCACAGGAAGCCTCTGAGTTAGGATGATGGAACCCTGTGAGTGCAGTCTGAAGGACAAACAAAACTGAAAGACTGAATGGAGGGAGGGAGGGAGGGAGGGAAAAGGGAGGAAGGGAAGAAGGAAGGGGAGAGCTGTCAGGAAACATACCTTGCAAGTTTGTCTTCGCTTGGACGTTTTGAGGAGTGGAAGTTGTTTTGACAGGAATGAAATTGAAATGCACAAGGACCCACATGAACCTCACATGAAAGTCCTAGACTAGAGGAATTGCATTGCAGTTTGCTGTATTACACCGATGCCCAAACAAATTTGTACAACAAACATTTCTATTGACCTTTTTCCTGTCAACATCAGAGGCTTTCCTACAGATGAGGCAAAGGACCTCCTCAAAAACTGGTTCAATCAACATTGTTTCCATGCCATTTCCACACATAAATAAAAATTGGTGATGTTGAGTCTATACTGAACAAAAATATAAATGCAACATGTAAAGTGGTTGGTCTCATGTTTCATGAGCTGAAATAAAAGATCACAGAATTTTTTCAAAGGTTATTTCTCTCAAATTTTCGGCACACATTTATTTTCATCTCTGTTAGTAAGCATTTCTCCTTTGTCAAGATTATCCATCCAACTGACAGGTGTGGCATATCAAAAAGCTGATTAAACAGCATGATCATTACACAGGTGCACCTGGTGCTGGGGACAATAAAAGGCCCCTCTGTTTCAAATTTTGAGGGAGCATGCAATTGGTATGCTGACTGCAGGAATGTCCATCAGAGCTGTTGCCAGAAAATGGAATGTTCATTTCTCTACCGACGTCGTTTTAGAGAATTTGGCTGTACGTCCAACCGGCCTTACAACTGCAGACCACGTGTAACCACATGTGGACCTCCACATCCGACTTCTTCACCTGCGGCATCGTCTGAGACCAGCGACCCCGGACAGCTGATGAAACTGAGGAATATTTCTGTCTGTAATAAAGCCCTTTTGTGGGGAAAATTAATTCTGATTGGCTGGGCCTGGCTCCCAAGTGGGTGGGCCTATGCCCACCCATGGCTGAACTCCTGCCCAGTCATGTGAAATCCATAGAATAGGGCCTAATGAATTTATTTCAACTGACTGGTCAGAGACATGGACGTGTGGTGCTAGGATGACAACCTCTCCCTCAACGTGATCAAGACAAAGGAGATGATTGTGGACTACAGGAAAAGGAGGACCAAGCATGCCCCCATTCTCATCAACGGGGCTGTAGTGGAGCAGGTTGAGAGCTTTAAGTTCCTTGGTGTCCACATCACCAACGAACTGTCATGGTCCAAACACACCAAGACAGTTGTGAAGAGGGCACGACAATGCCTATTCCCCCTCAGGAGACTGAAAAGATTTGGAATGGGTCCTCAGATCCTCAAAAAGTTCTATAGCTACACCATTGAGAGCATCCTGACTGGTTGCATCACTGCCTGGTATGGCAACTGCTCGGCCTCCGACCGCAAGGCACTATAGATGGTAGTGCGTACGGCCCAGTACATCACTGGGGCCAAGCTTCCTGCCATCCAGGACCTCTATACCATGCAGTGTAAGCGACCCTAAAATTGTAAAAAACTCCAGCTACCGTAGTCATAGACTGTTCTCTCTGCTACCACACAGCAAGATGTACCGGAGTACCAAGTCTAGGTCCAAAAGGCTTCTTAACAACTTCTACCCCCAAGACATAAGACTCCTGAACAGCTAATCAAAAGGCTACCCGGACTATTTGCATTGTCCCCCCCTCGCTACTGTTATTTTACTGCTGCTCTCTAATTATTTGTTATTTTTGTACGATTTTTTTTTTTTTATATATATATAATTTTTTACTTATCTATTTTTTTTACTTAACACTTATTTTTCTTAAAACTGCATCTTTGGTTAAGGGCTTGTAAACTAATCATTTCTCTGTAAGGTCTACACCTGTTGTATTCGGCCCATGTGACAAATAACATTTGGTTTGAATTGATGTTGCGTTTATATTTTTGCTCAGTACACATGGGAATCTGACCAGATTTACAAAAAGTCATCAATGTAAGGGAAATGTCTTTTTTTCACCCAACTGTTGACCTAAATCCAATGACATGGTGACATTTAATTTTTTTATTTATTTTGTGTTGAATTCACTTCAGTTGACAACTGAACCAAATATAAATCAAAACTAGACGTTGAAATTACTTCTGAGCTCAGTGGGAAGTGTCATCATCAACAGAGGATATGAATCACTTCCCTCCCAGGAATCTGTCTAACCACCACAGGAGACAAGTCTTGCTCATTTTCCTTGCTTGACAGTTTAATTTACCTCTTGGCAGGCCCACAATGGAGTCCCAGTCAATGGGTTTGAGACTTCGGCATTTCCATGTAAAGGACCCACGACGACCAACATGTGAAGCTGATAGGAGCATTTCAAAATGGGTGTCAAATGAAAGCTAAGAGTCTATATTTTTAGGAAATTAAAAGCATATATATTTTTTTCAAATAATTTCCATCTTAAAAAAATTGAATAATTGAAGGCTTTGATTTCTGGTCAAGGGGTCTAAGAAAACATCTCAGAAAAAGTCTTAAGGTATTAGAAATATGTCAAAACACAATGTTGAAGTACAGACCCTTGCCAACTATACTGAACAAAAATATAAACGCAACATGCAACAAATTCAAAGACTACTGAGTTACAGTTTATATCAGTCAATTGAAATGAGTTCATTAGGTCCTTATTTATGGATTTCACATGACTAGGAATATAGATATGCATCTGTTGGTCACAGATACCTTTTTAAAAAGGTAGGGTGTGGATCAGACCCAGTCAGTATCTGGTGTGACCAACATTTGTCTCATACAGAGCGACACATCTCTTTCGCATAGAGTTGATCAGGCTGTTGATTGTGGCCTGTGGAATGTTGACCCACTCATCTTCAATGGCTGTGCAAAGTTGTTGGATATTGGTGGGAACTGTGAAAATGCTGTCATACATGTTGATACAGAGCATCCCAAACATGCTCAACGGGTGACATGCCTCAGTATGCAGGTCATGGAAGAATTGAGACATTTTCAGCTTCCAGGAATCATCTACAGATCCTTGTGACAAGGGGCTGTGTATTATCATGCTGAAACATGAGGTGATGGCGGCGGATGAATGGCACGACAATGGGCCTCAGGATCTTTTCATGGTATCTTTGTGCATTAAAATTGTCATCGATAACATACAATTGTGTTCGTTGTGAAGAAGCTGGGTGTGGAGGTCCTAGGCTGGTGTGGTTATACGTAGTCTGCGGTTGTGAGGCCGGTTGGACGAACTGCCAAATTCCCTAAAACAACTTTGGAGGTGGCTTATGGTAGAAAAATGAACATTCAATTATCTGGCAACAGCTCTGGTGGACATTCCTGCAGTCAGCATGCCAATTGGACGCTCCCTCAAAACTTGATACATCTGTGGCATTGTGTTGTGTGACAAAACTGCACATTTTAGTGGCCTTTCCTTTCCCCAGCACAAGGTGCACCTGTAGAATGATCATGCTTTTTAGTCAGATTCTTGATATGCCACACCTGTCAGGTGGATTATCTTGGCAAAGCAGAAATGCTCACTAACATGGATGTAAACAAATTTGTGCACAACATTTGAGAGAAATAAGCTTTTTGTGTGTAAGGAACATTTCTGGGATCTTTTATTCAGCTCATGAAACACGGTACTACCACTTTATATTTTTGTTCAGTGTAATATCAACACTTATACTTAGTTTTTGAGAAATTATATGCCTTTTAAACATTGCCTAGTGTCTTGTCATTCCGTTACCAAAAACCCACATATCTTGAAGATCTTTTCTAATTTCTCTCCCCAATGAGGAGGGAAGATAATGAAAGTTCACAGAAGTATCAAGTAAAGGTAGACCTGGTGCAGTGTTTGTATTAATATCAATTTCGTTTAAATTAAGTGATAAACGAATTTTGTTACTAAATCGGTAACAGAATTACCTACTAATCAGTAACAGAGTTACTGCAATTAAATTGACTATAATGGTAAATCATAGTAGCTACAAACCAGGGTTGGGTCACCTGCTACTGTCCACCCTTGCACTGGCATACTGTTTTTCAGCTCATAACTGTTCTCTTTCTCTTTCTGTCTTCTGGTGGTCAAGGCAAGAGTGTGAAAACAATCTGGACAACCTCTTGCTCTCCCTCTCTCTCTGCCTTTCTCTCTCTCTCCAATTAATGTCACCCTCTTACTGACACCTACCCATGAGCCCCCTCTTTTGATTTACTGTAACTAGCATCCTCATCTTCTGCTCCAAAAAGTGGAGACTTCATTGTTGTTGAGTGTATTGGGGAAAGCAAAGCCAACAAATCACTCAAATGTAACACATGTAAATACCATTGAGAGTGATGACATACATGTTGCACAATTCTACAGAAAGTGATTTGTGTTAATAATTGTTTTTTTTTAAAAATATAACCTTTATTTAACTAGGCAAGTCAGTTTAGAACACATTCTTATTTACAATGGCGTTCTACACCGGACAAACTCAGACGACGCTGGGCCAATTGTGCACCGCCCTATGGGACCAATCACAGCTGGTTGTGATACAGCCTGGATCATTAACAAGCCCACTGACGCTTACGGCTTCCAACACTGGTAGCAGACGATAAATAACATTTTCATTTTGCAGAGGCCATCCCTGAGGTAAACTACGACCAGAATGAGTGTCAGTGTGTCTGGCCTACATGTATTTTTTGTCTGGAAAATGACTCTGAAAACCTTTTCTTTCTTTTTTTTTACACCAAAAGGGAAGGCTTTGAAATAAGCCTTTGATATATCAGGCTACAACAGATAATGTTTCAAACCTACCAGGGTTAAGGTGAACACTTATGCCTACAAAACGCATATTTAAATGTATGCACAAGATACATGTAATAAGCCACAAAGAGAACATAAGGGATTAACTGGTAATAAAGTATTATAATCCTTTATAAGGCAATACATTTTTCAGTTGTAATGTTTGAACCCAAAGGCTTTCAAAAATAATTGGTATTTCTTTAACACATTACACATGCCCTGAATGCCTTGAGACCATCCGGTCTGTTATGCTACTGCATCAGGACTGTGCATATAGGGCCATCTTGAGGTTTTAAAATGAAATACAATGTAATGACATGACAAAACATTGTCATGCATTAGTTTTCGGTTATTTCATTCTAAACTGCATTAATTGTTCCAGTGAGCTGATTGGTTGTTCCAAGTAGAGTAGCTCAGGGGATACAGGTGATAGTAATCAAAGGCTTAGCCCAAAAACACAAGTGCATGGAGTTTGGGCTCATACTGTGTAAATTGTAAATTATTAGAAAGTATTTTGTTTTATTCTTGTTTTGAACATAGCTTCATACCTAATTTGTTTAACCCTTTCACATACCAAAGCAGGTTAATTTCCCTATCCCTATAGGTGTACACACAACATATTGCAGATCTATATGTCTGAAGTGAATTTAACATGTTGTACATATCTTTACACATCTTGGTATTATGGGAGGACAACAAACTGCTGTTTGTGTTACAGATGTGTTCATTTGAGAAAAGGGCTATACCACAGTCCAATCCAAGATCATTAACCAAGACCCAGGATTAAGAGACCCAGCCTGGTAGGAAACAGCAAGTACTTAACAGTTGATATACCCTTTGTAAATGGACATCTTGCAACCAAATATCCTAGCTCATATTGGAGAAAGGGTACCTTTAAAAAATTGGAAATGTGAATGAATTATTTTGGGGTTTGATGTGTACTAAAGGGAGAGATCATTTAAAACCCCAAAGAAGACACAATTTGACCACAGGTTCCTCATTTCTCTGGTCACTGGATCATATTTCAAGAGCATCTGAAACCAAACAACTTCTCTTAAAAAATGGCCTATGTGGGATCGATATTAGTCAATCGTTTATTCTAGTGTCAAAATGTACTTCAAAGTGTAAATATGATCATGTTGGTCATAAGTCAGTCTCATCCAAAATTGAGATTTGCAAGATAATTAGGGAAAAAATATATATTTTGCTGAATGAAGGGTAATGTAACAGTTTTGGTTTTATCTCAAAACCTGCCAAAAAAACTCAAACCTAGCAAAAACTTAAAACTGACCCTGACCTTCACCAAACCCTTAACCTAACTTTAGTCCCCCCAAAATGATTCTGAAATGAAATATCGGTTTGGGTGTGAGGCATGCCCTCATAGCCTTTCCCCATTTCCTAATGAGGAGTTGAAACCAAGGCTAAATCAGGAAGTTCAGTTCCCTTTAAAGGGTGACTGCATTTCCTGATTTGGCTTTGTTTGAGATTTGGTTTATTAAGAAATGCTAGCAGCCATAGCGCCCCACAGCATAGGTGTCATAATACCCATAAAACAAGGTGGTCAAACAGCAAAATGGTTCCAATCATTTTTTCACCATTCATTTTTAAATTAGCATTTCAAAAACCGCTCTGTGCTCACAGGGAAAAAACTGGCTCCAAATTCCCTCTATTTGTGTTACTACCTGGACCTACCATTTGGTTTTGAAGTATTGAAACCAAACCATATGATTTGAATGAAAAGTATTTTAATAAACATGAAAAGGTGAATGTAAGTATTGCTCATCATTTCAAATAGGCTACATGTCATATTAAACAGCATATAAACACCGGAAAGCAGGAAAGCAGGACAGCAGCGGAAAATATCCTCTCTACACTTGCAGAACCACTGGGGACCCTAAACACCCTTTTAGCCACTCTTGCCAGGGTTTTATGAAAAATGACCCAATCAATAAATTACACAATGAAAATGGGACAATATTTTCATGTTGCACATCTTTTAGTTGTCTCAATGTATAGTTGGTTCGAGGTTTTGAAATCATTGAAATGTGGAGCTATTGACCTTTTAAAAAGTATCCCATGTATATTGTGTAATTTACTGATGGTCCCTAACTAGCCCATAGGGATATCATATGTCACACCAAATTTACCATGGGTATTATGATCAGAATGGTCATTTGCATCTGTGCTCAGAATATAAGATTACTTGGGTGCTGCCAGCTGTGGGCATGAGGGAAGAATTCTATAAACCCAACCCACGGAAAAACGTACAATACCCTTCATTCTGTGACACCTTGTTTTCGTATTATTTTGCAAATCTCCGTTTTGGATGAGACCGACTTTATGACCAAAATTATCATATTTACACTAGTCAATTTTGACAGTAGAATACATGTTTCTTACTCATAGCAATGCCACATATTACATTTTCAAAACGAGAAGTTGCTTTTAGGTGCATTCGCTCTTGAAGTCAGCCGTTTTCAAAACCTCAATAGGAAAAATTATTCAGCGCAGATATACGACTAGACTTCCGTTGTTTAGACAATATTATATACCTGTTGTATTCAGTGCATGTGACAAATACAACTGATTTGATTTGAATAAAATAAAGTAACTTCTAATGTCCAAACTACAATGTAAAATGGCACATGTGGAAAGTCACTGGTAGACTTGGCCCTACATTTAGAGACACTTGTGAATCTTAAAAATGTGATTCATATTTTTCTTCATGCTCGTTAACCAAGAACATATTAGATGAGGTTGCTGGTGCTCGGGTGGCCAATGTGTTGCGCAGTCCTTGTGGATTCTCAGGGGCCTACAGGCCATATAAATCAAAGTGTAGGTCAACATTCCCCTAAAATATTTAAAAAGTCCTTTAATAAAAATGTAAACACGCCAAATCTAATAAAATCACTTTTCTAAACATAAGGCCAAAATATCATTTTTGTTGTTGTAAAACACAGGCAGACCATAGAGCTGAATTTGAATGGTCTGGAATGTTACGCAGCACGAGAAGGATACCCAAGGATCATCCCCCCTCCCAACGCCCACGCACGCGAGAGGGGGGAGAAAGTGCTTTGTCAATGTGGACAGACGACGCTGGGAGCGGCAGAGATTGAAACAAAGTTTACGAATATCTCTCTCGGAATAAACAAAAAAAAACTGATCTGTTGGATTGTAAACATTGTTTCAATACTCCCTTCGTCGTGGACGGGGACACTGAAATACAGTAAGTCACGTCGCTACTTTGTAACCCTAACCCTGTGTGGCACTGCTGAACTCGAATGACAACCGTTGCGTCGCTGAGATAGCAATAGCCGTGACTTGAATATCGTCTTCTATGCAACAAGTTGTGGTCTTGAATGGGGTTTTAACTGAAGATATTCAGTTCCAATATTTACACGCTATAGCTACATAGCACGTATAGTAGCCTAGTTAAGCATTAAAAAAAAAAAAAAATTGCAGGCAACTTTCTTCGTTTTCTATGCGCTATGGTGCTCGAGCCAATATTCACAGTCGTTGTGATTCCCTGGTCTACCGTTTGGTAAGAAAAGATCGAAAATTGACTTACGCACATTTTTATTTTAACGTTGTCTACCGAAGATTACAGCTACGATTTGGTTAATTCAAGGTCCAGGAAGCTATAAAACATAATCCTAGTACTAGTGAGAAAAAATAAAATACAAATCACAGTTGACCAATTTTTGCATTAATCCGCAGCCACGGCCTAAATTATTTTGGATGAAATAAATGTATCCTAGTCTACATGTGCTTTCCAAGAAATGCAGGATTTGCCCACACTGTAACTCATAAGAGACATACATTACCGATCATTTTCCTGTTTTTGGAGAATCAATAATCAGATACTACTAGCCTAGATTGCAACATGCACTCTCTATTTTTGTAAAAACCGATAAACAGTAATGTAGTTTTGAGTTTGCCCCTTGTCTGGGTGGTGAAGACCGTTATGATAGCCTCACCACAACATCATTTCACCTTCTGTGATTTCTAGTCAATAATTGTTGTTTTTGTGCCTCAAAAGTTTCTTCTTAATTTTTTTCATCTTTCAGACTTTCAACCCTTAATGCATTTTAGCGCTGACATTTTTGGGGAAGTAGTTAACCATGATGGTAAGACTGGCCCTTCACCTGGTTGCAACATACGCTGTCTGCCTGTCTGTGTGTCTGGTTGCGTCAGTCTGGGGAGATCCCTGCCTCATCATCAGTGAAGTCAACGCAGACAACCCCAAACTGGACACCACTGAGTTTGTTGAGCTCTACCACACCAGCGGCCAGAGGGCCTCACTGGAAGGCTACACCCTGGTGTTCTACAATGGAAATGGCAACATAGCCTACAAAGTACTGGACCTGAAGGGCCACACCACAGATGACCGGGGCTTCTTCCTGGTTGGCTCGGTGGACATGCAGCCAAAACCGGCCATCCCCCTCCCACCCAACACCGTCCAGAATGGCCCAGACGCCATCGCACTCTACCACACGTCTGCGGCACGCTACGGGGAGAAGATGAACGCCACAGCCGTGGGGCTGGTGGATGCCATCGTGTACATGACGCGGCGGTCCGGGGGCGCAGAGGTCCTGGCTGAGACGTTGACCCCTGGGGAGTCGGCCTTCGTGGAGGACGAGGGGGCCCACGAGGGGGATGAGTCCATCGAAAGGTGCCTGATCTCTGGGGAAAGCTGGGGCTTCCAGGTGGACCTGCCATCACCTGGCCAACGCAACCGCTGCATCCCCCCTGATCCCAGCACTGCCACCACGCGTATCAGCGAGCTGAAGCTGGGAGGGGGGCAGGTGGACGGGTTTGTGGAGCTAAGCGAGTCCCAGGCTGCAGGGCCTCTGGTGCTGCTGGTGCTGGACGGGCGGACAGACACGGTTAGCGAGAGTGTCGACGTGCACACCTCCAGGGAAGGCCTGATCTCCATCACCATCGACAAGAACAACATGAAAGGTCAGTGAACCTGTACCTGGAGGAGCTCCTACTGGTCTTCAGGGCTGAGAAAAGCTTCATATCTCTTCATTGGGAGGTCTTGCAGAGATTTCTATGAGTCGAGGAGCTGGACCTGTGTATTTTGTGTGTGAAATTATATCTACGCAAATTGTTTCACGTCCTGTGTATGAAAAGTGCCGTGTTTGTTGGTGTGAAAGCTATGTTGAGTGATTTAAGTTCTACTATGTTATACATCAGGAGATGAGTCGGGGGCAGTGGCGTTGTACAGTGGCAAGGCCTCTGACTTCCCTGTAGGCAGCCCCCTGAGCCAGACGCAGCCCCTAGACGCCTTTGTGTTCGCTGGACCAGGAAACCAACCCAGCGCCAACCTCACAGAGACCCTTATACCAGGCAGACAGCCCTATCAGCTCAGCGCCAGGTAATCCACCCACCCATACTCATCCAGCCACCCATCCATCTATTTATCTGTCTTAGGCTGAAGTACTAACCTTGCTGGTCTTTCTCAGGTTTGGGGAAGGAGGCCTCTACCTCAGTCGCTGTGGTGTGGCCAGTTGGACCAGAGACCCTGGTGTATTCTGGGAAGCGCCACAAACCCCCGGACAGCCCAACCAGTGCCCATGGCCAAAGATCTGCCCTCACGCCACTGGTGAGTGTTACATATTTCTCTATCACATTGACACCTTTACATTGGGGATGCTTTCGATTGGTGATACACATTATTGCATATAGGCAAATCGATTAGCTTCTAATCAATCATAGCCAATTAAATTCAATAAACATTTAGGATAATGAACATACATTGAATAGAATATAATTGCTATCTAACAATGTGTTTACAAACACGGGTATAAGAGCAATTTAATGTAAATAGTTACCAAATTGAAGAGACACTACTTTTTGGATAAATTATATTGAGTTTTGACCTGTTGCTATTTGGTAAATCTCCTTTTTCCGCTCTTCAGTGGTCCCTGGGGGTACGGAAGTGCCCCCTCACCTCCCTCCCTGGGGTCGGGGAGACTTTCTGATCAGCGAGGTAAATGCTGACAACCCGGGCCCAGCCGAGGATGGCGAGTTCATCGAGCTGTGGCACCCGTCGGGCCGCCGCGTCTCTCTGCAGGCCGTGTGGCTCCTCCTGTTCAGCGGACACAACAGCAAGCCCTACCGCGAGATCAGCCTCACAGGCCACTTCACCACTGCCCAAGGCTACTTCCTGGTGGGCAGTGATAGGCTGGTCCCGGCCCCCTCGATCCGCCTGCCACCCAACACCATCCAGAACGGACCGGACGCAGTGGCCCTGTACCGCAGCTCCTTCGGCCCGCCCTCTGCCTTTCAGACAGGGATCCCCACCCAGGGGTTGCTAGACGCGGTGGTGTACCGGCTGAGAGGCTCAGACAAGGACACCCAGGAGCTGAGCGATGCGTTGACCCCAGGACAGCTCCCCCTGCTGGAGGACTCGGAAGTGCAGCCCGGAGACGAGGCCTTGAGCCGCTGTAACGGCCTCCTGCCCGCCGACCAGTCTGCTTTCGTGGTGAGGACCCCTTCCTGTATTACATCAGCAGAGGCTATTTTCCAGAGTCCCTTAGCTATGGTACACTGAACAAAAATATAAACACAACATGTAAAGTGTTGGTCCCATGTTTCATGAGCTGAAAAAGATCCCAGACATTTTCCATACGCACAAAAAACGTATTTCTATCAAATTGTGTGTGCAAATTTGTTTACATCCCTGTTAGTGAGAATTTCTCCTTTGCCAATATAATCCATCCAGCTGACAGGTGTGGCATATAAAGAAGCTGATTAAACAATATGATCATTACTAGGGTTGCACATTTTGGGGAATATTCATAGGTGGAAACTTTCTGTGGGAATTATGCAAATTAATATTAATACCAATTAAATGTAGATGTAATATTTATTTATTTTTTATTTCACCTTTATTTAACCAGGTAGGCTAGTTGAGAACAAGTTCTCATTTGCAACTGCGACCTGGCCAAGATAAAGCATAGCAATTCGACACATATAACAACACAGAGTTGCACATGGAATAAACAAAACATACAGTCAATAATACAGTAGAGCAAAAGAAAACAAAAAGTCTATATACAGTGAGTGCATATGGAGACAGAAACATAAACCTTTTACCTTATCATAAGTAGACCTAATTGCAAATGATTAAATCCTTCCAATATAAATTTAAAAAACTATTTAGTTACGAATTTAACTTTAATTAAATGAGTTGACTCTTCACATGGGATGATTTCACTGAACAACAAAAGAAAGGGAATATTGAATGATCCCCAATGATCCATCGCATCTCCCAAAAACGTTTTCAACATGCATCTGTAAAATGATAGTCTAGAAACTAAAGCTTTGGTTGTCTTCCTCTCTGGCTTCCATGTCTTCTCCCTGGACCTCCTCAATGTCCACCTCTTGAACATCAGACTCTGAGGCCTCATCTTCACTGTCACTTTCCAACCTTGTTGAGGTTAGCTCGTGGTCAGTCTCAAAAAGCCTCATATTTGCCCAGATGGCAACCAGTTTTTCAACCCTTGTATTGGTCAGCCTGTTGCGTACTTTGGTGTGTGTTCCCAAACAAGGACCAGTTTTGCTCTGAGGTGGCTGATGTTGGTGGGATTTAGAGGATGATGGAGGCAACAGGGGAAAGAGCATCAGATCCACAAAGTCTATTCCACCAGGTGACTGATGAGATATGTTGGCACGACTGCCATATTGCATCTCCATCCCAAAGCCCTTGCTTGGAAGCGTACTTCGCCAGACTGCCAAGAACCTTGCCCTCATCCAGGCCAAGGTGGCGAGACACGGTAGTGGTGACACCATAGGCTTTGTTGATCTCTGCACCAGACAGAATGCTCTTGACAGCATACTTGGGGTCCAACATGTACGCTGCGGCGTGTATGGGCTTCAGGCAGAAGTCTTCACGCTTTTTGATGTATTTCAGAACTGCAGTTTCCTCTGATTTGAGCAACAGTGAAGTGGGCAGGGCAGTACGGATTTATTTTCTTACATCACCAGCGCAGTCTGAACATCAGACAGGATGGCATTGTCTCCCTCAATCCGTGCAATGGCTACTGCTATAGGTTTCAGGAGTTTCAGGCTGCTTACCACTCTCTCCCAAAATACATAATCCGGGAGGATCCTCTTGATTGGGCTGGCCATATCGGCAGACTGTGATATGGCCATTTCTTGGAGAGACTCCTTCCCCTCCAGGAGACTGGAGACTGTTGCTGGGCAGGTTCAATGTGGTGCTCTTATTCTTCTCACTTTGCTTGGTGAGGTAGATTGCCGCTATAACTTGATGACCCTTCACATACCTAACAATTTCCTTGGCTCTCTAGTAGGGTGTATCCATTGTTTTCAGTGCCATGATGTTCTTGAGGAGCTGATTCAATGCATGAGCAGCACAGCCTCTGGGTGTGATGTTAGGGAAGGACTCCTCCACTTTAGACCAAGCAGCCTTCATGTTCGCAGCATTGACTGTCACCAGTGCAAATACCTTCTGTGGTCCAAGGTCATTTTTGACTGCCTTCAGCTCATCTTCAATGTAGAGACCGTTGTCCCTTGTGTCTGTGCTCTTGTAGAATACTGGTTGAGAGATGGAGATGATGTAGTTAATTATTCCTTGCCCACGAACATTCGACCACCCATCAGTCTACTTTCTCTATGATTTGCTTGACTTTCACTTGAACTCTGTTGAACTCTGCATCCAGCAAATGAGTAGATAAAGCATGTCTGGTTGGAGGAGTGAATGCTGGGCGAAGAGCATTCAGAAATCTCTTCCAATGCACATTGCCTGTGAGCATCAGATGTGAACCAGTTGCATACACAGCTCGAGCAAGACATTCATCAGCATTTCTCTGACTACGTTCCTCCATTGAGTCAAAAAAACTTCTGATTCAGGAGGACCATGAGCTGCTGCTATCGATAAGGTGTCTGATTCATCATTTTCAGCTCGAATAGAAGTAGAAGGACTTTTCTCAGAGGTTGCTTGTTGTGAGTGCTGAGGGAACTTTATGCACTTGGCCAGATGATTCTGCATCTTTGTTGCATTCTTCACATATGATTTGGCACAGTATTTGCAAATGTAAACAGCTTTTCTTTCACATTAGCTACTGGTAAATGTCTCCACACATCAGATAGTGCCTGTGGCATTTTCCTGTAAAGATGATAAAAAATGAGTAAAAAAAACCCAAATACAATTCCATGTACATATAAATTGTTAAGCAGTTAGATTAAACAACTCCTTTGTAAGATACATGTTTTTAAATGAAACATGTATGGAAAAAGGTGAACACTCCTTAGGCTCAAGCAAGCTAAAACCCACATGGTAGCAAAAACTAACTAGCAGAAACTGTTAACCTGTTATGGATAGGGGGCAGTATTTTCACGGCCGGATAAAAAACGTACCCGATTTAATCTGTTTATTACTCCTGCCCAGAAACTAGAATATGCATATAATTGTTTGATTTGGACAGAAAACACCCTAAAGTTTCTAAAACTGTTTGAATGGTGTCTGTGAGTATAACAGAACTCATATGGCAAGCCAAAACCTGAGAAGATTCCGTGCCCTCTCTGACCATTTCTTGGCCTTCTTTAGCCTCTTTCATGAAAACAGAGGATCTCTGCTGTAACGTGACACTTTCTAAGGCTGCCATAGGCTTTCAGAAGGCGCCACAACATTGAATGATGACTCTGAAGTCCCTGGCTGAAAAACAGTAGCGCATTTGGATAGTGGTCGATCTTTGAATGAAAACGATGTCTCCCGGTCGGAATATTATCGCTATTTTACGAGAAAAATCGCATAAAAATTGATTATAAACAGCGTTTGACATGCTTCGAAGTACGGTAATGGAATATTTTGAATTTTTTTGTCACGATACGCACCGGCGCGTCACCCTTCGTTACCCTTCGGATAGTGTCTTGAACGCACAAACAAAACGCCGCTATTTGGATATAACTATGGATTATTTGGAACCAAACCAACATTTGTTGTTGAAGTAGAAGTCCTGGGAGTGCATTCTGACGAAGAACAGCAAAGGTAATCCAATTTTTCTTATAGTAAATCTGAGTTTGGTGAGTACCAAACTTGGTGGGTGTCAAAATAGCTAGCCTGTGATGGCCGGGCTATCTACTCAGAATATTGCAAAATGTGCTTTCACCGAAAAGCTATTTTAAAATCGGACACCGCGATTGCATAAAGGAGTTCTGTATCTATAATTCTTAAAATAATTTGTTTTTTGTGAACGTTTATCGTGAGTAATTTAGTAAATTCACCGGAAGTGTTCGGTGGGAATGCTAGTTCTGAACGTCACATGCTAATGTAAAAAGCTGTTTTTTGATATAAATATGAACTTGATTGAACAAAACATGCATGTATTGTATAACATAATGTCCTAGGAGTGTCATCTGATTAAGATCATCAAAGGTTAGTGCTGCATTTAGCTGTGGTTTTGGTTTTTGTGACATTATATGCTAGCTTGAAAAATGGGTGTCTGATTATTTCTGGCTGGGTACTCTCCTGACATAATCTAATGTTTTGCTTTCGTTGTAAAGCCTTTTTGAAATCGGACAGTGTGGTTAGATAAAGGAGTCTTGTCTTTAAAATGCTGTAAAATAGTCATGTTTGAAAAATGGACGTTTTTGGATTTTTCGAGGAGTTTGTAATTCGCGCCACGCCCTATCATTGGATATTGGAGCGGTGTTCCGCTAGCGGAACATCTAGTTAGAAATGATTTAAACACGCATTGCTGTAGGCTACTATTTACTAGTTAACAAAAAAATCATGTATGTCATATAAAATATATTCACCCCACCCAGTATTGTAATCCAAACTTACTAGATAACATGTAGTCCTTGGCTCAGACAGTGTAGTAGTGTGGGCTCAATAGCGTCTCATTAGTGTGCAAGATCTTGAGAATCAGCTGTACATGTGATGGAAGAATGCACTGTGCCTGCAGAGGGTTGCAATTCCATTGAATTGGGGATAGTTTAACCAAAATATGCCACAAGACCTAGAATTGCCTTATGTGTATCCCACAAAAAAGGGTCACTGTTATAAGATTTCAAATTCAACTTTTTGGTTGAATTTTAGGAGAATTCCCCAAATTCCCGGGCTTAACTTCCCATGGAAAATTTACGGAAAATTCACAGAAATTTACCAGAAAGTTTCCGACCCTTTGCAACCCTAATCATTACACAGGTGCACCTTGTGCTGGGGACAATAAAAGGCCACTCTAAATTGTGCAGTTTTGTCACACAACACAATGCCACAGATGTCTCAAGTTTTGAGGGAGAGGGCAATTGGCATGCTGACTGCAGTAATGTCCACCAGAGCTGTTGCCATAGAATAGAATTAGTTAATTTCTCTACCATATGTCGCCTCCGACGTCATTTCAGAGAATTTGGCTGTACTTCCAACCGCAGGCCACGTGTATGGCGTTGTAGGGGCGAGTGGTTTTCTTATGTCAACGTTGTGAGCAGAGTGCCCCATGGTGGTAGTGGGGTTATGGTATGGGCAGGCAGGCAAAAGCTATGGACAACCAAGACATTTGCATTTTATCGATGGCAATTTGAATGCAGAGAGATACCGTGACGAGATTCTGAGACCCATTGTCATGCCATTCATCTGCCGCTTCAGCATGATAATGCACAACCCCATGATGCAAGGATCTCTGCACGATTCATGGAAGCTTAAAATGTCCCTGTTCTTCCATGGACTGCATACTCACCAGACATATCACCCATTGAGCATGTTTGGGATTCTCTGGATCGACGTGTACGAGACCGCGTGTTCCAGTTCCCGCCAATATCCAGCAACTTCGCACAGCCATTGAAGAGGAGTGGGACAACATTCCACAGGCCACAATAAACAGCCTGATCAACTCTATGCAAAGGAGATATGTTGCGCTGCATGAGGCAAATGGTGGTCACACCAGATAGGGGTGTGGCTCACCATTTTTTTTTTTAAAGGTACCAACCGATGCATATCTGTATTCCCAGTCGTGAAATCTATAGGTTAGGGCCTAAAGAATTCATTTCAATTGTCTGATTTCCTTATATGAACCTTAACTCAGTAAAGTATTTGAAACTGTTGCATTTTATATTTTTGCTAAAACAACCATAATATGCCATGCCCTTTGCCCTCAAGGATACTTGGTCTTTTCACTATAAAATATATCTCTCTTCCAATTTTTTGTTAACTTATTGGAATGGAACAACTATAAATCAAATGTATTGTTCATATACACATGGTTAGCAGATGTTATTGCAAGTGCAGCAAAATGCTTATGCCGAGTACTCAGACAAAACAAGTATTGTAACGGATATGGAGAATTTCCCAAATACGAATATGACTCGGGTATTTTTGTAATTATCCGTGATTGGGGGAAAAAAAGAAATTTTCAGCTGCCAGCACACATCTCTCTCTCCCTCAAACAGTGTGAAGTGCTGTGTGCTCCAAACAACTATTGGCTAGTTCTTCTGTCTGTAAAGAAACGTGGCGGGGTATCAGTTGAGCCTGCCGCAACGATTGGATTAGAACAAGCCGCTCTCCCTCGGCTCTCATTTTCCCCGGACAGACACTCACACAGTCAGTCGTCTTAGGGCACAAGTCTCCCCTTCTCCAAACATTGTGTATAAATCAGAATCCGTAGCTAGTCGTTGTTGTTCAATCTAGTTATTTCCTGTCGACTTTGCTCAGGCTATATGGTGGTTTTAGTCTGTCTACTAGGGGTTGTTTAGTAGGTCTTCTTTTTCTGTCTGTTGCTGACGTCATCTGTCGCGGTCCAAGCCACTGCATGCTTGCTTGCTGTTATTATTTCTTCTCACCCAGGCAATTTTACAGAGCGTCAGATCATTAGAAAGTAAAATGACAAATGTAGATTGTTTTTATTTTGATTGATCAAATGTTGTGGCATAAGAAGTTTTGCTTCTCTCAAAAGTGAAACAACATACGGGGCAAGCAAATTAGCCCAGCCTCATCTCTAAATCTGTGTCTGGAATAAATGCAGGCAGTAGAAGCCAGCCATGCATTAGGCTATTTATTAGCCGTCGTTGATAATTGGACTAAGTAAGTAAATCATGTGCCTTTTCATATGTCGGGTCGTTTAACAATGTGTGTGAAGGAACATAACGATGTGCTCTGAGATGCACTCTGAGTGATAGTGCAGTGATGTGTACTTGTGGTATAGGCTTTACCGGCATTTGAACCACACTTCTGGGTTTTCCGATCACGAGTAAATCTGAGTATCAGGGTGTGATTAAAAATGGATACGATCACGAATACAAGTATGACAACATCGGCACAACCCTGCTCTAACCAGTTGTATTTTGCTCATTGTTTGGCTATTGCGTAACTAGAAAGAAAGCATTTACTTATCTGGCATCTTCCTGTGTACTAGAAAGAAGATATTTGGGACGTTGCCCCAGTCTGTCTATTAGATAGCCAGGGCACCTGTTCAATTGGCAAGCTATTGTACCATTGAACGCCTATCAATTCTATTGTTCTTCAGGTAGCCCCACCCACACCTCTGAGGGAGAACTCTTGTCCCCGTCCACCCCCTCCCCCTGAGGGCGTGGTCATCAGTGAGGTGGGCGGTGCTCGCTGGACCAACCACAGCCGGCAGAGGGGGTTTGTGGAGCTGCTAGGACCGCCCCTGACCTCCCTACAGGGCCTGGTCCTGACAGTGTTTGAAGAGAATCGCACCGGTACGACCATGGCCCTACCCCTGACCAGTATCACCGACCACAACGGCTTCTACCTCATCGGGAACGTCACCGGAGCAGGTGAGAGCAGGGTGATGTTCACAAAAAAATGGTGTGAAACGGGGAGGGACTATTTGCACAACATTTTGAAACGTTTTGTTGCCCTAATAAACAGTAACCTGGAAAGATAAACGGAACAAATAAAACAAAGTGTATATTTCTCTCACACGTTCCCTCCCTCACCTGGTCTATAATCTCTCCACTATCTCTCTCACAGACCAGGTGTTTCCCGAGGGGGCCACAATTCCGGCCAATGGAGCCGTAGTGCTGTGTTCTGACACAGTCACTGTGTGTAGGGCTGGTACCACCCTAACCAACAGCACTCTCCGAGACACCCTAGTGTTCAGTAATGACCTGAGACTTCTCATTAAACTCTCAGCCATCAGAGGGCAGCAGGTGATGCCTGTACTCAGGTAGGAATGAAATTCACTTGTTTTTACTGCTGAGAATAAAACTCTTCATCAAGGTATATAGATCAAGTGAAGCTAGACAGTCTTTTCTTAGGGACCGGTTCAGTCCGATCCGCTTTAGCTGACATTTGCATAGCTGATGTTTTGACAGTGTCAGAGGTGGAAATGCATTAGAAAGCTGTCAAATCCACAAGCGGCTGCCGCAATGATATCTAAACCGGACATTTCCATTGACTGCACCGAGTCGGATTAAGAGAAATCCCATGCAGCCTTGTTTACAAGTTCAAACAATGGAATGTGAGATGTAATCTACACCACAATTAGGCTGATAGAAATTCTCGTAATTTTTTTTCTTTAAGGATTTTCAATTTGAGCATTATGATTTCTATTATTTCTAAGACGATGCCAGGATCGCAATATTCTTTCCATGGCAAAAATGAAAACAAGAAGCAGACAACTCTTTGGTCCTTTATAAACCTGCTGTATGTAAAATATTGTGTGCTACAGCTTGGAAAATAAATTAAAGGTGACTCTGGATGACAACATAATGATGTTTGTTTCCAACATTAGGGCTGGTTTCCAGTGATACTGGTATCGTCCCGGCCCTATTTCTATATAGGCTACGCTTTCTCGTTCTGAACTTCAAACGCGGGTGGGACAGGTATGGCTCCGTGACAATGATCACAAGAGCAGCTGCTCACCGATTTGACAGCTCAAACGCAGTTCCTCAGACACCTCAAACATCAGCTATGTGGGTGTCTACTATCGCCAGTTAACATCGATCTGATTGAATCTAGGCCTTAATGTCAATAAATATACCTTGCATGTGTGTGCACGCGCATCTCTGTGTACGCTACAGGTCAGTGGAGGAAGGTCCTGTGTCTCTCAGCCGTTGCTCCTGCTGTGAGGCGAGAAGCCCTTCCTCCTGGACCAGCTCCTCCCCCACCCCACGCTTGACCAACATCTGCCCCAGCCCCGCCTTCTCCAGCGACATCGACCTATGCTTGGCGCCCCTCTCCGGTGATTGGCAGGAGCACCCAGGAAGTAAGCCATGTCATCCATATTTCTTGGGAAATGGGGCTTATTATGAGTATTTTAAGAAAAGGGAAGTGTAAATAGAAATTGACGCTAGTAGCACACATTTCCGGAATGATTAGAGGAATAATTCTGTCTGCTGCATGACTAGACAATTTGTCTGACATGGTGTATTCGAGGTGTTGTATTTTTAAGTGCGTAATACATAATATAATGTTCAATCAAGTGGTCTCAACTCATTAGTATCTCTAATGGCTTATGTACCGTCCTTAACCATACTAACGCTCACTGTTTCCTTCTTTCTCTATCTGTTGCTCTCTTTCTGTGTCAGACTGCAGTGGGCTGGTGCAGGGTCACAGTGAGATGGATGTGGCTGGCTACCTGGAAGAAAGATGTCACTGTGGTATCTCTGCCCTCTACCTGCAGGGTGAGACACAACACTCTTGCATTACAGAGACAACAAACACACACATACACACACACACACACACACACACACACACACACACACACACACACAGGGCACACCAGTGGAGGCTGGTGACGTGAACATGTTTGGATGGCAGACCCATGGTATAGGCGCAGAATGCACAGAGATTTTGAAAAAATCGTCAAAGACAAATTTATTTTAATTTTAACCTAAAACATTTAAGAGACATATTATGGGGAATGAGAGGGCTACTTAGTGTGGGGAAGGGATCACAGCAGTGACTGAATGAGGCATGGGTTGAGGTGTTCAGAGGCTTCTGTGTAGGACAGGCTCATCATGAATGGATGGTGTTGGAGAAGAGTTCCAACACTTCCACTGAGGGCAGGACAGGATTTGACTGGGATAGACCGAAGAACAATAACACGACGCGGTTACAAAAAGTCATGAGAAGGATTTAGTCCTAGCAAGGATTAAAATCCCGTTGAGGTGTAGTAATGTCAATGTGTATGTGATTGACTCTACATACAGTAATGAGAGAAAATGGACAGGGCTACTCGGTGCTTGGAGATTCATTGCGCCACTGGATGAGACAACAAATGAGACATGGCTTCAGTTCATATCAGGAGGGAATTGACACTGGGAACAGGAGTGGACTTTTTAGGGGGTGGATCAGCTTTAATATTGCTTCCAATGTAATTGTCTGCATCATTTCCAATCCCATATATATATATATATATATCACACACACACACACACAGTTGAAGTCAGAAGTTTACATACACTTAGGTTGAAGTCATTAAAACTTGTTTTTATCACTCCACAATTTTCTTGTTAACAAACTATAGTTTTGGCAAGTTGGTTAGGACATCTACTTTGTGCATGACACAAGTAATTTTTCCAACAATTGTTTACAGACAGATTATTTCACATATAATTCACTGTATCACAATTCCAGTGGGTCAGAAGTTTACATACACTAAGTTGACTGTGCCTTTAAACAACTTGGAAAATTCCAGAAGACGATCTCATGGTTTTAGAAGCTTCTGATAGGCTTATTGACATCATTTGTGTCAATTGGAGGTGTACCTGTAGATGTATTTCAAGGCCTACTTTCAAATTCAGTGCCTCTTTGCTTGACATCATGGGAAAATGAAAATAAATCAGCCAAGACCTCAGAAAAAGAATTGTAGACCTCCACAAGTCTGGTTCATCCTTGGGAGCAATTTCCAAACACCTGAAGGTACCACGTTCATCTGTACAAACAGTAGTACGGTGGTATAAACACCATGGGACCATGCACCCATCATACCGCTCAGGAAGGAGATGTGTTTTTTCTCCTAGAGATGAACGTACTTTGGTGCGAAAAGTGCAACTCAATCCCAGAACGACAGCAAAGGACCTTGTGAAGATGCTGGAGGAAACCGGTACAAAAGTATCTATATCCACAGTAAAACGAGTCCTATATTGACATAACCTGAAAGGCCGCTCAGCAAATAAGAAGCCACTGCTCCAAAACCGGCATAAACAAAAAACAGACTACGGTTTGCAACTGGACATGGGGACAAAGATCGTGCTTTTTGGAGAAATGTCCTCTGGTCTGATGAAACAAAAATGTAACTGTTTGGCCATAATGACCATAGTCATGTTTGGAGGAAAAAGGGGGAAGCTTGCAAGCCGAAGAACACCATCCCAACCGTGAAACACGGGGGTGGCAGCATCGTGTTGTGGGGGTGTTTTTCTGCAGGAGGGCCTGGTGCACTTCACAAAATAGATGGCACCATGAGGATGGAAAATTATGTGGATATACTGAAGCAACATCTCAAGACATCAGTCAGGAAGTTAAAGCTTGGTCGCAAATGGGTCTTCCAAATGGACAATGACCCCAAGCATATTTCCAAAGTTGTGGCAAAATGGCTTAAGGACAACAAAGTCAAGGTATTGGAGTGGCCATCACAAAGCCCTGACTTCAATCCCCATAGAACATTTGTGGACAGAACTGAAAAAGTGTGTGCGAGCAAGGAGGCCTACAAACCTGACTCGGTTACACCAGCTCTGTCAGGAGGAATGGGACAAAATTCACCCAACTTATTGTGGGAAGCTTGTGGAAGGCTTCCCGAAACATTTGACCCAAGTTAAACAATTTAAAGGCAATCCTACCAAATACTAATTGAGTGTATGTAAACTTCAGACCCACTGGGAATGTGATGAAATAAATAAAAGCTGAAATAAATTATTATTCTGACATTTCACATTCTTAACATAAAGTGGTAATCCTAACTGACCTAAAACAGGGAATTTTTACTAGGATTAAATGTCAGGTATTGTGAAAAACTGAGTTTAAATGTATTTGACTAAGGTGTATGTCAACTTCCAACTTCAACTGTATTTTCCTTTCCATGGTAGCTATTTTTGTTAACTTTCTATTAAAATGTATTACCATTTTATTGGTAATCTACACGGTAATGTAAAATAAATATGTTTGTGATCCAATACTTAATATACTTAGTACACTTATCATAATTTGGTTTTAATCCAGAGATGTTAGAAAAGTATCTAGATCATATATGAGGGTGTGAAGGGATTCTATTTGTGGATTTAAAAGAAAACAACATGAATCATCAGCGTACAATGACACCTTTGTTTTTAAGCCCTGGATTTCTAATCCCTTTAATTTTATTGTTGGCTCTGATTTTAACAGCAAACATTTCAATGGCAATAATGAATAGATATGCCAATGGTGGACAACCTTGTTTTACTCCTCTTGACAGTTTAAATCTTTCTGAGATGTGGCCATTATTTACTATTTTACACTTAGGGTTACTATATATAACTTTAACCCATTTTATAAGAGATTCTCCAAAATTGAAGTGTTCCAGGCATTTGTATATAAACTCCAGTCGTACTTTATCAAAGGCCTTTTCAAAGTCAGCTATGAATACCAGGCCTGGTTTCCCAGATATTTCCTAGTGTTCTATTGTTTCCAGTACTTGTCTTATATTATCTCCAATGTATCGTCCACGTAAAAAAAAAAGTTTGATTCGACAATAGCTTTTTTAATTTAATGCGCTAAGCATTTAGCTATACTTTTTGCGTCACAACACTGAAGTGTAAGAAGCCTCCAATTGTTTTAAATGGACAGGATCTTTATATTTACCACTTGGATCCTGTTTCAGTAATCATGAAATCAGACCTTCTTGTTGGGTGTCAGATAATCTACCAATTATATAGGAGTGGTTAAAACATGCTAATAACGGTCCTCTGAGTATATCAAAAAAGGTTTGGTATACCTCCTGGTATACCATCCAGCCCTGGAGTTTTCCCAGACTTAAAGGCTTCAATTGGAGGGGACTTAGCTGTAAATACAAATGGCAGATACATTTCATTACAGCAGCGCCAACATAAGTTTGGGAAACAAGTTTCTCCATGAAGTTAAACTCAAGACAATTCAGAGTTCTCTCTCTCCTGATATGAGGGACAAGTCAAACAGACTGCGCATCTCACCCACTTGACACATCAAAGTAACCCAAGAAACATTCCCGAATAAACCCCTGATCATCCATATACCTAACGATAAATAACAAATGTGAGCGACAGCTGATGTCTGTGGTTTCATCCATTTGCCATGCGAAAAAATGTGCTGCGTTAACCTGACTGTTAATCTCACTCATTCTGAATTGATTCTGACATCCCAGATAATACAGTAGAAACTTTCATATGCCCAGCAAGTAAAGCATCATAACGTGCACTTACCTCTGCAAGCTCCTTGTAGTTGCCCTTGTTAGCTGAAGTTTCCCTCTCATCATTCCCCTTTGCTTTGTCCCATAACGTAGCGGTATGAAGCAATGTGTCCCCTACAGGTCAACACTTACGTGCCCAAAAATACAGTATCTCTGTATCTTAGCTTCTCGTTGTGTTGCGATGTTTGAATACGTAGACCTTCGTCCATTACATGATCAACGCAACTTTTTCCCAGAAACTTGAATTTGATGTGGGAAATTAAACGGGTTCTTCAACAGGTCATCTACAAGTCTCTGCTAGGTAAAGCCACGCCTTAGCTCACTGGTCACCATAGCAGCACCCACCCGTAGCACGCACTCCAGCAGGTATATCTCACTGGTCACCGCCAAAGCCAATTCTTCCTTTGGCCGCTTCTCCTTCCAGTTGTCTGCTGCCAGTGACTGGAACGAACTGCAAAAATCACTAAAGCTGGAGACTCTTACCTCCCTCACTAGCTTTATGCACCAGCTGTCAGAGCAGCTCACAGATCACTGCACCTGTACATAGCTCATCTGTAAATAGCCCATCCAATCTACCTCATCCCCATACTGTATTTATTTATTTATCTTGCTCCTATCTTGCTCCTTTGCACATTCATCTTCTGCACATTCTACCATTCCAGTGTTTTAATTGCTATATTGTAATTACTTCGCCACCATGGCCTATTTATTGCCTTACCTCTCTTATCCTACCTCATTTGCACATGCTGTATATAGATTTTTTTCTACTGTATTATTGATTGTATGTTTGTTTATTCCATGTGTAACTCTGTGTTGTTGTATGTGTTGAACTGCTTTGCTTTATCTTGGCCAGGTCGCAGTTGCAAATGAGAACTTGTTCTCAACTAGCCTACCTGGTTAAATAAAGGTGAAATAAAACATCCACTACATTGTCGTTAGCTAGCCAGTCTGGCAGAGAAATCTGCACTCTGGTAGCTAGCTAGCTACTTGTTACTAAAGTTAGCAGGGCAAATTTAAATAAATGGCACTAACTCGACACAGAAATAAAGTTTTAAGACCAAGAAAACAGTATATAATGTACCTCCTCCATCTCCTGTAGTTTGAAACAATGAATTTGAATGTAACAATAGCCTAAATATGCTTAACTATTTCAATCTATCCAACAATGTCACCAACTCACTAAGTTTTTAAATCGCATAGTACAACGTTCATTGTCTGATCCTTTGATTGGATGGACAACATGTCAGTTCGTACTGCAAAAGCATTGATTGATTGGAGGACGTCATCCAGAGTCGTCATAATTACCATGTAGGTCTATGGAAGGGGCCGAGAAGCACCAGCCTCTAGGTTTTGTATTGAAGTCAATGAAGCCAGAGGAGGATGGAAAATAGCTGTTCTCCGGCTATACCATGGTGCTACCCTAGACGGTGCTGTTGAGACTACTGTAGACCGTCATTGCAAAACTGTTTTAATCAGGTATTTGGACACGTGGATATATTGTATCGTTTTAACTAAAAAGGATAACGTTAAAGTAGGATGGTCCTCCCCTTCCTCTCATGAGCCTCCACTGGGGCACACTCATAATACATTTCCTAATTGATATACCCGCACATAACATTGTGCAATAGTCTGTTTTTTGTCATCCAATATTGAGGATGTGGGATTTGGTTTTATGTTTTCCATAATAGTGATTTTAGTGTGTCTGTGTCAGTGGCCAACTTCTCCTGTGCTGCCGGGTGGCTGCGTGTGCAGGGAAACATCCAGGCCCTGTCGGACCACCAGAGGGCCCTCATCCTCCAGACCTCCCCCACCCAGGGGGACACCTGTAACGGCCCGGCTACTGACCGACGCATGAGCACTGGTGAGCCCCCGCTTGAACAACATTCACTAACCTGGGTTGTGTTAACTAAGCACAAAACGGAAGAAAACTATCCGAAATGGGGAGGTTCTCTTTCAATTATTTCATTTGATATTTTAAATGTGGGGATTCATTAGGATCACCTACTTTTGAAAGAACCTATCAAAAGTGTCTGTAGAGTGGCAAATGAGGTGAGCCACTCCATCCCATCCTCTGGTTATTCTTGCTTCTTTTCCTCACGAAGAGCATTACTACTATAGCGCTCCTCAGATTGACTGGGCCCTTTTCCTGATTACCTGCTCACAAGTGAACGATGAAGGATATTGCTGCCGAGTGTAGGTCTTCCAACTAGAGGTCGACCCATTATGATTTTTCAACGCCGATACCGATTATTGGAGGACCAAAAAAGCCGATGCCTATTAATTGTCCGATTTTATTTATTTATTTTTATTTAAAATGTTGTTTTTTGTTGTTGTTTTTTTTGGTAATAATGACAATTACAACAATACTGAATGAACACTTATTTTAACTTAATATAATACATCAATAAAATCAATTTAGCCTCAAATAAATAATGAAACATGTTCAATTTGGTTTAAATAATGGAAAAACAAAGTGTTGGAGAAGAAGGTAAAAGTGCAATGTGTGCCATGTAAAAAAAGCTAACGTTTAATTTCCTTGCTCAGAACATGAGAACATATGAAAGCTGGTGGTTCCTTTTAACATGAGTCTTCAATATTCCCAGGTAAGAAGTTTTAGGTTGTAGTTATTATAGGACTATTTCTCTCTATACGATTTGTATTTCATATACCTTTGACTATTGGATGTTCTTATAGGCACTTTAGTATTGCCAGTGTAACATTATAGCTTCCGTCCCTCTCCTCGCTCCATCTGGGCTTGAACCCTGGAACACATCGACAACAGCCACCCTCGAAGCAGCGTTACCCATGCAGAGCAAGGGGAGCAACCACTCCAAGTCTCAGAGCGAGTGACGTTTGAAACGCTATTAGCGCGCACCCGGCTAACTAGCTAGCCATTTCACATCAGTTACACCAGCCTCATCTTGGGAGTTGATAGGCTTGAAGTCATAAACAGCGCAATGCATTGCGAAGGGCTGCTGGCAAAACGCACGAAAGTGCTGTTTTGAATGAATGCTTACGAGCATGCTGCTGCCTACCGTCGCTCAGTCAGACTGCTCTTTCAAATCATAGACTTAATTATAACGTAATAACACACAGAAATACGAGCCTTAGGTCATTAATATGGTCGAATCCGGAAACTATAATCTCGAAAACAAAACGTTTTTCCTGTCAGTGAAATACGGAACCGTTCCGTATTTTATCTAACGGGTGGCATCCCTAAGTCTAAATATTCCTGTTACATTGCCCAACCTTCAATGTTATGTTATAATTACGTAAAATTCTGGCAAATTAGTTCGCAATGAGCCAGGCAGCCCAAACTGTTGCATATACCCTGACTCTGCGTGCAATGAACGCTAGAGATGTGACACAATTTCATGTTAGCAGACAATATTAACTAAATATGCAGGTTTAAAAATATATACTTGTTTATTGATTTTAAAGAAAGGCAATGATGTTTATGGTTAGGTACATTGGTGCAACGACAGTGCTTTTTTTCACAAATGCGCTTGTTAAATCAACACCCGTTTGGCGAAGTAGGCTATGATTCAATGATAAATGAACAGGCACCGCATCGATTATATGCAACGCAGGACACGTTAGATAAACTAGTAATATCATCAACCATGTGTAGTTAACTAGTGATTATGTTAAGATTGATAGTTTTTTACAAGATAAGTTTAATGCTAGCTAGCAACTTACCTTGGCTTCTTGCTGCGCTCGTGTAACAGGTAGTCAGCTTGCCATGCAGGCTCCTCGTGGAGTGCAATGTAAGGCAGGTGGTTAGAGCGTTGGACTAGTAACCGGAAGGTTGCAAAAACGAATCCCCGAATCCCCCCTGAACAAGGCAGTTAACCCCTGTTCCTAGGCCGTCATTGAAAATAAGAATGTGTTCTTAATCTGACTTGCCTAGTTAAATAAAGGTGTTAAAAAAAAAAAGAATCGGCAAATCGGTGGCCAAAAATACCGATTACCGATTTGTTATGAAAACTTGAAATCGGCCCTAATTAATCGGCCATTCCGATTAATCGGTCGACCTCTACTTCCAACCAGGTTGAGTACTGGTTGGAAGGTTTTTGCTCCGTGTTGAAATAAATGTTCTACTTCTCAGTCTCTGTTTTAGCTAGCTTCATGGCTAGCTATTAACCTCTATGGGCTAGGTGGGACGCTAGCGTGCCACCCGTGGTGCACTCCATCAACAGCAGGTGCATTTCAAGAGCGGCAAATTTGAATCCAAATAAATGTCAAAATTCAAATTTTTCAAACATACAACTATTTTACACCCTTTGAAAGATAAACATCTCCTTAATCTAACCACGTTTTACGATTTCAAAAAGGTTTTACGGCGAAAGCATAAATTTAGAGTATGTTAGGACAGTACATTTACAAGAGTTGTGTGTAATGTTTTGTCAATTCGAAGACAGGGTAACCAAAACCATAAAACCAGCTAAAATGATGCACTAACCTTTTACAATCTCCATCAGATGACACTCCTAGGACATTATGTTAGACAATGCATGCATTTTTAGTTCTATCAAGTTCATATTTATATCCAAAAACAGCGTTTTACTATGGCATTGATGTTGAGGAAATCGTTTCCCTCCAATAACCGGCAGTCAAGTCAGCGTCACAAATTAAATAATTAAAATTAGAAAACATTGGTAAAATATTATATTGTCATTTAAAGAATTATAGATTTACATCTCTTGAACGCAATCAACTTGCCAGATTTAAAAATAACCTTACTGGGAAATCACACTTTGCAATAATCTGAGCACTGCGCCCAGAAAAATACGCGTTGCGATACAGACTAGACGTCATGTTGGGAAGATCTAAAATCGAAAATACTATGTAAATAATCCATTACCTTTGATTCTCTTCATCAGATGTCACTTCCAGGTATCACAGGTCCATAACGAATGTAGTTTTGTTCAAAAAAGCTCATCATTTATGTCCAAAAATCTCCGTCTTGTTAGCACATGATCTAAGCCAGCCGGACTTCTCGTCATGAACGAGGGGAAAAAATATATTTACGTTCGTTCAAACATGTCAAACGTTGTATAGCATAAATCATTAGGGCCTTTTTTAACCAGAACATGAATAATATTCAAGGTGGACGAATGCATACTCTTTTATAACGTATTGGAACGAGGGTACCCAACATGAACTCGCGCGCCAGGTGTCTAATGGGACATCATCGTTCCATGGCTCTTGTTCGGTCAGATCTCCCTCCAGAAGACTCAAAACACTTTGTAAAGGCTGGTGACATCTAGTGGAAGCAATAGGAAGTGCCAAAATATTCCTCAGCCCCTGTGTTTTTCAATGGGATAGGTTTAAAGGTAATACAACACATCAGGTATCCACTTCCTGTCAGAAAATGTCTCAGGGTTTTGCCTGCCAAATGAGTTCTGTTATACTCACAGACACCATTCAAACAGTTTTAGAAACTTTAGAGTGTTTTCTATCCATATATAATAAGTATATGCATATTCTAGTTACTGGGTAGGATTAGTAACCAGATTAAATCGGGTACATTTTTTTTATCCAGACGTGCAAATGCTGCCCCCTAGCCCTAACAGGTTAACCCACGCTGCAAGGGCAACTTGTCTAGCTCACTGAGAGGTAAGCTGTCCTCACTAGCACATCTTACCTGCAACATGATAACGTTGCTAGCTCCCTTCTCTCGTCTAGTTTAACCTACATTCACCCGTTGTGTTAACTAGATCGACCGTCTCAGCCTCACAGCTCTTTGGTCGAAGAACCACAATAACTCGGCCCCCACGCCATTTCCTGCAGCCCGCACTGAACTAGCCACAGCACACATTCAACTTGAGGTAGCTGCTAGCTCGCTAACGCCTCACTAGCCTCGCGGCTGTAGCGTTCTACTGTGCTTATCATTGCTAGCCACCAGCCGCTAGGCTTCTAACTAGCCAGATTACACCATGCGTCTCTGTCCCCCTAGCAAGCCTTATTCCTCACAATGGCCACTGTTATCCTAGGATTAGCATAGCACAGCACTCGAACCCCCAAGGTTTTTTGCTTGCAGTTCCATGATTACGGGGAAAGATTGCCACCCTCCACGCATCAATTGCATGGGTAATGAACATGTCCAAGAGGCGCTCGACGACCCTGAGACCTGCAGCATTACAAACTGCTGACGAGGGCAGGCCTGAAGAGGAGGCTTAAACATGCTTCTATCTTGCCTCCAAGCCAACAGCGACAACTGAGGCTCAGCTCCTCGCAACCGAGCCCAGATGGGGCGAGACTATGGATAGCATCGACTCCCTTCCCTCATTGTATGATGACGTAATGTCAGGGGCAGGCGTGTTGGCAGGCTTGTTATTTTCTATTACGGTATCTTTTACTCAAGTATGACAATTGAGTACTTTTTCCACCACTACCCCCATTCTCCTGCCCTCTCAGGCCAGGCCTGATGGCCCGAGTGTGGTGGAGTTGCCCCTCTGTTGGAGTTTGGGCTCCTTCATGTCTGCAAGCGGTCCGCAGCCAGACTTGGCATCGTGTGGCCGTCTCCTGTGGGGGCTCAGGGCCCATTTAAGGGACCTATACGATGGGAAAAGACTCCCGTCTCATACAGTCCCAGTATAATAATTGCTCCCCGCAGTACCAAATTGCCTCAGGAAAGTTAAGAGCAAGATTCTTGCTAGGGGTACCCCGAGCTTGGACATCCACAATATGAGGAATCTGGTTTTGGCAACCCTCCCACAGTGGAGCCGTCACTGGCTGACCACCTCAGCCCCTCGCACCATGTTACTAACGACATTAGCGCCTCACTCCGTGGGAAGTCCGAGCACTTTACTGCTTCTATTTGTCAGAATACGTACAAGGCCTCAGCCCAAGCAATCAGAGCTCTCAATGTGACCTCGTTATTGTTGGTGTATTGGGCTGAGTTACTAGAGGAGGTGGGGAGCCTCGACCCAGATGTTTGGGAGGAGATCTGCATGATTACAAACCTAAACCTCCATGTCTGCCGTGGTGCCATTCAAGGCTGTTGTCGTACCATGAGCCTAGCAGTGGTGGGAGAAAGGGTGCTTTGGCTGAGCTTATCCAGCTTAACAGAAAGAAAAAGTGGACCTCCTGGATGCCCCAGTGACACGCAAAGAGTTCTTCAGGCCAACTGTCGCCGACATGCGCAAGAAAGAAGGCGAAACCTTCGATTTCTTTCTGCCCTGCAGACCCGGGCTCTGTGGCAGCCTGTTGGTTCCTGAATTACCCTGGGATGGGGCAACAAGCTTGCTTTGGGTGACTGAGATCCCTGGCGACGCAGCAGTCTAGCAAGACTCAGGCTAGGCCCCTGAACCAGGCCAAACCTGTAGGGAAGCAGCCGCAGCAAGGATCCGCCCCTCTAAACCCTCCTAAGGCTGTAAGAAGTGTCAGCCAACCTAGGGCACAGCCCTCTACCCTACCCTCTCTTTTTGGGTTTAAAGGGGAATAACGGCAAATTGTGAAAATGTGTCCACTTTCCTAAACCCCTCTGACACATTGTTGGACTGTATGTCAGGGAGAGTGAGGTTGAACTAGTGTGTGAGAGCTATGTCAGCCCCCCTGACAATTTTAGCTTTTCTGAAATCTCTGCTGAGCGAGGAGGAAAGGAGCCGACCTGATCCTTGCCTCCCACTTTTACATTGCAATCCCATTGGACATCCTTCCACCTGCCAATCAACATTGTCTATCTCTGACTGTAGGCTACATCCCTTGTTGCATGGTGTGATTTTATCATTTTGACAAAATGTGTCTACTAAAATGAAAGGGAAAGATGAGTGAGTGTTAGACTTGGGCGGTATACCAGGTGTTTGTCAATACCATTGAAACTTTCTTTTGAAGTGTTTTAATACACTTTGAATATTTGTAGCTACTTTTTAAGTAAATTACCTGCAGTCAACTTGTGCAATATGTTAGGTGATGAGTGGGTCAGAACTGGAACAGAACCCAGTGGGTCAGAAGTTTACGTACACTAAGTTGACTGTGCCTTTAAACAGCTTGGAAATTCCAGAAAACAATCTCATGGCTTTAGAAGCTTCTGAAAGGTGTATTGAAATCATTGGAGTCAATTGGAGGTGTACCTGTGGATGTATTTCAAGGCCTACCTTCAAACTCAGTGCCTCTTTGCTTGACATCATGGGAAAATCAAAAGAAATCAGCCAAGACCTCAGAAAAAAAATTGTAGACCTCCACAAGTCTGGTTCATTCTTGGGAGCAATTTACAAATGCCTGAAGGTGCCACGTTCATCTGTACAAACAGTAGTACGCAAGTATAAACACCATGGGACCACGCAGCTGTCATACCGCTCATGAAGTAGACGCATTCTGTCTCCTAGAGATGAACGTACGTTGGTGTGAAAAGTGCAAATCCATCCTAGAACAACAGCAAAGGACCTTGTGAAGATGCTGGAGGAAACGGGTACAAAAGTATCTATATCCACAGTAAAACAAGTCCTATATCGACATAACTTGAAAGGCCGCTCAGCAAGGAAGAAGCCACTGCTCCAAAACGGCCATAAAAAAGCCAGACTACGGTTTGCAACTGCACATGGGGACAAAGATCATACTTTTTGGAGAAATGTCCTCTGGTCTAATGAAACAAAAATAGAACTGTTTGGCCATAATGACCATAGTTATGTTTGGAGGAGAAAGGGGGAGGCTTGCAAGCCGAAGAACACCATCCCAACCGTGAAGCACGATGGTGGCAGCATCATGTTGTGGGGGTGCTTTGCTGCAGGAGGGCTGGTGCACTTCACAAAATAGATGACATCATGAGGAAAGAAAATTATGTGGATAGATTGAAGCAACATCTCAAGACATCAGTCAGGAAGTAAAAGCTTGGTTGCAAATGGGTCTTCCAAATGGACAGTGACCCCATGCATACTTTCAAAGTTGTGGCAAAATGTCTTAAGGACAACAAAGTCAAGGTATCACAAAGCCCTGACCTCAATCCCATAGAAAATATATGGGCAGAACTGAAAAGGTGTGTGCGAGCAAGGAGACCTACAAATCTGACTCAGTTACACCAGATTTGTCAGGAGGAATAGGCCAAAATTCACCCAACTTATTGTGGGAAGCTTGTGGAAGGCTACCTGAAATGTTTGACCCAAGTTAAACAATTTCAAGCCAATGCTACCGAATACTAATTGAGTATGTAAACTTCAGACCCACTGGGAATGTGATGAAAGAAATATTCTGACATTTCACATTCTTAAAATAAAGTGGTGATCCTAACTGAACCAAGACAGGGAATTTTTACTAGGATTAAATGTCAGGAATTGTGAAAAACTGAGATTAAATGTATTTGGCTAAGGTGAATATCAACTTCCGACTTCAACTGTACCTAGTCTTGAAATCACTGGCCACTTTGATGGATGGAGGCCACTGTGTTCTTGGGGACCTTCAATGCTGCAAAAATGTTTTGGTACCCTTCCCCAGATCTGTGCTTCGACACAATCCTGTCTCGGAGCTCTACGGACATTTCCTTTGACCTCATGGCTTGGTTTTTGCTCTGACATGCACTGTCAACTGTTGGACCTTATAGACAGGTGTGTGCCTTTCCAAATCATGTCCAATCATTTTACCACAGATGGACTCAAATCAAGTTGCAGAAACATGTCAAGGATAATCAAAGGAAACAGAATGCACCCAAGTTCAATTTCGAGTCTCATAGCAAAGGGTCGGAATACTTATGTAAATAAGGTATTTCTGTTTTTTAATTTGTAATTTGCAAAAAATTCTAAAAACCTGTTTTCGCTTTGTCATTATGGGGTGTTGTGTGTAGATTTGATACTGTACTATATATTCAACTATAGTTGGTATTTTCAAATACACTACATGTCTGTTGACTTGTGCTTAAGAGCTGTTCAGTTCCTCTTTGGATTTCTTCACATTTTGTGTTACAAAGTGGTATTAAAATGGATTTTGTCTTTTTTCGAAGCGGAAGAAATATTATTTTTATATAGTCTTATATAGTCTTTATATAGTCTTGCCATAGATTTTCAAGCAGATTTAAGTCAAAACATTAACTTGGCCACTCAGGAACATTCACTGTCTTCTTGGTAAGCAACTCCAGTGTAGCTTTTACTTTGTGTTGTAGGTTATTGTCCTGCTGAAAGGTGAATTTTTCTCCCGGTGTCTGGTGTAAAGCAGACTGATTTTTCCTGTGTTTAACTGCATTTTGTTTCTTTTCATCCCAAAAACTCCCCAGTCTTTGCCGATGTCAGGCATACCCATACCATGATGTAGCAACCACCATGCTTGAAAATAAGCAGGCAGATACTCAGTGTTTTTGGATTTGCCCCAAACATAAGGCTTTTTTTTGTAGATTACATTTCTTCCCAGTACAGGACCACCTATGTGTGCACACACATGCACTCAAAAAATGTATCTGCCTCTCGCCCTAGGCGAGACACAATGTCCACCCTCTCCTATCCCCGCTAAACTAAAATACTGTACAGTGGGGGTTGGCAATGGGTTTGGCCTCAGGCCAATTTGTTTCTCAGCTAATAGCCGGCAGAACATAATAGCAGCCCAATTCAAAGGCCAATGATATGTTCAAAATTGTATCTGGTTAGTAGGCTATATAATTAGTTCAACGTCAATAACAGATCCTAATATTTTCATTCTGATTACACTGACAAATTCACCAATGTCTCTTTTTGAAATTAGTTTTCTATATTTCTTTGAGCATAGATTGGGGAAGAACTGCATGTAAATTAAGAAAATGTCGCTCTGAAAGTCTCAAAAGAAAGGTGGATAATAAAAATAGACGTTTCAGGGAAGAATGGACAGAGAAATAGGCATTCTTACTGTATTTCTCCAATGTCAAACCAGAGTGTCTTGTTTGCAATGAAACGGTTGCTGTTTGCAAATAATGAAATATTAGACATCATTATGAATCTAAGCATTGCACTTTCAAAAGTTACCTTTCCACACAGACAGAGGCTCGACAGATGCAAAAAAAACTGCTGGCTACTCGGCAGTTGTTTAACCCAACAACAGAACTGCTTCCTTAAAAGCTGCCTGGGTTTTAACATTTTCTCTTTTCAGAAAGTGAAAAGCTCAATTAATAGGGACAAAATGGCAAAGTCCATTTTCTGTCTCCTCCAATTTTGAAGGCCACGGCTCAGTTTCAGAATGTCATAGACTAATCAATATATCCCCATATACATCAGTCACGTCTTTTGTGGGCATTGTAAGCTTGTTTCTAGCATAAGGCATCATGGAATTAAGCATTGTCATAGAACGCTTTATATTATCTATTTTTTTAATAGGAAGAAATAGGCTCCAACAAAGCCCTCTTGTTTTTAGTTAAGTTTAATTCAAATTAAGACATTTGTTGAAATAAATTGCTGTCAGCACTATTTGCTGTCCACCGCTGTTTTGATTATGCCGCTCCAAAGCTAATGTCTCTGCCCTCGTGCCTTTTTTTTGTTGACTTTCTCCTGCACACTCTCTCATCGTTAATAAGTTACTGGTTGAAAAAGTGTCTGTCTCATGCTATAATAATACATTTGGTCTCCAGTCTATGGGTTACAGAAAAACCACAGGGTACAACTCTTTCTACCGTAGGCTACATCATTTATGTTAAATACATTTGGTGGAGTGCTGCATATTTCTGGCAACAGCTCTGGTGGACATTCCTGCAGTCAGCATGCCAATTGTACGCTCCCTCAAAACTTGAGACATCTGTGGCATTGTGTTGCCAAAACTGAACATTTTAGTGTGGCCTTTTGTCCCCAGCTCAAGGTGAACCTGTGTAATGATAATGCTGTTTAAACAGCATATTGATATGCCACACCAGTCAGTTGGATGGATTATCTTGGCAAAGGAGAAATGCTGTAAACAAATTTGTGCTTAACATTTGAGAGAAATAAGCTTCTTGTGCGTATGGAGAATTTCTGGGATCTTTTATTTCAGCTCATAAAACATGGGACCAACCCTTTACCTGTTTGGTTTTTATATTTTTGTTTTTTGTGTTTTTATAGTATATTTTTTGCCCCTGCCTTTTGCAAAGTGGACACTGCTTATGGGGCGGCATCAGCGTTCACCTAAATAGCACTCATGCCAATGGGTGGGAGAAGTTATCGTTGTTTTTGGGCAGACTAATGTGAGGTGTTATGTGTTGTTGGAGGTGCATCTTGGTAAGTTCAGCTCAGGAAATACTGCTTTCGATTAGGCGGCTGCCAACTGCTATATGGGCAGGCCGGCAGGCTGTGGGACCGTATCATATAATTATATTTAGAATCCCTATTAATTCAATAGCATCTCTGTGAGCCTAGTCATAAAGATGTATCATTTAACTTTTAAAATGTATTTATTACCATTTTGTTGTGACATAAACACAACCAGTCATGATGTTTTCATCTAATTGTCAAAATCACTTCAAAGGGATCCTTTAGTAGCCTACCTGCGCACATTCATTCACTCGCAGCATATTTCCAGCCTCCAAACAGTGGTGAATGGAAAGAGACATCTGTTACACAAAACACCCAAAAGTAGAATGACATTTGGCGATTGTCATTAGGCCTGAATTTATGCGTCCACTGCTGTCTGTGTCAGCCACTCATATTTGCCTTGGCAAAAATGTAAGTGTTCTCATCAAACCACATCACATTTTTTAGCGTAGGCTATAGGCCTACCCCACGTTTTCAGTCCATTTGCTAATATTTCATGCCTCTGACAAATGGTAATGATAAATCATGGTGTAATAGCTTACAGTTTTCTTGACATATTGTTTTCATTATTGTAATGGGCTCATGTTTTACCGGTACAGTGTACCCCACTATTTATTTTGCCAGGACACCGTACTGGACCATACTGGCCACATGGTGACATCCCTCAGCAGTTTCCTTCCCCTCCAGCAGCTCAGAAGGATGACTGCATCTTTCTAGTGTCTGGGTGGTTTAATACATCATCCACAGCATAATTATTAACTTGACCATGCTTAAATATGTATTTAATGTCTGTTTTGTTATTGTTACCCATCTACCAATCACGTCTCTTTTTTTTATGAGGCTTTCGAAAAGTTCCCCGGTCTTTTGAATACTTCAAGGACGGACCTTTACTAATGTATGTTTTTGTCTGGATTCCTTCCGTGTTTTATAGGGCCCTAGAATACCTACGCAGCCAGTGCTTGACTTGAAAGAGGTGCAGGAACTGTCTTTTCTCAAGTTGGTCCATTAAGACTATGTTCACAAGAATTCCCAAATTACTTTCTGCTATAGAGACCTTTTTGATTATTCACTGTTATGGGTTTATACACATTTTGGCAGATGGAATTTCATGACTTTTCCATGACTTTTAACCAAATCTTCACGACCAATAATTGGTGGCGTCTATGTAGCCTACATGAAAGTGAATAATGTGGTATTGACATTAGAAGGCCGGTGGTCTCTAATCCCATTTTGCCTACTATCTCCTGACGTTGTGCCCTTGATCAAGGCACCAAACCCACCAAAAAGTAGAATAATTGCACCGTTAGGCTACTGTATGAAACACATGGTCAACCATCCATCTGGAAGCTACTGGGTGTGCGGACTTTAGATCTAGCCATAAAACACACCTGAGTCTGCTTATCAAGGTCCTGTTGAGCAGCTGATGTTTAGGCTACGGTGAGGTGCGTTAGAGCAGGGCTTGAACAAAAGCCTGCACATCCAGTAGCTCTCCTGGAGAATGTTTGACCACCCTTGATATAAAATATTACAAAATTGCAACCAAATAATTGTCTTTATACAATTATCAATGATTACATTTGTATTCATTTGTAAACATTTGTAGAATTTTCTTTTCACTTTGACATTATGGAGTATTTTAGATCAATGACAAAATTACAATAACATCTATTTCAATCCCACTTTGGAACCCAACTCTATAGGCACTGTACTAGCTGCTGATAAGTCATTCTTCCATCTTTCGTTTTACTACTGCCCTTGACCTCCCTATGTGACTGTGCTCTACCAGCCACTGTTTGCACCCACAGTCTGCCCAGGGTCTTTTTTTTTTTTTCAGGTTAATGTACCTAAGTTTTCATTTTTGGCTGCACAGCGTTCTGAAATGGTTTGCTACAGTTTTCCCTATTGAACACAACCCTGGTCTTAACCCGGCACACGCAAACAGCCTGAACACACCACACTTCTAAAGCTTTATTGAAAACCTGGACGTAGCTCTCTTGATATGTGTAAGCAATGTGTAAGCAAACATTGATTGGAGGAAATATCTCATTGCCTTAACATGGGTATATTCACTAGTAAGCAAACAGAACTAAACGGACAGAAACAGGGAAGGACCTTCCTGAATTTGTTCAATAGATACTGTAGTTTTCGTAGCAAAATTGTTTCCATTTGGAGTAAACCTTTTGTTGTAAAGCTTTTTTCTACGGTGCAAAATGTTTTGCTACAGTCTGCGACTAAGGACAACACCCCCAGCGAGCACACCACACTCTGACCACTAGTGTTGAGTTGTAGAAGGCCTAAGTACAAATTAACTAACAACAAATGAAGACTAAGGATATTGGTGAAGAGCCAATCAAAGACAAGGATATTGGATGGAATGAAAACAAACCAACCCACAGGACAGCGCTGGAGTCATTTAGTTTAATCCTCCTGCATTATACTATATTTTTACAGATCATCTGTACCCTTAGTCCAGTGGGATAGATTATCTGTAGTTGCTATGTCAAGATTGAGTATTTCAGTTATTAACTGTGGAAATATGTGCACAGGTTTCCCATGAAGGACTGATTCTTAACTCACATTTGACCATTATTGTCCAGAAGGTGGCGATCTTTGTACAGATTTGGACATAGCCAATGGTCATACCAGATATTGGAGACAGATATGAGTTCATGGACCCTAGCATCCTGATGATTTTTAATTTTTTTTAGATAAGGATGGCTGACAACGTGAGTCGAACATGCTCATTTTGGGAGCATAGTTCAGTGCGCAGGTTTATTTCCTATGGGCTGGTTTCCTAGGCACAGACTAAGCCTTCTCTGTGAGCTCAGAGAATCTCAATATAAATTGATTTTTAAGCTTAGCTGACTGATGGTTGTGGTTCTTTTCAGAGTCTGCCCTGGGCCTTCATATTGGCCTGGTGCTTGGAGCTCTACTGCTACTGGGACTGGGGGCAGCCCTCTTTACCTACCTCTACAAAAAGAGGTGAGACCATACACGCACACACATTCAAGCCACACACGCACAGTCTCGAATGTGCATACATACTCAGACGTGCTTATGTACGCACACATCCTGCCTCAGTGGTTGTGAGGAGGCATCGTTTCACTGTGTGCAGCTGTACATAATAGTTACACAGATGGCCCTTTTACGCCAATGTGAATAGAAACATGATTAGCTATCATTATCTTGCCTCAACTCTTCTGAGAAAACAATATACTTGAGTTCGTTCACGTAATAATTGTGCCGTTGTAAAAAGCTGTGTATGCTTTTTGTCCTTAGGCGACCACTGGACTATTACTCCATGGAGTTGAATGAGCATGGAGAGGGACTTTCTGAACTTTAAGTGTGTGTGTGTGTGTGTGTGTGTGTGTGTGTGTGTGTGTGTGTGTGTGTGTGTGTGTGTGTGTGTGTGTGTGTGTGTGGCGCATGCGAAGGAGCATTCTTTAATGCTGGTGAGTGAAGGGAAGTTGTCCTGCCTGTCTTTTTTTCAAACATTGTGTTCTTTTGTCTGTGTTTTTGAATGGGGATCTCCCACTAGATAAGGGACCAGCACCATTTTTGTAAATGTGTACGAATTGCCATGCATTTACATTCCCTACATCATAATTCCCAGTAAATGTTGCACTAGTTTTACTACTATGTCATAATCATGGTTTCACTGTCTTGTGCCTACATTTTTTTTCTTCATATTCTCTTTTTATTAAATCTATCTGAATGTGTATGAAGTAACAAGACTACAAATCTAAAAAGCAATCATGAGTTACCAATACTGAAAGTTCTGTTGATTTGTTTAGTTAAAATGTGAATGCTTGTGATGAACCAGTGATTAGTCTGTAACCATCTTTTATTTTTTTACATTTTTTTTTTTTTTACATTTGGCGGAATATATGTTGTTTACATTCTATTAGTTGAGGAATAGAAAAGAAGGAATATGAAAGACCATATGGAGCCTCCTCTCCTGGAGCTATGGAGTACTTTATAAGCACAACGCTATTTTATGATACTCACCCCCCCACAAAACTGTTAGAAATTATGATTTAATAAGAATAGTATTTTCATTATTGGGAAAATTGGTCTGTATTAATTTGAAACCGTTTGTATTCTAGCTGGCTTGCAACTGCTATTGTGCCTTTTTACTTTTATATGAGGTCAAAAAGGCCTGATCTGATGAGTATTTTGTAAAGAACTATAGCAATGTCTGTGAGAGCCTTGTGTAAATTTGTTTTAAATGTTCTCAGGGGGAACCGAAATGTAGAAGGAACCATAAATACAACCAATAACATTAAAAAGGGTATTTACTGTTAAAGACACAAATGGAAGTAATTATAGGTTTGCCGAAATGTTCATGATCAAATTCAGAGCAAAAACCAGGCTGTCCTTATTCTATTATTTTCAATCTGCTGGAAATGCATTAACTTTTATCAGCTCCTTGACATGGAATAGCATAAGACAGTGGTTTTCGACAATTTTCAAGGACTGCCCTACACAACACAATCACTCCAGTTCTTTAAAGTTTAGTGGTCATAGCACAGCCTTGTTTTTGCCCTAGATTTGCTCTTTATAAAATAATAGAACCGTTTGTGGCTTTGCTATCAAAATAATTGTTAAACTGCTTTGAAATGTCTCATTGTTTTGTTTTTATGGCCAAGTGTATCTAGATAAATACTTTATGTAAAGGGAATTTGAAGAATGTGTCCTTTTTTTGTCATTTTATTGCTATTTTTAAACCACTTAATCGTGTTAGTACATTTCAATTGAATGCACTTTGGTAGATATATTTTTTCATGCCATGTAGCTAAATTTGTATTCAAATAAATTGATATTTCTTTAGATGTATGAACATCTTGTCTGTA